>NW_020447564.1:1513631-1515274 GCF_003343035.1 Apteryx rowi
GGGAGGAGTGGAAAGGCCGCTGGAACTTTAAATAAGAAAAACGTTTCTAATGCCCTAATAGAAGAGGGAAGTCGAAGTGTTGGGATTGCGTAGATCTAAGGCCCCCCTTTTTGGAGGAAAGCTTTTCTTATTCAAAACAGCATCACAATGGGCTTCACATTGAGCCTTGCCACATCCCCATCTGAGTAGCAGCCATTCATCAGGCTGGCTGGCCTATCAATGACATTTCTCCCATCAGGGCTTCTATAAAATGATGCTTTTTCCCATGAAACATCCGCAAACATTTTGACGGCTCTGGCTTTGCCCTGCTGGATTACTGAGTGTCCCTCTCTCCCGGGCGCGCTCGCTCCCCTACTATCTTTCTCCGACCTTCCTCCCCACCCCCTCACCGCCACCCTTCTCCCTCTCTCCCCCCGCTCCTTCCTCTGTGTGCATCTTTGAGATAGGGGCTCTCCAAACCCCGGGACCTTGGGGCTCCCGTCCTGTCCATGGGAAGAGCATGCATTGTGGGTTACTGGAGGAACCCGATATGGACTCCACAGGTAAGTCCCCTCCCGGGGGCAGCGGGCTCCTCTCGCAGACCAGGGAAGACTTTTCAACTTGACAGTGATGACGGGGGAAACGCGGGCTGCGGCTCTGGGAGCGCAGTAAGTTAGCAGGCTCGTAGGCAAATGAGCACAGGCGTGTGCGAGGATAGCAGGGTGCGTGGGGGGGCGAAGTGGCCGGCGGGGGGGAGCTGCTGCTCCTGCGCTGGAGCCCTGAGATTACACTTGCGGATGCGAGGGAGAAGAGGCTTTTTTTTTTTTCTTTATTTCCTTTTTTTTTTCCTTTTTCCTCCATAGGCTGCCGGCCGGCAAACTAATTTCCTCTCTGCTTCTAATTTTAGGCGCTTGCTTAGATTTGAGTGGAGCCTTTCAGAGGGGCGAGAAAACAAGGTTTATTGAGGAACATGGTTGGTTAGTGCGAGCCCAGGACGGGGGTTGACTTGTCCCACAGGCAGAGCCGGGGCTGGGCAGCTTTGGAGGGGAGGAAGTTTGGGGTAGGTCCCCCCTCCCTTCCCCCCGCCGCCAAACGATGGCGTGGACGGCCCCGTACCCGGACGGGAAAAGGGCGGCTGCAACTCTCAGCAGCGGTGCTGCAAGCGGAGAGCAGCCCAGGCGGGAGGCGAGGGAGAGGGGCGCAGAGGAGGGGCCGCCCGCCCCGACGGCCGCCTCTGGCCCCGGCCCGGCCCGGCTCCCCGCGCTGGGGTCTCCGCGGACGGCAGGGCCCGGGCCTGCGTCTTCCCCCCTCTCCCCTCCTCTTAACGCCCGTGGTGCCTGCGCTGCCCGCTCCCCACGGCCCCGCTTTCCACCAGCCGTAAGCGCTAACGGAGGGCGCCCCGTCCTCAGCGCAGCCCCCGGCTGCAGCGGAGGGCAGGCAGCCACCAAAACGGCCTCTGCAATTTCATTTTATTTTATTAGCACAGGAAACTTAAACCCTCCGTTCCCGCCCCCACGGCCCGGCGTCTCCTAGGCAGACGCAGGTTGGGCCACAGCCCCGGGGGACGCTGCCCGCTCCCCCGGGAGCTGCCGGACCCGCGCCGGGATCGGGCTCCCCGCGCCTCCCCGACGGCCGCGGCCCGACGCTCGCCGGGGCGCCCGCAG
>NW_020447564.1:1515404-1619154 GCF_003343035.1 Apteryx rowi
CGCCGCTCCCCGGCGGGCGGGCGGCCGGCCAGAAGGGCACCCCTCTCCCTCCCTCCCCGAGCAATTATTATTGTTTTTTTAATTTAAACACCTATTAAAAAAAAGAAAAGCTGCCGCTCCGCCGTGCCCGGGCTGCGTGGTGCCGGCGCGGAGGGCGAAGCGCAGCAGCCGCGCTCGGCCCCTCGCGGCGGCGAAACGAGCCTGTTTTGGGCCACGTTTACAGCCGGGGCCCCGGGACAAAACCGGCCCGTTTGGTGCGGGGGGAAAGTGCTCCGTGGGGAAGGAATCGTTGTGTTTCGGTCACAGCGTGCGCAGCAGCTACTCGGGTGTAAAACAAAGTTGCCCTTCTTTCCACGAGCACCGTTGGGACGGAGTTACGGCCACGGCGGGGAATTTCTCGTTCACGGGAGTAAGCGGCCGTTAAAGGAAAAAAAATAGTTAAAAAACCCCCACCCAAATCCCCCAGAATTTTCTAGCCGTGAGTTCACAGTAGTCCATCCTCAGGCAGAGCCTCCATACTACTCGTTCTTTGGATTCAGTATGGTTATAATAAATGGCAACATGATTGATTAAGATAATATTAATCGGAAAACACTTTAGTCTTGCTAAACAGATAGCAAGAAAAGTGGAGCTTTGCAGTTGTCTCATTCAGACACCTTAACCTCCCTTTCAGAGGACTTAATCCAATTAGCTTTTCTCCTGAGGTTCAGTTGTTATGTAAAGATCCTTTTGCATTGTGGAGAAATATGGCTTCATTGAAAAAAAATATATATCGGTCATGTTTTAATTTTCCCTTAACAGTTTTTCCCTAAAACAGCGTGATTAAAAAAAAAATCACCTACGGCTCTAATTTTAAGGCGCGGGAATAACTGGGTTTATTTACCTCTACACAGCAGTCTCGTGTGCTTTCACCTAGTTTAGCTAATGCTCTGCTAGCCGAAAGAGCCGATGGGGAGTGACCCAGAGGGGTTGTCACCAAGCCTAAATCGATTCCTGGGCATTTGGGAGCATGGGGAAAAAACAAAAAACAAAAAAAGAAAGAAGAAAAAGTTCCTCTTCTAACGCACCCCACAGCCTCGCCCGGCGAAGAGCGGTTTCAAGGCGGCGTAAAAGCGCTGCGGGCAAACGCAACAGGCGCCCCGCGCCCGCCGCAGCGCCGCGCCGCCCCCCAGCCCCGGGGCCCCCTTTCCTCCCCGGCGGAGCCCACCGGGCTCATGGGGGGCAGCACCCGGGGAGCCCCGGAGGGCGGGGGGGAGCTTGCAGAAGACCTCAAGCCTTAAAACGGCGTTTCCATAGCCGCAGCCCCCCCTAGTGACATCGCTAGGGTGAGTGCGAGGCGCTGCCGGGGCGGGGGGGGACGACGGGGCGCCCCGGGGCGCCTCGGGGCGGCGGCGCAGCCCCCTCCCGACGGCGCCGCGCCCGCGGCGGGGCCCGGCGGGGCTGCGGGGCGCCGGAGGCCCCGGCACCCCCGGCTGCACAGGTCCCGCTGCGGGACGGGGGGGCTCCGGGGGGAGAGGAGGCGCTTTCTCGGCGTGCAGCTTCCCTGCGTGGTTCAATAACCAGCCCTGCTGCTTTCGGTTCAGGAGCCGGGCAAAAACGCCGCCGGTTTCGAAGTGCTAGATGGATGAGATGCTCGGGATGTGAAGCTGAGACTTTAGGAGCTGATCCAGACCCCATTAAAATCGGCAGAAAGCCTTTCAGGGCTGTCAAGGACGTTTGGATTAGGCCCTTAAAACAGTTTAGGTGGACCATGAAAAGCGGCTTCTGCAGCCTGACATGAACACGGAGTGGTGTCGGGCTGATTTTGGGCTGCGCTCTTATCAGTACTTGGGTGTTGCTGCCGTAGCGGATGACCTTTTTTATACGCTTGCCGTTTATAAAGGATCTAGCATATAAGCACAGACTGAAGAGAATTAATGGCTTTCATATCCTGGTTCAATTAATGGCATTGCCAATATTGATAATAAATCCTGGAATGCTAGTTGGCAAAGCAGTGGTGACATTTCAGAACACATGTATAGTGCTGAGGGCCTGCAATCTTAGGTCTGGATTTTTCGATTCAAGCAAGCGGTTTGTTTTGTTGCTGAAAACTGTATGCTTTGCTTATGGTAACAGATTTCTAATGGATAAAGAAGATGTTGCTATTCTTTTTTCTTCCTAGCTCATACTCGAGTAAAAATGTGATTTATGGTGCCAGTATTTGTATTTATAAAGGTTCTTACCTGCTGAGCAGCCAAGATGATCCCATGATCCTTTTGAATCCTAAATTTGATGCGATACAGTTATGTGAAGGAAATACCACTGGTTCTTTATACAGTGGAACTTTACTGTCTACCTTACGTGATTTAAAATGAAATTTCACACATGAAAGAAATGGAACAACAACAACAACAAAAACCCCAAACGTTTTCTTTCCTGCTCACTGTGGAGTTGCTGTGGGCAATGATTGCACACCGAGGCCCAACCTTTGGCAGTCAGAGCTCGCTCTGTCTTCAGCGGGAACAGAACTGAGGTCTAAAAGCAAGTCCTAGCACTGAATCAGGTCTTTATTCCCGAGGGTTTATTTAGACATTGGTAAAATCCTTGGGGATTTTTCAGAGGTTTGTGAGTTAGCCAGCATTAGCTTGAGCTAAGGAGTTCATCTTCTAAGTTTGACTCAGAGAATGATTTTGTGATTTATTTGTCTGCTCTTGAATTAATTCTAAAATACTTGGTGGGGGAGGAGGGGGTTGTGGTAGTTTTTACTGCTCTGCAATCTGTTATTTACCTACAGTTAAGAAAAGGTCTTTAAATGCACGAAAAGGAAAAAGAACCAAAACAAGATTTTGCATATGAACAGCTAGACAACTATAGGAAATTATTTTATTTCTTTAAGTCACAGTTTAGGATTTGCAATCCTCAAGATTTTATCCAAGTGAAACACTCTTTAAAGAAGAGATTCCAGATTCAGACACATTAAACTTCTGTCTGTGAGACTGTAAAGCACTCTGTGGCCTTAGCTGCTCTGCCACCGCCACACCTTTACTGTAGTAAACTTCTGTCGAGCAAAAGATCTGTTGAGCACTTCTGAAAATGATAAAAGGAGAGTGTTTCGTGCTGAGACACTTGTGAAGGGAAGTTAGAGCTGTGCCACAGAAAGTAACTATTGCAACGCCCCGGGATAGAGCTCCACGATTCTGTTGGTGTCACTGGCTTGTCCAATTTTAGGAAATAAGGTTGTTTTCAGCTGCTAGCGCAGGGAGTGTGTAGGCGAAGGTTAGCGCGTTCATAAAACCTGCAGCATCTCAGAATGGGTTCCTTTGCATTTTTTAGCTTAAATTGCAAGTGTTTTAAAAGTTAGAACGGCCATGCGGGGGTGCATCTCCTCGGAGGATATTCCCATACGTAGGATTCTGCCATAGCAAAATAAAGATGAAGTGCTAGGATCACTGAAACCCATGCGGTGACCAAACATCGGTACCTCCTCAGATGACGACTTTTACAGAGGTGGCCTTAAATACAGCCCGGGCTTGCTGGTTTGTAACAATGCCCTTAGAGCAGTGGTGGACTGTCATGTAACTAATACAAATATAAGGTCATCCTTTGGGAATGTGACATTAGAGTCCAAATAATTAGCTCACAATTCCACGGGCACTGAAGTTGGTGAATTTTCTGCGTTCACCCACTTGTCTGTTTCCCCGCATCTGTGCTGGATTTTCTATTTGTTGCATTGTGTCGGGAAATGAATACCCCATCAGATCCGACCCTGCTGGAGCCCAGCGCCCCGGCGGCTGAGGGAATTTGATTGCTAACATTCTGGTTAGGAAGATGGATAGCATAAAGGATCTTTGCTGGCTGAGCGATCCTATAGATAGCGAGAGTAGGAAGGAAGAGTATCTGGCGATGATTAAGCCAATGGAGGTCTTTGTAGTGTGGGTTTTTTTTATTATTATTATGTCTGCATTAAAAATGTGTTTACACACATCTTTCCATTCCTGCGGAATTGTACGTATGTGTCGGAGAGTTTCTAGGCTGGTGTAAAACTGCAGTATAATTTGTTGTTAGAGAAGGGTCCTGATCCTGCAATTTCTATTCCACAAGGCAAACACCTGTTGAAGTCAGAGTGGAGGTGTGTGTTGCTCTCTCAAAAAGAGCAGGTGTATAGGGTTAGCTCCTAATGATCTCCCTTAATGGCTGTGAATGTCTTATATAACTTAATTGCGTCTGTTTGACATGCACAACTAGCAGTCCTGCCTTGTTTTCATTCGCATTTATTTTCTCCTGAGAGGTTTACAGAAGGAGCAGTTTATTAGATATAAAACACTAGCCAGTGTTACAGTGAAATGTGGCGAAATGCTTTCAAGTCAGGGACAGGGTCCTTCTAGATTACTGTGAGAGCCACATTTCAAGTCTCTGATAATAAATAAGTGGTTGGGAGAAGTATAAACTTGAAATCAGGAAAAGGGGAGAGGGTTAAAAAGAGCCTTGGCTCCCACTGCCTCCAGTAACGAAGAAAAAGCTCGTTTGCGGCTTAAATTGCCTCAAGACTGAAATGCAGGGCTCAGCACTGTCTCGTTTCCTTCACTTCAACTACAGCAACACTTTGTTTTCCCTTATTGGAAAGTGAACTTAATTTCTCTGAAATGGAGTTTGTTACAGGAACCAAGCAATCAATTCACAGCTGTGAATGATGGGTTCACAATTAATTAGCAGCTTATCCTGAGCATTTTTTGCATGGGATCCCAAATATTATGGTAATGGAGAACAATACATTTTTCGACAGCTAGAACATTCTCCGAATGAGCAATTCTCTGAAACATAGAGCACTGCGAATTAGAGGCATTAATTCCCAAGCAGCAAGCTGGGGACGTAACCGGGATTTTGTAGGTTTTCTAGGCTTTCGGTGGTCTAATTCAGTGGTTGCTATTCTGGCAAAATTCCCGTTGGAGCTTTGGGTTCTCGTGAACCCTATGGTTCAAACACTTTTGAAACACAAAGTCCTCTTCTCTAGGGATTTTGATTCACTTGCTGAGGTTATATCCAGAAAAAAGGAGATTTGCCTGGGAACAAGGACTACAAGTTTAGAGTGTTAGAAATTATTGCTGTTTTTAGAATACTGTTGCTAGACATGAACGGATTTGTTCTTGTTCACCTGTACTTTCTTGTATTTTAAAATTTTCACTGGTTAGAGAAATACTAACAGATTTTCTTTATCCTATTTTCTTCAGTACAGCCATTTTCTTTGGGTTGGCAGGGCTTGAGGCAAGGCTTGTAAACACTCACGTTAAGTTCAGTAGAACTTTTGGTATGAAAAATGCCTTACATGCCTGTAAGTTTGCAAATGAGTCCCCTAAGTCGACCAAACACTGTAATGATCATTTTCTCCATAACAGGCATGAGCTTTCTGTTCTTGTATACATCTGTAAAGTCAGAGTTAGCTTTGCTAAACTTGTAAAGCAATAACCAAACAGAAATGCAGTGGCAAAGAGAATTAAACACAGTGAAAAAAGCCAAGTTTAGGGGTAAATATTGATACCACTAAATGCAGTAGTAGAAGGATTAACTAGATTTATAGAATCCTATTACTTGCTACACTATTTCAGGAGTGCTAAAACAACCTTTTTCCTACTGGGGATGAAAGTAAGCTGCTTCATCTGAGAAGGCAGCATGGAGGGAGAGTGCGATGCATTGGTGAGATCCCACCAGCTTGGCATCCTGTGCTGGGAGGAACCACCCATGTCGTGGTGTTCGGTCCCAGTGGCGCTGGTGATGTACATCTCATTTGAAAGGCCCTGCAGAACATCTTTTCCTCATAACCCGTGACTTTTCCCAGGACCCTGTAATAAATGTGCAGTCTTCTGCAAAAGACCAAAAGCTACCATGTGCTGGAGGAGAAGAGCAGGAAAGTCTGTGGGTTTTGCTAATGTTGTAGGTTCTTGCAGAACCAGGTCATTTGTTGAATAAAGTTACGAGATGGTCATGGGAAGTAGACCCAATCCTATCCTTCTAAGAAAAGAAAAAAAAATTCTCAACAGTCTGACTGGTGTGATTCCCACCTCATTGCAGATCTGACATTCAATTTAACCCTGAACATGTGGCAGGATGTCCTAATTAAGCAAATGAGTATTTCATGCTATTAACTTTTACAACATGCTCTGTAGATACCCTGCTCCTAGCTGTGGCCATCTCCAATGCTCAGAGGAAAGCAAAATCCGTCCCATCCCTCTACCCCTGACAAAACCTAGCAAGGGGAGACAGAAATTCCCGTCCAGTCTCCAAGGTGACAGTGACCTGATACTTCATGAAAATATGGTGCAAACAAAGGTGGAAACAGAGGCCTCCTTGCAAGTGCTGCATGTCAAGGCACAGACGTAGGCACGCAGCTGTGTCTGCTCACGTGGTGGGTATTGCCCAGGTCCATCAGCTCATGCTGCGGCTGGAGGGTGCCTCTCCCACCCTCTGCACGGCACTTCAGCTCCCGGTCCCCACATGCCAGACCTGGCCGAGCAGCGGGGCAGGGATTTGTTGGCTAACCCGCTTGGCACGCCAAGGTCAGTGGGAGAGGAGCCATGTGTGGTGCTGTGTGTGTGTGAGACGGAGATCCCACAGGGGACAGACATGAAGTGAGAGCCAAAGCAGCAAATCTCACCCTCAGTATGACAGGTCTGCACTGTGCATCTTGCTTCCAGAAAGGGCTGCTTCTCAGGGTCCAAGGTGAAAACAGGCTCTACTTTCATACCAAGGAAAATACGGCCTTGTGAGAAGCTGTGTTCAAATGGCATGTTTGCTAAAAGGCATGTTGTGTTGCACACTGGCCCGTAACCCAACTGGGCCTCCTGGGCACTCGCTGTGCAATACATAATGCCCTCGCTCAGGGGAGGAGAGCTTAAAAGAGCCCGCTGAGGTCCACTGCAGAACAAGGCAGCTGCTAGGTGAGATTTAATCTGTGCCTCATGCAGGTCTGCAAACCGGGAGACCTGGCAAGGTGCTCTGCTCCTTTGTAAACTGGGCCCTCTGTTTTCCTTTTCTCACGTGAGGTGGTAATAATAGATCCCCCTGGGCTGGTTGACTGTCCAGTGCAGGTTTCCCAAAGTTGGAGCTAACATTCCTCTCTTAAATACAGCGTCACAGGGACAATACTTGCACGGAGGCCCCTCTAATGCAAACATTTTTTTTTAAATGAGTTGTGGTAGGGGCAGCAAATGGCCTCCATTGAAAAGAGGTGGGGAGAACTAGGAAGGGGGAACTGCATTTACACAGCATTTTAATCACATGGATGGAGCAGCATGTTCACCTCTCCTCCTTGCTGGGTCATTTCCACTTTGAGCTCTGCAAACAGACCATCTATTGAGCAGTTAGTATTCAGTGCTGAATATTCAATACTAGACTCTTGTTTTGGTGAGTCTTAGTCAAGGAAAAAAAAAAAGAAGAAGAAGGAAAGAAGACTCCTCTTTTTTCTCATGTTCCCTCCCTGAGTTTGCTTAGCACATTGTTCAGAGGAGACTGGAGGCTTCCCAGAAAAGCCAGGCTCATAGTTTTAAAAGCACTGGTCTACTTCCATACTACTTTCTAAGGGGAGGGTAGAGGCAGCGTGGAAGGAACTAAAGTCACACAGGGTTTATGAATCTGTAAGTCTAGGCACATTAGGTGTGGGTGAAGAGTTTCTCAGAAGCACATTTATGTCATAAACTTAACAGTATGAAATGCTTGCTCGGTACACACAGATTCGTTCTGTGAGGTACCAGTCTTCATGGGAGTATGCTGTGATGCTTTATTAATGCCCTGTCTGCTAATTTTGGTGTGCAGATGGTCTCTGGGTGCATTTTGAAAGGTGAAAGAAACAGCGTTCTTTATTTGTTTCTGTCTAGTTCGTGCCATATTTGCTCACAAAATGGTTGTGAGTAATGTAATGGCTGCACCCTTTGACAGTAGTGAGCAACTTACCGCTGCTAGATTTGGCATAGATGTGCATAATGTGAGGAAAAATGGTCACTGTTCCAGTAAACGTAGTATCTCTTTCCTTCTTACTTCTTTCTTACTGCTACAACTGCATCCTGACACTTAAGTTTGCTTTGCATGTATGTGTCTGTCTGTGTCTTTTTCTCTCATTCTCTCAATCTATCTGATTGGGAGCTGTTTCTGATGAGAAAGATTTACCATGGTTCCATTACTTGTGGAGTTGTCCTCTTTTCTCTGTATTTTTTTAAAATCTCTCTACAGTTACTGTCTGTCACCCTTTTGTTTCCCCTTCCTTTTCCATCTCCTTTCCAGCCATCAGCCTTTTGCCTCTTCTCTCCCCTCCCCAAGCCCCACAGACAGTGTTTCTTGCATCTCCCACCCATGTCTCACATCTTTTTGTTTTGTCATCTTTGTGGGCCTGTCTTACTGATGCACTACCATTTCTGTGCCAAATTGGCTTGTCTACTGGATTCATCAGCTCCTGTGGCAGAGAGGGAAGCATTTCATGGGCTCTTGATGCAAATCCTGTGTCTTGTTGAGTCACAGGCTTCCCATACAGCCAAATGACTCTAGCCTTGTGCGCTGGTGAAGCAGAGCTGAATTAAAGATTTCAGGATTCCCTGTCTCCTCATGCATAGTGGCACCAATGAATCACAGAATCACAGAATCGCTGAGGTTGGAAGGGACCTCTGGAGATCATCTAGTCCAACCCCCCTGCTCAAGCAGGGTCACCTAGAGCACATTGCACAGGATTGCATCCAGGTGCGTTTTGAATATCTCCAGAGAAGGAGACTCCACCACCTCTCTGGGCAACCTCTTCCAGTGCTCTGTCACCCTCACAGTGAAAAAGTTTTTCTGTTTAACCCGAGCAGAAACTGGCCCCTGCCACAGGGCAGGAGCATAAGAGACATTGTGGGAGGCACACAGAAGTGAAGGCCCTTATGAAGACCTCTTATAAGCTCTCCGGTTTGTCTCACGTTAATCGTACAGCATAAAAAGTTTATGAAACCTGGGGAAAAATGTGCATCAAGAGACTCTGGGCTTTATTCTGGGAGAGAACAGGTCTGGCAGTAATGAAGGAGCACTTTTACATTTTTTTGGAAGAAAATATTGCAGAGAAATCAGGGAAAGTGATGATATCCACATTGTTTCATGCAGCAGACCCTGATGGACTGAAGATCTATAATACATCATGTTGTAGAAGCATAAAGGTACAGCATGCTGTATGCAGAGTTGGTGCCTGGAAAGCATGCAACAAGTGTGATTATCCTGTTGATGAAAAGATTGGCTATACATTGCCTAACCATGTAAGTTAAGTGGTCTGGGAAAGTTGAATTGGTCAGATTCTGGTGTCACTTAGGCCACTAGCTTGAATGATTGTAGGGGAAAGTGAGGAAATGTCACTGGACTGAAATTGGACCCAGTGAGGTTCTCCTCACTGTTACATGAAGAATGGCCTTCATGCGGCAAAAAACAGTGGCTATTTACTGGGCTGGTGAAAATTACTCTTCAAAATAAAATGATCAATAGCATCTGTGTGTGACTGGGAGATGGAATGGGCTATTCCCAATTAACATGCATACTGAGCTGGAAATATGATAGCAATATGATATGTGATTGCAAAAAAGGGAACAGACAGCACTTGAGAAGTCCTGTCTGATATAGCTTAGACTTTGCTCTAAATACCAGAAGCAATATGCAGAAGAATCTTGTATTCTAAGATTCCTGATTGTGCTTGATCTACATGTGGGATGCAACTTTCTAATGGAGAATATTCTGTCTTGTTCACAGCACACTTCTACAGTGTATCATGTTTATCTGAGATTTTACATAGCACATAGAGTAACAAGACAAATTGCAGTTTCCTTCCCAAGGATTTTAGTTGAGTTAAAAGATGATGAGCCATGATGCTTTTTGTTATAACAGTTTAAACACAGCATGCCAATCTTGTAATATATCTTATCAAATGGGTTGGCAGAAAAATCAGTACGAGAAGCAAAGACCTGGCTAAACAAAACAAAAGAGCTTCTGCAAATTCATGAGAGCCATTCTTTGCATTCTTACAATATCATGGCAAATCTCACGATGCTTCACCAGAATCATCAGTCCAGGCAGAAGGACAAAAGCCTTCCTGCCAACATCTAGTAAGTGGCCTGGACCAATGTCCATTAACCCTGAAATGCTTCCAGGAGAACTGTATGCCAAGAAATGAGAACAAAAGAAATGACTGCAACAAGAGCACCCGACATTTTGCCCTGTTGGAAGCGAAATAAAAAGTTAGATTAGCAAACAAAACACCAAGGTATCTGGCAGCTTCCCAGGGTAGCAGCTCTACCATCTGCACCAAGGCCATGTGTCACTGTCAACCCTCAGGAGCAGGTCTCTTGGAAAAGCAGAAGATATCTATGCAGAACCAAGGAGGACACTGGCATGATTTCCTATGGAGCTTGAAGATGTTCCTGACAGCACTCGCTCAGTGACTGAAGGATATGTGCCCTGCCAACTGATGACACCGAACAAGGCAGAGAGGAGCAAAAGCAGGCTCCATGGGGCAGATCCACCTTGGCAGGCAAGAAGAGCTGTTTGGTGAACAAGGAGTATCTATATGATGGAGTAATCTGAGGGAATAGTGGTTGGAAGATAGTCCTGATGTGGTCTAACAAACCTTTCATTTGCCCATGGAGGGTGGGAGATTACATCATCTAGTAAAGCCTAAATCTTAGAAAATCCCTGTGTGTTTGATTAGCTGTCCATAATAGCTTGTTCTGCTTGATTTTAGTTGATTTCAGTAAGTTCAACACCCTGCATGGGTGCCAGGGGCTGCGAAGCCCTGTCATTTCACAGGCATACGATTGTTTATAACACTGTGCAGAGACTGGGCTAGGAGGTCTTGCTCAGGTCTTGGTTTTACAGTGGATAGAGGCTTCAGACATCACATGATTTTTGTTTGCTTTCTTTTGACCAGTGCAGTCCTTTAAAAGCTCCAGCAGTGCATACAACAGTACACTTCCCCGGTGAAAGATGTACATGCAACCCGCGATTTAGCGCTGTGCTGCAAGGCATATGGAAGAATCAGAGCATGAGCCCTGCTTTTACTCAGAGCAAGTGTCATGTGCAGCAGGTACTAGAGCAAACTTTTAATAGTCGAAGGGTCAGACTCAAGTTTTAGCTCCTGATCATTACCCCTGAGAGAAATGGCTAGTCACTTTTGCCTTAAAGAGACTGTTTAAAATAGTGATTTGTCTTCCAAGCTGATACAACCAATTGATCCAAGACATTGAAGTGTTAATTTGGCATAGGTCGCATTAGCACCAGAGAAAATATTAGATTTATTGATTCATTTTTTGCTTTACTTCAATTTGTGCAACAACAGTATTTAGTGAGCCAGTTAGAGACTAGGTTTGCAGTGCACTGACTATGTGATAGTCGAAGCAGACAGACTGTTTAGATATGATGAGATTAACAGCTCTAAAGGTTAAAATTCTCTGCCCACAGAAGTGATGCAACACAGACAGCATGAACAAAGGGTTTGTGGGCTGGTGGGATGTTTTGGACCACATGCAGCAAGATAACCTCTACAGAGAAAAGCCTTGATAGGTCATGCATTTACTCTGAGACAGACAACAGAAGAAACTGTCATCATGGTGGTGGCTCTCCTAAAAAGTGAAAGGTGGAATATCACCCCATCAACTCTACTGAAAAACTTTGTGATAGAAATGATCCCTGGCTGGTATCATGGACTCACAAACTGGAAATGGGAGGTTCCATAACCTTTACTCAGTCTCCTGAACTATCAAGGTGCTGCTGTTACCAACAAGATCTGCTGTTTGCAGCTGCTTTCTCTTGGCCTAACAGATCAGAGGAGCAGCTAAGCAGCATTGCTGGTCAGGCCAGTACTGAGATGCTTGGCAAAGAGATACTACAGGAAAAGATGTGTAGTTCCTCCCTCTGAGAATGATGAGCAAATAGCTCAGGGGTACTAAGGCTCCGTATGTATGACAGGAGTTCCTCCTCCATCACAGGGACTTAAAATTAAGTATGTCATCACTTCTGAGTATTCATTTTCCAGTAAGACCTCTTGTAAATTCACTAAAGCTTGGTGGTCCCATTATATCTGCAGTATCTATATTTTATAAATCTTTGCTCACAGTTACTTTGTACTCTGTTCTACACCTGCCGTGAGAAACTGGGGGAAATGTTACAGTAATAGCCATAAATAAATGTAAGGAGTCAGACTCTATTGCAGCTCTGCCATCCAAGTTTGTACATGGCTCGAGTAGGACTTCGAGTCTTGGCTAATCTCTAATTTTTATTTCAGAGGTAGCTCTATTTCAGTGACAAGCAAACCTCTGTGGAATAAATCATGGTCCCTGTGCAGAGCTGAAGGAAGTAAATTATCATGCTTGTTGGCAAACAGCTTTAAAATTTACAGTAGGGGAGCCTATCTAGAGTTGAAGGCTTATGAGAGGGATTTACGTGCAACTGCTAGGGCTGTGGTGAAATAAGTGTATGTTGATTGTGCAAAGTCTGGTACTGTGATTACCAAAAGCCTTATTGTTTATCTTTCTAGAATTAGAAGTATTGGTTATCTTTCTAGAACATGGTGATTCTGACCTAGTACAATTTCAGCAAAAAGTAGCTCTTCAAATTTATGCCAGTCATATGATCACAACCAGATCACAGGATATGGCATAACTGGGGAAAAACCAGTACAGTTAGTTACTCCACTGTAGGGTAATGAGGTGAGGTGACATGCAGCTCAGTTTAGGCAACCACGGAGTTTTATTCTGCCCCTAAAATCTCTTAATCTCCCTCCAGGACACGCAGTGCACACATGCCCGCAGGGCTGCAGCCAGTGGCGCGTGGGGTACACTGCCCTCCCCGCTGTACCTCACTACCCTCCAGCTCCCACTGCTTTTGCCACCCTGCTTGTGCACTGAGGGGGCCACGGTGGCTCTCGAAGGTCAGAGGAGTCTGTGAAAACAGGGAGGGACCTAACGCTGCAGCAACTCGCAGCCCTCCTGGCTGGACCACCACTGCGGCTGGGAGCAGGCCACTTCCTCTTCCCCTCCATAGAGCAGCGCCCAGGTGCCCTGCATGCTGCTCTGGCTGTGGCCATACGTATGTGGGAGGAATAAAAATTTTTTTTTTCTTTTTGGGGCTGCAGAAGTCTTAAGCCAATAACCGTGACACAAACAAGATAGAGCCATATGCAGGCACCTCCACTGTTTTTTCTCCCCTTGAATAGGGCAGTGGAGGGAAAAGCTTCTCGAAGCTGTCTTCCAGCAGCAGGCTCTCTGTTACTCTTTCATCCACCACAAGGAAACTCCAGCAGCTGTTTTAAGTGAAAAGGGGAGAAAAACATCAATGAAGTAATTCTGAATTATCAGTCTTCTGAAAGAGACAATCTGTGAAAAAGATATTAAAAAAAATTCATGCTCCTCTTTCCTGATAGTTCATGAAAGCTCCCGCCCCTGAGCAGCTCTCTTGTGTTTGTCCCTGCT
Source organism: Apteryx rowi (assembly GCF_003343035.1). Taxonomy (NCBI): domain Eukaryota; kingdom Metazoa; phylum Chordata; class Aves; order Apterygiformes; family Apterygidae; genus Apteryx; species Apteryx rowi. The sequence goes on from NW_020447564.1 coordinate 1,528,847, forward strand.
TTGGAGAGTCCCAGGCCTTTCCTCCTAGCACATCATTGAAACAACATATAAATAAAAATATGCTTGTCAGTATGGAGAGAGGAGCCTTGTAACTGGTGGGGATGAGGGACAGCCATGCAGGCCTCTTGTTCTGCTAGCTTTTAAAGATGTGTTTGGTTTTAACTTTTGTTGTTAAATGTGTGGGTGGACACATCTAATGGAAGAAGAATACTGTCATGCTTGAGGTTCAGTGAATTTATAAGTCTTATCAAGGTTAGGATCAAAGGGAGAAGGGGGAAGTGAGGACCAGGAGTAATTTCATAGGCTTTCTAAATTCATCTTCCACCAGTTCATTGGGAATGGTTTATATTTTTTATTTTGTTTGCATCATGATCATTCTCAAGTTATTCTGTAAGAAAATTGACATTGGAAAAATGATTGTGATTTGAATAATCTTCTCTTTTTCTCTCGTGCTGAAATCCTGCAGAACATACAAGGTATGTCTTCAACAGTATACAAAAATATGAAAATAAATGTAAAGCTGAGGGACATAGTTGTGTGCTCCATTATAATTCATTTTGATCCTTGCAAAATTAAATGGTTGATATAGTATTTAAAGGTGTCTCTTCCAAACACCATTAAATACACTCAACTTGCATTCTTGGCTGGTAAGACTGTAATATTTTGCAGACTGTGTCACAGTACAGAGTTATCAGCTTGTGGCCACACAGCATTTTTCTCACCACACAAAGATGGTTTTTAGGGGGCATGCCTCAGCAGCACCCCTGACATACGCGCAGGGAATGCAAGTACGTGGGGATGTGGATTTGGATGCCTGGACAGTGGGCAGTTAGGGTTAGTGGGGCTGACTCATCACACCTGGCCCCAGAGCTGGGCCAAGCATGCTCCTCCATTAGCACCATGGCTCCCAGCTGAGGAGCATGCCTGCCTTGAGATGTATTTTTAACAAACGGAGGAGTATCTGCATTTTTTCCTGGAGAAGGAGGTGAAACTCTGCCAGAAGCAGGAAGAGCTGTGTTATCTTCCAGTAAAAACTAGACAAACTTCTCCTAAGACTACCCGGGGCCTTTGAGGACTGGCCTGAGCCACAGCACCTCTTGGGGCTTGCCACTTTGACAAGCCTCCCTTGTTCAGTACTCGTGCCCCTCTCTCCCAGAAGGAGCTGGCTCTTGCAGTTCCCACTCCACCCTGTCGGCTTGCTCCTGCCCCTCCAGCACCCCCCATCTGGGCCAGGACAGCTGTCTGTGGGGCCATGAGGCTGACCAACAAGACTGTAAAGTTTTCTGTAGTGCTCTGCAGAGTCACTGTGATGCGGCTGCAGTATGTGTCCCTTGACACACATGGACACAGCCTCTGAAGGGTGTGATTCAGCAGCACTGCGGGATCTCCATGGCTGGAGAGGACCAGGCAAGGGACTTCACAGCTGGGGAAAGGCATGTATAGGAGGGCTGTAGGCCAAAAACAAATGCATCAGGCTGAAAACAACCATAGGGAGGGGAGGTTTGACAGTTTTTGGCCCTACATACAGTTGTTCTGGCATAACCAAGGGGAAGAGAGGCAGCATGGGGGTGGGAACGAGCAGTGCTGGGACAAGTGTGACTAGTCAACAGCCAGGGCACCCCAAGGTGTACTACATAAGCTGTGATTGCACGAGGAAGTGTCTTCAGCATCAGGGTCTCCTCCTGTCCCCAACTCTGCTCCAAGGCTAATTCCTTCCCTGTACTGAATAACATGCCTTCACTGTGCCCCCAGTTACACTGGGGGACTGACCTAATTTTAGATATATATATATTTTCTTGCCTGGTTGTTTTCTAGCTAGTGCTGATCCTTGCTCAAACCATTGTGCTGGTGCAGCTGAGGGTGCAGTGTGCTGGGGCCCAGGGTGGGAAAGAATCTGAGGGAACAGGGAGGCAAAATGCCATAAGATTTGATGTAGCAAAAACACAGTGAGACACAGGGTTCTCCTGTGCTATCACAATTCCCACTAAAAGGCTGGGTTTTCTACATGTTGTGTTAACAGTTCATCTTTGTTATTGGGTCTGATATGCACTTCTGCTTAATCAGCACCTGAGCTCTCTGTTACTCTGTGACTCTTCCCAGTGTGAAATCCTAGCTAGGAGAAGCTTGTAAGGTCTGAGAGCAATAATTCGGGCTGGAATCCTATAAAAATTTCCATACCACGTGACTCAATGCCTGTCCAGAACAGTGGTGTAGTGTGGTTGGCAAGAGCCTGGGAGCAAGTAAAGAAACATCTGACTAGAGACACCAAGCCATGGGTGTCTTCCTCCATTGTTATAGCTTGGCAACTGGGGCCATCTGGGACAGTCCCCAGCACGGCTGGGACGTATTGCCATGTCTACTGAGGGCAAGAGCACTCAGTGTGCAGGGCTCTACTCAGTGGTTTCATTACACTGGGGCAGGCTCTTAACATTATTAACTCTGCAATATTGTCTGAAAATCAGACTTCATTTTGATTTTTCATTTTGTTTGCTCTGTGTTTTTCTTAGGAAGCTGATACCTGCAGGCTTCACTGTCTTTTTTTCCTTTATTTTGGGCAGGTGCTATCATATCTGGCATCTGTGGGCTCCTGAAAGGAAAATTTTAAATTTCAGCAAAACTGTGGTTGCATTTTCTTTTATTGCAGGAAGGCATTCTTATTAATATTAGGAGTTAAAAGCTTTCTAAAAATTTTTCTCTTTAAACAAACAGTAAAAAAATCTACTTATTAACCTAAAATATTTGTTAGCATACTTATTTACGTATACTTACATCACTCAGTTCATCAGATACTATTGCTTTTAAACAGCTAGTTGGTTTTGTTCCATTTTGTCATCTGCCAAATAATTTGACAAATTTGCCAAAAACTGCTTGACATTTTAGATCAAAAGAGTTAGTTTTCATCATTCTTTGCTGCCAGACAGGTCATGTATCTTTTCAGGCTTGAAGAATTTCTATCAGCTATTTAAATGCGAGGCTGCAGAGACAAAGCCAGACTCAGGCTGCAGCGAGCTGAACTGGGGTGATTCAGGACCAAACTAGCTGCAGCACATAATTAAACAGTAGCTGTGCTCCACTCCAGAGACTTTATAGCTTGCAGTGTAAACTGCCTTCTTTACCAATGAAAAGGGGCATATATGTGCTTATCAGAGACAGTGTGTGAACAAGGATGGTGGCAAGAAAATTGCTATCAAATCACCCCTAAAAAGCTTTTTCTCCCACTACTTAGGCAGTGAACGTGACTGAAGATGGCTGCTGGCAGTTCCCCACTGCCGAGGGAAGAGGATGAGCCCCAGTTTCCCAGCTCTTGCTGGAGGGAGGAAAAGAAAGGGCAGAGCTGGGCATGGGTCTCTCCTTGGCACTACTGGCAACTGCCTTTGCTTTTACTCTCTGCAGCTGGGCTCGAAGCCAAAGGAATTATATACAGCCCTGGCTGTACTCTGAAAGATGGTGGAGGTAGAGTAACCTCTCCCAAGGCTTCTTGCACCTCTCTTGGATGCAGTCGTCAGCAGCGAGTTTCTTTTCACTTCGTAGTAATCTGCAAAGACCCAAGATCCTGTCCCCAGCAGCCTTAAAACAGGAAAGAAGGGATACTTTTAGCTCAATTTCAGGGCAGTAGAGGAAATCTGGCACAGGACAGCCATAGGGTTGTGTTGGCCCTCAGACAAGGAGGTGGTAGACCCCCCACCTGCAGCAGCTGAGCAGCATGAGATGATAAAGCCTTTGAGTTTGATTCACTGCAGGTTTGTGGGTTAGTAGCTAAGCAGGGGCTGATTAGGCAACATGGACTTTGCTGGGAAGTTTTAAGTTGCTGTGTCAGTGACCTTAGAGTGATTTTTGTACAAGGCCATGTTGAATTTGATGCAAAAAGGAATATCCTGAAAAATCTACTGACAACAAGAGTTACTTTTGCTATTTTGGGGGGAAGTATGGGGAATCTGCCCTGCTTCAAAGGAATAAGCTATTGGGAAGAGGCAGTGCTGTTGCGAGACTCCTCAGGGCAGTTTGATGGTGAACATCCCATGAGGAAGATGTGCTCAGGTACATGCTTGCACTGATGAAGGCAACACTGCAGCGTGTTCCGCTGTGGACACATGATAAAGAAACAGAGGGAAGGGAATTGCCTGGAGCTGCCATAACTTTGCTTACACTGGTTAAAAATCAGAAACGTGGAGAGCAACTGTATTTGGGGTCTCATGGCAGGGTCTGGAAAATAACGTCTTACCATAGGAGGAGAATACCTCTTACCATACTCTTTCGAATTGCTACACAGATGCCTTTGCCTTTTTGTGTGTGTGGCAGTGGAGAGTGTGTGTGAAAGGGAATATATGTGTGTTTGTGCACCTGCCTGGGTATACAAAGCATTTTTCTGCAGGACCTGTTTATCCATGACTGTTCATGTATTTTTTTATTGGTATCTAATTCTGAAATGAAGTAATGCTTTTACTGTCTATAAACCACACAGACAGCTTTCCCAAGACTGCTCTGTGCAGGTAGCCCAATGTGTCTGTGGGGTGGCGTGTGGAAAGGAAACTGCAGCTGTTTCTGTTTTTTTGAAGGTGTTTCTGGCTCTAGTAGTTTTGCTGACAGAAAGGCCTGTTTCACTTTATTTCTTGTGTATCTCATCACTCATCAGTGTTGTTTCCTCTTGTAGTTTGTGGGGCCTTTCCAGCTCTCCCTTCTTTTTCCTGCTTTGACTCCAGTGGACTCTGTGGGTCTAAACCCACTTCTGCCTGTGTGCGTGCCCTTGAAAAAAAATTTCATGAGGATAAGGGTTGGTTTGTTATAGCAATATCCAGGGATTCCAAGCAAACTGAAGGACTCGTATTACATACATACAGCAAGGTGCAACTTTTGCCCTGAAGACCTGTTAACAGTAATTTCCATAGAGCCTGGTGCATTCTCTGAAATAGTCAGAAGGCGAATGATATAGTGTCTGGAGAGAGGAGCAGCAGAGTCAGATCACTGTGATGCTGTACATCCTCCAACTGGGGTGAATGGGAAGGGAGTAAGGTGTGAGGACAGGAGGGGAGTAGCACCCACTGAGGGACGGCAGAGGTTCAAGGAGTTCGGTGGCTGCTGACTTACAATGTGGGACACTTGTAGTGGTGGGGAAAAGAGCTCAGCAGGGTCCAAGGCTCCACCGGGATGAATAGGGTTATAGGACTTGACTTGAGAGAACCGTCTGAGCCCCACTGTAACAAAAATTCACGAGAATGCTTGACTTTACACACATGAAGAATCCTTTTAAAACTAGTGGAAATACTCAGGTGCATAAGTCTCTGCTGGTTTAAGAGTTAGGAATTAATGCAGATTGTTTTTCATTTGTTCGTTTGAGACTTTTATTTATATATTTATATATATTTATACTTTTATATATATATATATATATATATAAATCATGTGATGGGAGAGGGGAGAGAACATCCTAAAGAGGTTTTGTTATGTATGTGGATGTGTTTCAGCCTCTGTCATTAAAAGAATAAACTAAAAAGCAACAGCTAAATTTGAAAGCAAGAAAGGATTTTCTTGATAAATAACCTCAGACTGAGCATGTTTTAACAGAAATGCTGCAAAGCACCATCTGTTGAAAACTGTGGTGCTTTATTTAATTTTATATGTTGGAAATTTATTTTTTATGCAAAGACAAACACAAAAAAGAGCAACTTTGTTGTTTTGCAGAGAGTTGGATTGAACGATGTCTCAATGAAAGTGAAAACAAACGTTATTCCAGTCACACCTCTCTGGGGAATGTTTCTAATGATGAAAGTAAGTAACTTCTCTTTAATTTAAAATACTCATGAACATATCCAAGTCCTAATTTCCTCCTATATAAGTTGTTACATCCTTGTGATATTTTGGTACTCTGTAGCTTGAAGAGTCAACTCACTGCCATATCCAATAGTTTTATAAATGTTTTTGCTGGAATATTTGTTATTTCCCATTATTTAAAAGGAAATAATACTATCAGTTAAAACAGCTAGCAGAATTTGGGTGTCACTGAATAAAAATTGGGTGACCTCTAAAGTGTGCTGTTAGTATTAGTTCATGAGTAAAAAACCATGTGTTTTGCTTCTCACCAGTGAACACTGTAATACAGGAAAAATCATGCTATTGTTCAATATTAGCATATTGAATCACATGTATAAAGTATTTGTTTGAAGAATTAAATAATTATTTTCAGATTAAAAAAAATCACATATTAACTATCTCCTGATGATGATTCCTTTTTAATCAATGAGAGGAAACAATTATAAATCCAATTGATTTAAAAATAGATATTTTTCCTCATCTCCTCCAGTTATAGTAGTTTTAGATCTAGATTTTGAACAAAAGCAGGTAATTAAAAGTATCCTAAAACAACATAAAAAACCCTAATAGTTTCGCTTTAAAATTTTAAGACAATTTTTAGTATACCATTTAGTTTTCACTGTTTATGCAATTTATATTCTACTTAATTTGACTAGAGCAAAATACTGCTCAGGTTAATTTCCCTCTCTATACTTCATTAGTTCATGTTACAACAAATTAATGCAGAATAAATTCTTTAATTCAAAAAGACTCACATTTTTATAATGTTCAAACCCAGAAATTTAAGAAGTGTGTTTTTAATTAAATCTTAATTACTAAATGTCCCTTGAAATTTTTAAAATTTTAGGAGCACTACTTTATTTTTATGTCACTGTAAAGTTACATGCCTTGCAACACAATATTTTAGTGGCTCACAGAATTTTCTACACTGGGGCCCTACTTTATTTGTCCGGGGTTTCTTCTGAGGGAGTATCTCTTCTGAGGGATAAAAAACTTGTTAGAAGCATGATGTTTGTTCACAACTCCCAAGCTGAGAACATTCAATAAGAATTCCCAAAGAAAAGTAATAAAACTTGGCAGGTTTGGGTTTTGGAGGTGTTCTTTTCTGTTTTTAAAAAATTAAGGAATCTGAATTGAGTTCCTCTCTAAAAATAAAATGGTAGTGATTTTACAAAAACAAAAAGCATACAAAAAACCTTAATTTGCATTTCATAAGAACCTGTGAGATTTATGAAATTCATTTCACTCTGTCTGATGATACCGAGACAGTGAGGGAAATCACCCTCAATGAATGAGAAGTGACTTCAAACTCTTAACAGAGGCAGAATTTAGGATTCAGTCATAGTGACTGTAGTGAGCTTTTCCTTAGACTCAACAGTTCAAGACTGTAAGGTCAAAGTCGTTTTTCAGCACTGCCTGCTAATTAAAAAAAGAAAAAAAAAGAAAAAAAAGGAAAAACTTAATGTCATTATATAAGTCTCCTTCTGTCTTCTGTTCTAGACCTGTTACCCTAAGTAGGTTGTAGCAAAACTAGTGGCAGTTTGTTGTAGGAGACTATAGTTTAAGTGCAAAGATGGGAAAGCTTCCACACACAGGGACGGTAAGAAGTGAATCTGTGTAGTTTAGCAAAGATGACTAAGAGCAGGTGTTTCAGAGAACAGCATTGAGAAAAGAGGGTGGGTGCTTGTTCTGTTTTGTAGTACTGGAATTAAGGTGCAATTGATGATACTGAAAGGCAGCAAATTTAAAACTGAAAAAACAAATATGTAAGTGAATTGATTTTGTCTAGATTCCTATTTACAGTCAGGTCCTCCAGCTGCTTCCTTTTCATTGGTACCAGCATTTTGCAGTGTGCACTAATTCACCTGAAAAATCATCCTTTTTCTTGGGTGGTGCAGGTGGAGAAGAGGAGGGAATAGGAAGCAAAAATAAAGCATTTGCCCAGCAGTAAGATCAATAACCTATGGGAACCAGCACAAAGTAGAAGTTTCACCAAAGAAAGCATTGTGCTACGTGGTCTTTTTCAGCCCTTGAGTTCTCTCTAACATTTCTCTAACAGTGCCCACACCCCAACCAAGAAGTTTCCAAACCATCATGTTGCTCTTTGTCCAGTCTGTGTCATACATGTACAAGCAGTGGGAGGCAAAATGTTTTGAGAAAAGTTACGTAGCCTTATGCACAGTGGTCAAATTACAGTAATAAGTGGAGCTCTAGTTTTCATCTGCAGCCAAAATAAGGCATCATCCATCTTTCTCTTGACTTCTTGTCTTTTTGTCTCTAAATACCTTAGGTAGCTGTTGGCTGGACCCTACCAGGGAAAACTTTGTTTTGTTTTGTTTTGGCCTTGAATCCATTGAAGACTATGAGAATTTCCACTGTGATCTGCTAATGCCCTTACTGAGTACTGTGCTTGCTTTCATAACTATTTTTTCTGGATGTTTTTACAGTTCATAGGGTTTTAGAGCAAGAGCTATAGTTCTGCTGATCTCCTTTCCTATAGTTGGATTATGCTATAGAACTGCATCTCAGAAGGGAGAGGTCCTTTGCAATCTTTTTCCATTCTCATTCAGGCCTGTTGAACCCCTGCATTACAGTGTGAAAGAAGTAATGACTCGTAGCTGTGGATTTTCACTATCTCGCTGCTTCTTGGGGCTTTTCTTACCCTTTTGAAGCTTATTATGACCTCTCCCTGAAACACAGCATTTACATTCTAATATAAAACTTCTAGGTTATTTTTTATTTAATTTCCAGTTTTCTAAACATTTCTTTTTCTGCCACTTCTCTATTCTACATGTTAGTCAAAAGATTCACAGGGAAAGAGAATGGTATAATCCCATATCTAATAACTGAAAGAGAAAATATTTTCTTTGTTCTGTGCGTTCAACCAGATTCTGAAAAGTTGAAACAGGGGTATGGAAGAATACAGTTTAAGGATTATGATAGTTTCAACTTCAATTTTTTATGGAGAGAGTCTTATGACATTATCTGACAAAGTGGAAAGGCAGCTGCTTGTACAATTTTTGTGTATTCAGAAATGTAAATGCGTAGAAAGTTCATGAGATGTAAAAGAAAAGACCCTACTTCTTGTACTTCACAAACAGTGTTCAGGGTCAGTGTTCAAGTTGGTTGAAATAGAAAATTTTCCATAGCAAAGAATTTCCATAATAAAGAATTTCCCCAAAATAGATTTTTTGAGGGGAAAATCATAGTTTTGACTTAAAGTGAATTTCCATTAAAAGGGTTTTTCTTAATCATCATTAAATCTAAGGGGTTTTTTTAGTTTTTCATTTGAACAAAAAGTCTAATTTTTCCACTGAAATTTTTGAAATCGCCCCTTCCACCAACACTACTTGATTTTTGTTGAAATTTTCTTTGGAAAAAATCCTTTCTTTTCCGGTCATACCTACTGAATTAGAATTATGCTCCCGTGTTTCTCAGAGGCTTTAGAAAAATCCCACTCCTTTTAAAGCATGGAATACATGCTAAGGAGCCTGAATCCTATTTATGGCTACATGGAAGTAAGAGGCAAGGTAGCTTCTTCTTACCACTTAATTCATTTTAGCAAAGGGCAGATCCCTTTTGAGAACAGTCAGAACCTGGACTGCAGGAACAAGAGGGTAAGAGGCCGTTCATCTGAAGCTGTGGAGCTATCTGAACCAAATGCAGGATTTTGCCCAGAAAAAACCTCTGATACCACATACTGTAAGCTCCTCAGAGGTCCTGCTAGACACACACAGGCAGGACTGGAAAGTAAAGGGCTGCTCTAATATTTCCACAGTGGAAATCAGAGCTTTGTCTGCACTTAGTTTATGGCAGAGATCAGCTTCAACATTTTAAAAAAGTGTCCACTAATGCTGGGTATTCACATTGATGGTGTTCAACTTGCTGCATTTAAGGCATGCTGCTCGGAGGTGCTGAGCACAGCTCCCATTGATTTGTCTCCACGTCTTGCTCTGAGAAGCAAGAAATCCCTGAAGGTGGACCTAAACCCCAAGACAGAAGAAATTGGAGGATATTACTGAAAGTTCAGGATGAGCCACAATACACATGCAAGATACAGGCCAAGCTTTTCTCTGGCAGCTTTGAAACAAAGTTTTGCAAGAAAAAAAAGTGCTAGCAAAGAAACTTCCATGAAAGCTGGGAAGGAAAAAGGTTCTCTGGTATCTCTGGGAGGGGAGCAATGCTGTTTTTTTGTTTTGTTTTGTTTTTTCCTATGCAGTCAGAGGATCCCGGTTTCGAATCTCTTTTCTTCCCTTTAGTTCTTCTTTCCTACCTCAGGGAAATAGGTGGGAGAAGCCATCTTTCTTCTCTGAGGTGTATAAAAGAGAAAACTTCAAGGCCTGGTGCTTACTGCTCATGTGACAAGGGACATGATTTTCAGTGATCGAAGTGAAATGTCTCTCTCTCCCACGTATCTTATTCTTTGATAATGTTAAGATGGAGAGGCCTCTTCCATGCTGTCTGAGAGTTTTACTTGTAGTTATATAAGCTATGACATGATTTCAGCTTGGGATGAGCACCAGTTTTTCTACCAGACCAGGCAGCTTGAGACACCTTTACTTGGAAAGTCAGTAGGAGGACTACTGCATATGTAACTGCTGGTGGAGTGAAGTTATTAGATCTGCTCCTCGCAAACAGGTTTCTCTGTGAAGTGCTGTGCAGCTGCCGTATGTGTGAATTCCTGCAGCTATGCACGAGGAGTGGGATTTTCCTCATGGCTTCAAGTCCTTTTGCATTTGATGGTGAAGTATCATGAGCTCTGTTCTTTGACAGTGCCTTGAAACAAGACTTCTTTTCAGTGTCTTTATTCGCTTTCTTCACAAGATAGATGGGAATTTTAAAGTATTGAATTTTAAAAAGTACTGGTTCGTTTTAATCTACAGTGTTGTATTTAGGGGGGGACTGATCAAATGACAGGCCAAATAGTATTCCTTGTTTCTTTCTTGCTGTGGAAACAGATCTGGGTTCGGTCCTGAGGCAAGAGTTGCACAAAACATTCCCTGCTCAATGGGGAGGCCATCAAGTACCCTGCTAGCAACTAAATATGAGGAACAGGGATATTTGTTATTTTCTGCAATTCAGTTATCTGATGAGATTATATGGTTAAACTCTACAAAGTAGAATAAAATGCTTGTATATATAATAGTAAAAGTTATTATTTCTAGGTCTCTGCTCCTCAACTAGGTTCAATTCTTTCTATCCATTTAATAAAAAAAAGAAGTGAAGCTTCTTCTGAAATCAAATATTTTAGCCAAAAACTGGTGAAAATGAGAAACATTTTGGCCGACAGCTGATCCAGTGACAGAAAACAGAAAAGTTCTGTTTTTTAACACAAAGACTTCATTCTGGGGGAGACAAGCACTAACGCTTGGGAAAACTTCAGTTTTGTTGAAAATCCAGTTGTTCCCTGGGTAAATACTTTGATGGAAAATGATGTCCAAAGAACGTATCAGAACAAGTTCCAAGTTCATCATTCTCCTCCTTGGTTTAAAAGGACAATGAGAGGGGGATGCTGGAGGGTCTTAAAGAAGGATCCCCAGGAAGCGGAGGTAGCTGAGGAGGAGTTTCAAACCGCAGGTTACGATCTTGCTGTTAATGGATGCATTGTTAAAACAGATCCTTCTCTGGGAGGCGCTGAGCTGGGGTAGCTTGTGCTGTGTCTGAGGGCAGGTTAGATAAAGCACCTGCGCACAGGTCTTGAAGTGAATAAGCAGCAGCTGGGGGAGAGCTGGATGGGGTGTAGACACTCAATATTGTGTAATCTAGATATCGGTTCCATGTCTGTTAGAGTCACAGTGTGATAGAACTAAATCCAGTTAGCGTAGATGAAAGCCATCTAAAAATAGACCTTTCCATGCTATCCTGCCAAATCTGAAAGAGAACCAGAAGTTTTATTTTGAGGGGGACTAGTGCCTCCTGCTTTCACAGGCAGAGGGACAGTTTAGGACTTCAGATTTTTAGTTTATTAAGATCGGTGGCTTTCAACCTTTTAAATTTGTCGCCCTCTAAAATCTCCCCATGAGGTGGAGACTGCCCTATTGTGAATTTAGCCAGAAGCTAAGAGGGTGGCGGGGCCTGGGGTCACCCGTGGGCACCCGTGTGCTGCCCATACCGCGATGGCACAGGCCGCTGTTGCGTGCCTTGCGGTGGCCTCCCCCTGCCCGTAATGCCAAGGGCCTGGAAATGGCGCGGCCTGTAACAGGGCCAGGGCCGCGGACGGCACCTGGCAGCCTCCCGCCATCGCAGGCGCGAGGCCCGCTTGCAGGGCTGCCATCCCTAGCGCCGTTTTTGTTACTAAAAGGCGGGGGGAGCTCCCCCAGCCGGCACTTTGCCCCCTTAAACGCTTTCCTGAGGTGAAGCATTTCTAAGTAACCTCCTTTCTCCTTCGCTCTGACCCCGGGGAGCAGCCGGGGAGGCCTGGCGGGTCCGCAGGGCGAAACCACCGGTGCTCCGAGAGGGGCCGGGCTGCAACGGTTTTATTTTCCCCCTCCCCGTGGCTTCAAAGCGCTGCTGCGGCGGCGGGGAAAGCACCGGGCCAGCCAGGCGGCCTCGGCGGTTTGTCGGCCGCTCGGCAGCCGGGGCCCCGGTGCCTGCCGGGGGTTTGTTGCCTACCGGGGCCTGTCTGTTTAGGAGCAACAAACGAAAAACACGCTTTAAAAGCAGTTTGAGATGTGTATGTTGGGCCTGTAGGCTGAATAAAAGCCGGGCGGCCTGAAAGGCCGGGAAGGAGCGTGCAGCGCGGTCATTAGCGGCGCCATTGTCATGCAGATGTGGAAGGGGGCGGCCCGAGGTGGCTGCCCGTAACCGTAAATCGGGGTTTTCCCCACCAAGCTGCCCCGCCTGCAGTGTTTTCCAGAGTGGTTGGTTTCTCGTGATTTTTATTATATATATATATATATATTTTTATTTTTTTGGCTGTGCTGCTGCACAAAAGACCTCCCAAAGGGGCCTGATATTCGGAGGCCCTGCTCAGGCTCCCTTACGGCCCGGCGTCCCAAAGGCTCGCTTAAGCGGCTTCTGAAAGTTGCCCACCTAAAGAAACGAAGCTTTGCGATGTGCTTCATGGACACAGTGGTTCAGCTCGGTGTTTAGCTATACCAAAGCCCTCTGCGCTTAGCGCTTTCATCGGGGACAAAGTTGTAAAAATACCAAACTATGTTCGATACCCAGAGAATACCCTTCTGGAGAGGCTGTTTGTGCTTCAGACTCTCAGCTTTCCCTTACAACTATGTGTTTTATGCTTTGCAAACCGCAGTTTAATAGGACTTATACTATGTGTTCTTTTCAGTCTTTCAAAAGAATTAATGTGAACCAGGAAAAATCCAATATTTTAAAACAGTTTTATTTTCATCCTTTTTCTCTTTATTAATCTTTAATTAAGCCTTTTAGAAAGTAAGCAGATCAAAGAGTTACCTTGGAGACAGTTAATCTGGAGTACAATCAGAAAACTTATCTGAAAAGAAATAGCATGTGTTATAGAATGCTTTTAATTTCAATTTTTCGTTTTCAGCATTAACCTTGTAAATTTACAAACGTCTAGCATATAGCATACACTAGGATCACAACAGTGAATGAACCCATTAGATTAAATGCCTCATCTAAGACAAAACTTGGATAAAGCAGCTGTTTCCTTGAAGCGGGTGATAGTCGTTTTATGTTCTGATATGCTACTAGAGGTCCAAGATTCACTGTCTTTCATATAAACTTTTGCTTTCCAATGTTATTGTTCCTATGCATCACTCTGCTCCTGCTATCCGTGATGTTTGCAAGCTTTATTGTCTTAAGCAGCATTTATGGATGTTAGCTTAGGGAACATCATTATATTCGTTTCCAGAATTTAGCCATTATTTGGGGAAAACACTGAAGCTTGAACATTTTGGGACAGAAAATTCCTTACCAGTACACAAATGCTTGAGCAATTCCCACTTAAATTACACAGTTATTTTTTTTCTTAACAGATGAGGAAAAAGAAAATAATAGAGCATCAAAACCACACTCAACTCCAGCTACTCTGCAATGGTAAGATGCCTTTTTAAAAAAATCATAAAAATCTGTTAGTGCTTTTTCTTATCCTTTTTTTTTTTCCCCCAACTGAAGTGCATAGAGGTTTAAGACATCTTAGAGCTTTAAAGATACTTTCACTATGCATGTTTAGTCTGCTCATTAGCATCCTTTATAACAGTGCTCCAAAATTGCCGTGCTCCTACAGGATTTCTTTGAACATCGGAAAGCTCTGATACAGTTTAGAAGGTCTACTGGGCAGACTTGTCACCTTTTCACTTGGTGATTTGTGGTTTGTCATTACTGTCATGTTTAGTACAAAAAGAATGAATATTTTCAAGACTCAAGATTGTTTCAGTGTGTGATGGAGCCCACCTTTACAGACTGTTTTACTGAAATGAGATCCCTGTAATTTAGGGTAGACGAGGACAGAAGAAGTGACTTTACGGTCTGATTTATTTGTCAAAATCTTCTTGGAAATTTAGTGAAGAAAAAAGTGGATTTAGGAAGAGTAAGAGAGACAGAGGGAGAAAGAGAAAGTGGGGAGAGGAAAGTTTGTGAGTAAACTAGTCCACTGTGCCATGAAATGTGAAGCGCTGTTCCACCCACTGTGATTTACAGCAGTGTTTTTGGCTGCAAGTTCTGTGATGTTCCACACATTTCTGACATCTCTCTCCATAGGTCTTCTCCTAGGCTTTTGTTGATTTTTTTTTTTTTTTTAACTTAGTTTAAATGTTTAATCTTGGTTTTAGCTTTCTTTATACTGAAAGTTGTTGAGCACCTTTCAGGAGGTTCCCTGTATCTGGCAGATTAGAGCTGTGTTATGGAGAAGTTCATCAGGCCTCAGAGCAGACTATTTTGAAAAGCCATACTCTTTAGCTTCTTTTGTTTTTTAAAGAAAGGCTTTTAGTCCACCTGTAAGTATTTCTTATAGTTTGCTGGGTGAAAAAATGAATTATTGGCAAATAGTGTTTTGTCAGCGAACTGTTAGCAAAATGATTTTTTTTCTGCTTGTGTCAGCCTCTTGGGAGATTTAACTGAATAAAAAGCAAAGAATAATTCAGTGAATTTTCCTCTTTTTCTGCCTGTGAAGTATGCATAAAGAGATTCAGATTATTTCATTTATCTTTGCTCTTGAAGGTTGATTAATTAAATTTTAGATTAAAAAAACCCCCAAACCTGTGGGTTGATTCAGAATAAGTTGCTGAAAGTACTCAGTGTTCTGCCTTGCTAAACTTGCAGACTTCCAGTGCAAATACTGAGACATGCAAATATAAATTAAGGCACTTAATTCTGAACCATTGCTTCTTTGTACCTATTTGCACCACAGAAATGCTGTTTTGCAGAAGTTCAAGAAATTTGAATAGAGAAGGGGAGTGACTACAGACAGAGAAATTCATTGAAATAATAGTGAAATGTCATGGATGTATTTTAATATTTTCCATTATTCACCCAAACAACTTCAATACCATTCAGACAGGATGATAATAAAGGACAATCTAGCTAAAATAAAATAGTAGGCAGGGCTTGCCAGTCCCAAATTCAGAATAATGTTTGTTTTGCAGTAGAGTCAGTTAAGAGTCTTTTCCAACAGAGCAAATAATGTAGTAGCCGAGAAGTCAGAATTAATTAGAACATGCCAACGTTACTGTTCCCGACAGAAAACATGCAAATACTGTAAACAGTCTTCTGCCAACTACTTTCAAGCTTCCGCATTCATAAAGGTTAGTAAATCCCTAAACTCCCAAGATATTGAGCCCTGCTAGAATGCAGTGTGCATGATGCTACTCTTTCAGCGGTGTTTGCAATAGAATCCTGGAATTTTGAAATAACATTGCTCGTATCATCTCCCTTTCCCTCTTGCTAGTGTACTATCTTACTGCCTGTCGGTGGTGTTATGTTTCTTACACATTTAGGTAGGTCAGACATTCAACCTTTTGAGTTTGTTGGAGCATCTGCAATTCCCCCTGCTCAATTTTCCACCCCAAAATATGTGAGGAAACAGAAAGGAATGAAGTTTTTAAGTTTCATTTCTTTACCTGGTGTCAAACTGAATTATGTGATTGGTTTGTTTATTAATATGCCCATAGGTAAAAGTAAAAGTTTCCTGGCTTGGTACAGTTTTCCAGTGGTTTCTATATGATTTTCTGCCTTGGTTCTGCAGCTTTATATTGGTATTGCCTGGAGAAACTGTGCCACTGGGTTTGATATACTAAATAAAACTAGAAGCTAAAATGTGGTCAAGGTCCAAAAAAGTTCTAAGCTTGCTTGGTTTGAAGATGTCGAGTTTCCTCAGCTCTGGAAAACGAGGCACGTTAGCATCAGGTTATTTGTACTGCGGTGGCACCTAGCAACCCATGGGTTGGTAAATTATTGTAGTCAGTGCTGTGCAAATGCTGCCCTGACTGATTCCTGGTGTTTAGCTTCACATATTTGTGTTTTGTCTGCTCAGGCCTGAAACTCTGATTTTGCACAGTCGAGAAAGATAGAAGGCTAAATTTAATTGAATATGCCTTGGGTAAGCATGTGTCCTTCCCTCCGATAGGAATCTCTGGGCCAGATTCAAGAGAGACAGAAATGGTGGGGTAAATTATTCACCAGATTTCAGGGATAAAACAGTATTTGCTGTGAGAAGCTACTATCATTTATAGTTAATGAAGGCAAGGGAGTGTTGGGGGACAGAAACAGAGGAGGAGCAAGGAAAAAGAAGAGGATGAAAGTAGCAGGGAAAGAGAGGCAAGGCGCAAGGGAAATAGGTGTTTTTTGTCACATGGTTCATATTGCCGTCATTATTATTTATTTCTTGTCTGGCATCCCTCTGAAAACAGTGAGGAGCATCTATCCCACAGGTGTGTCTCCTTAGTGCTTCCTGGGGGCAGAACACCTCTCTAGAGCCAATATACAGTCTACACTATAAATGAGAAGGTATAAATAGCCAAAGACACCAAGGCATTTCTGGATGACTCTTAGCCTGGCTAAATATTCTTTTCCTGGAAGCAGGAATGATGTTTTTCTTTGTTTTGCTTTGTTTGTTGGTGACACAAAAGGAAGGCCTGGTAAATGTAGCTTTACTGCCAGAGCCTGTCACTGGGACTGGGGGAACTACACCAGCCTGGATTTAACCATTAAAGCATTAATCTACAGATACTTACTATCCTGTGTTTATCCATGCTCCTGCATTCGTTATTGTCTGTAAAACTACAGTGCTTGCTAGCAGTTTGCTCAAAAATGTTCATGATTATTTCATGGGTGAAACAGGTGACTATATTGTGTGACATTTTATTTTATCTCAAATTGGCACGCCAATTGGCACGCGTGTGTGTGCATACCTGCCTCTCTAAGCAGTGACTTATTCAAAGCACAGACAGCCTAACTCCATGCAGTTCAGTGGCTTACGGTATAGGTGCGCCAAACAATAACAGTATTGTGAGGGTAACGTCAACAAAACAATTTTATTTTCTGTGATATCCATAAAAAAGGAATAAAAGAGGAAGGCAAATCATTGCTAGGGAATGCATTCTCCCCAGGTTACTAATTTCACAGAAATTGTTCTGATATATCAAAATTAATCTGCTCTAGAATCCTTTATAAAATTAGCAATATTAACATTGCAGTGTTCTGTTCCCTTCATATCTAGAAATAAATCTGTAACAATTAACACTGCAGACAATACTCTGCTATAGAATAAATTCATTTAATCTAGAAGTGTATAAGGATAAAGAGGAAAACAGTAATAGGGACAGATAAAATTGCCTTTCCTGAAAAAGGATTAGGGGTTTTATTGCTATACTGTAGCAGTACAAAAAGTCTCATTATGAACTACTGGATTTCACATGGCTTTATTAGGACATTTAAAATGTGTTTTATATATATATATATTATTTCTGATAATGATTTGTTAGGTAGAAGATTGAGTTCATTATCTTTCTACAATACTGTAGAATGAAGCTGAATTCAAAATATGATAAAGTTGTTAAATAAAAGACAGGAAAATAAAAGAAGTGGAGCAAGATGGGTTTTTTGATCATTAAAAAAAAGTTCAGGTATAATGGAGCATTGTTCAGTGTCAGACTAATGACTCTCTGTGAAAGAGAGGAGAAAAAGAGAAAAATTCATCAGATATGAACAGAAATAATTAACTGCTTTTCCTTCTGTCCTGTCTTGGTCGCGGAAGCTGACATTCCAATTAGCAGCTATAGTATACAAACGAACTCTCCAGGTTTTGAAAGGAGGTTTTGTTAAAGCGCTATGAATTTGAGGAAAGATGCCGTGATGATATTTCTGTAGAAACCAAGGAAGAATAGATGTTGCCCATACAAACCGATCCCATTCATCTAGCCAGATATCTTATTAAAATAGTTTGCAGTCACAAATGATCATGATAACTGAACTAGAAGCAAGGTAGGTCCTAGAAAAGGCAATGGAAGAGCAAAACTAGATATTTGGTAAGGTTTGAACTTCTACTGCTATCAAATGATAGGGATTTGTTTACTTTAAAATTGGAGTTTTCTGAAAATATATTAATTTTGGCAATGTTTAAGAAGTTGCACCCACTTTCTGCTCCCAGCCAGCAAGGCACACAAGCGCATGGATAACTATAAGCACACAAGCAATAGCATGGATGGCAAGAAGATGTATGGTTTTAAAGTTAAGCATGTACATAAATACCTCTTGAATTTCTTTGGATCAGCAACTATAAAAATGTAATTTCAAAGGAATGCTTCTTCTAATCAGTAGATTTATAATGAGCTCAGTTTCAAGGTTTAAAGATGAAGAATATACCTGTTAATATATTTGATGCTTAACTTAAGATTTTATAATTATATGTTTTTGTATTTGCATGTGTAAATGAGTAATTATACTTTCTATAAGGTACAGGAGGATGTTATTTCACTGTTGCATTCAGCACATCGTGGGCTCTTGTTTTCTTGGCTTTGTTCATCAGCAATAGCAAGGAAACATTATACAGCTACGATTTTGTGCACATTCTTCAGTATTTGCAATTAACTTGTTCTAGCCAGAGCTGCTTCCTCCAGGTAAGAAATGTTGCAGCTGGATAGGAGTGAAGAGTGTGTCATGAGCCAATGGTGACCTGTTCTCTAAAGAATGAAAGGAGGCTGCCTCTCAGTGACTTTTTGTTGTTGTTCCATAACTGTACATCTATTTGTCTGCCCCAGTATGCTTTTGGGTATAACATATCAGTTGTTTTGGTGGTGGGTGGGTTTTTTTTGTTTTGTTTTGTTTTCCTCTCTGAAAATTGCACTTTGGATATGGTCTAAGACCAGGATCCCTTTGTGCTCATCTCCACTTCTTTCTGAGAACTCACAGCCTACATATTTGATAGGAAGCAATGCAAGTATGCAGTATGGAAATGAATTAAAAGGAGCACTTAAGAGCAAAGCAGAGAAGACTTAGTAGAAAAGCAGAAGCTGGAATGTTCGACCTTAAAGATGCAGCTTCGCATACCGTTTATAATACAGGGCATCCAACATACTTGCAGTTTTTTGTTTGATATTTGCTTTTTAAGGCTGGAGGAGAACTATGAGATTGCAGAAGGTGTTTGCATTCCTCGAAGTGCTCTCTACATGCATTACTTGGACTTCTGTGAGAAAAACGACACGCAGCCTGTTAATGCTGCCAGCTTTGGGAAGGTGAGTCTAAACAGCAGTAGGATGCCTTGAGCTCTAATCTGGTTCAGGTGAGTCTGGATCATTGAAAAGAATTAAACCATCATTTCCTCCTAAAGATAGTGTTATGTGAATGCAGTGTTTTATGTATTCAAGCTTCAAGAGAAATGCTAAGATCGTAAGTATTTAGAAGCTTGGAATCATTTCTCATTGTGACTGCAAAATACTTTTTTTTTTTTTTTTTTTTTTGATGACTTCAGTCTTGTCCCTAGCCTACCTGACAGGAACATGGCATACAATATTGGCAGTGTGGAAGTCAAGCACAAGCCAGTATAAATGTATCTGCATTGTAACTTGTAGAGCTTTACCAGTTATTTTCATAAAAATAGAATAGTAAATTTCAGTCTTTTGATTCTGGACCTGTCTATGCCATTTTTAAACATAATAAGATCTCTGAATGAGATCATCAGCCCACAATGGCAAATCCATGGAGTGGAGTACAGTGCCTCTATCTAGATGTGCAAGACCACAAAGCATCTACCTGCATTTGTGTGGCACTGCAGATACAGGCTCCCCAAATATCTTTGCGCTGAGATTCATTGTACTTCCACTTTCTAGGCCAGCTTTATCAAGAGCCAACCTGGCTATCTCCAAACTCAGAGCAGAGACATGCTCTTAGCACGGATACAGCTGTGCATAGCCCAAATGTGAGCAATAAAGCTCTTATTCTATACATCAGTACCAAACATTGAGTGGCCAGGATGTAACATTAAGTTATTACTTTTTGGATTTTCTGGTTAGGTAATGTTTTCCTCTAAGTGAAAAACAGTATGATATTTTTATATTTTTAGTTTTTATTTAAAATTGAAATTTTAGTCTAGAAAACATCGCAGTATTTAAAAACTTGTAAGCTGTGAAAAAAACAAAAAGTGAAGTTTGACACTGTTTTTGAAATGCTTACAAACATGAATGTGAAGCTTATTTCCCTCTAGACTATTCTCTTCTTATGTTTGCACCATTAATTCTATAGAATTGCTGAGTATTCAAAGAAGGAAAATTGGTCCTAGGGTAGGGTAAGTGCCTGCATAAGAAGTAGGTGAAGGAGAAGGATGTATTTGTTGAGGTGTCATTTTCTGTACTACATCATTATTTAGGCAGTTTAGCAAGGCAAGTAAAATGTATCATGTTGTAACATTGGTGTGTTTATGTCTTACAATCCTGTATAGCTCAGTTGATTCTGTGTTTGATTTCTGTTTAAGTATACCACATAAGTGAGAATAAAATTGTTCTTTTGATATATTATTGCTACCAAGTGGTACATATAGTTGCAACATGTAATTTAGGAATAGTGAGAATGGAAACGGATTTCATGCAAGCTAACACATTTGGTACATGTGTAAAATTTATGTGATGCTGCTTTTGCTCCTACTAAAAACTTCCATTAATCATGCACAAGGAGTGAACATTCTGAAATTATTTCATTAGAACATAAATTTGCCAGGGATGTCACCAATTTTCAGTATGCAACAGTTTTGTCACACTGTATATTACTTCATCCTCTTTCTTTCTCCCTGCATCAGTGGGAGTACTTTGACCTAGCAAGGCAGATCTTCTGTCTGTAATTCATAGTATTCCCATGTGTTTCCCAAGCACTGGTGTTTTCCACTTGGTTGCACAAGGTTAGTTCTGAAGCAGTGATATATGCAGTTTGGTTTCTCTTCTTGTGGAGAGGAACCCATGCAGAAGCCTCCTAATACTGTCCCAAAATACAGTGTTTGATGTGCGGTCATTGCTTTTGGGTCTGGAAACAGGGGCTTCTGCATAGTTGTGTCCAGGAACCTCAGACAACACTGACGCAAGCATGGGAGTGAAGCAGGCTCCTGTCCCTGCAGACCCCAGAGCAGACCCCAGCAATTCTATCAGGTGCTATTGCTAAGAAAATGTTCTGCACAGTCATGAAGATCCACCGGGCAGACAACCACTTTGTGCAATCAATAGCTTGGAGTCAGCTTCTCCTTGGGAGCAGGTACATGGATGAAGTTTCAGCAGACAGAGTTGTTATCATGTGTTTGAGAAGCACATTGGCAATGTGTTGCATAAATGCCTTGGCAGCAGTGCAGTGAAATAGGTGCTGTTTGAGGGCTTCCACAGTTAGCTGCAGGAACGGAGACCCCAGACATGTTTGTCCTCATTGGGACTCATCAAGAGCCCTGCAGCTGTCATCTCCTTCAGAGAAAGGGGTTAGTTGTTCTGTGAAATTGTAGACAGTTCGCCTTTGAATAGACCACATTGAATTTATGATTCATCTTTGAACTTTAACTCTATGGGCAATGTTAAACATTTAGGCTTTTTTTTTTTTTTTAAACAGACTGGTAGTTTTTAGAAAGAGAGATGGAGTTCAGCACATTAAAACAATCTGTAATAAGTACCATCCTAATGTGTTGTTACTTACTCAGTTACATGTCAATTATTAGAACAGTGTTAATTTCACTTTTAAAGCTGCATTTGTAAAAATGACTTGAGATATATGAAACTTGGCTGCAAGTGATTTCTCCATGCTAAGGTTTTGTGTACAAAGCTTCAGCCCATGTGTACTTGTTAAACCTGATGCAAGACAAAAAAATCCACAACAGAGTCAAAAGGAAAGGAAAGAACAGACAAGTTGTTCCATGAACACCAGAACTGATGGAGCTAATTTTGTCATCATCTCCCACATTCCTTAAATCCACAGCCTTACCCAGATCTTCTGTAATATCTCTAGACACTCAGATCTTCTGTAATGTCTCTATGTTTCCCTGCAGTGCTTTCAGTTCTTTCCAGATGTCAGTCACTGCTCCAAGGTCTTGCTTCTGTCAATTTGCTCACATGTCCACTACACCTTCCTTCCACATCACTTTCAGATTCTCTCATTTCTCTCTCTCTCTTCCTCCCCCCCCCCCCACACACACTTCCTGACAGCTGGGCAAGAAGCAGCACATATGGTGGCTGGTTGGGAGCAATACGCATGTTGACTGGCTGCCTCGTGCTTGTGGTTGTCCAGTCAGGCAGTGCCAAAAAGAGCAGCTAAAGGCTGAGCTTTCCTTCCTGTCTTGTCCTCAACTTTAACATCAATATGCTCTCCCCACGATGCAGCCAGCATTTTCCATTAAACTTCTAGGACATTGACTGGACCACAGGCATTTGGTAGAATTGGATTAGCGAAATAAAAATTACTCTGGGGAATGGTGGGGTGGAGAGATTAACAGAAAGACAGTAATTTCTCATAGACTCTGTTCCCTGAGGAAATCAAGCTAAAATAGCAAGAAAAATTAACAAGAAGATGAAAGACCAGAATTACTGTATAAATAGACATCTTTAAAAAAGCAACCTATACTCCTAAGGTGCTTGAAGTACATCCAAACTAAGAAAGAACCTAATGTGGTTATTAGTATGTGATATATTCTTATATGACAAAGGGAGCTATCGCTTTAATACATTTTAGCCAGCTTTTTAGTGCTTTACTGATTGAAATAACATGGTTGAAAACTACCAGCATTTTTATCTGTACTAGCATTTAACAATATGTTAATAGCCCCATGACCTAGCTGGCCATTACAGAACGTTTTCTTGCCTGGAAGACAGGCATGCTTTCACCCATGTACCCTAAGTGATTAGGGAGGCACTGTGTTAGTCTGCTGGTTATAGCTTAGCGTCAGCAAGTGGAGACTGCAACATTAAACTCCCAATATCACTGAAGGCAGTAGGAAAACATATATTACATTCAACAGGGCCATGATTTCGCCCAGGAATGAAGCAGAATAAGAGACCTATTCCCTGCAGCCAGCGAGAAGGCAGGGGAGTGAAGGGAGGGAGGGTAGGCATGTCGTGGAGTTAACAACAGCGTAAAATGCTGCATATGGGGGGAAAAAAAGCTTTCTCACAGTGAACATGTTTAGACTGTGAATTAGTCTTCAGGCAGAAGGAGTGAAAGCCCTATTGCTTAGGTCACTTAAAAAAAGACAGCAACCTCACGCCCCTCAGCCCTGTGCTACAGAAGTCTCAGGCTCTGCTTTGGGACTCTGGAGATGCAGGGACAGCAATTTAAGGTGCTTCCAACTGGAAGGTCTGCCACTGCTCATAGAAGGGAAGGCAGGGGAGATGTTGCATTTTTTCTGAGCAACACATGAGCATAAACTACCAAGGATTTTTTATTTAATTAATACATTGAGCTGTGAACTGTTGTGGTTGAGGGCTCTCACCCACTATCCTCACTGAGTTTAGCTGCAGAAGCTAAATCATTTTGAAATGGGGCCTTCAGTGAATCAAATTATTTACTTAAAAAGCAAAATATGTTTAGCATTTTCAACCCCCTTAGTGACTATTGTGTATGGGTTGCTTCTGGAAAGCTTGTAGGTTCTGTACTAGCTGAACAAAGTTACCCAGCTGTTCAGCTGGGATGCTAGGTCTTTGAGCATCTCTTTCACTTCTGTTTCCTCAGCCAACACTGACTTTTGTTCTTGGTTTCTTTTGTGACCTTGTATGAACTTCATTCTCTTAATCCAGCCTCTTGAAGGCGTAATCTTTCTCCTCTGCACCCGTTTCTCCCATTTTCCATGTGCCCAGTTTTCCGCTTTAACTTTACTGTGTAGTGCTAAGTCACCTCCAAGACCCTGCAGATCTCTTACACAGAACACTTAGTTTCTCCTGGTGCAATTTCTCTCTTTTACACCCTCTTAAAGTGTTCTTCCCACAACTCCCATGTGCCCCCTGGAGGTTAAATAATTCCTTCTATTGTTTTCCCTTTTTTGGGTGCTTTCCTGACATGTCTTTTGACAAGCAATAGTAAATAAATATTCAAAAAGGAAAGGAAAGATGCTGACACCTTTGAGCTAGAAGTGTGAGAAAGCTTGCAGGTTTGTTCTTGCTCAGTCTAGGGCCCGTTTACATCACTGTGGTGGCATAAATGTGTTTAATAGGAATGCATGCACACACAAATTTTAGAGCCTCTTTATTGTTCTCTGAGTGGCTGTACCATAAATGAAAATTAGATTCTGATAAGTATATTTAAATAAAGAAAGAAATAAAAAATCCGCAATAGATTTGTAATATGGGTTAGGAAGATCTTTTACATTTTTGACCAATGTTTCTACCATGCCCCAAAAATGGGCTGAGGCAGAGTTATACCAGCAGAAAAGTGTGTGTGTGTGTTGTGTGTGTGTGTTTGTTTGTTTTTCCCAGTCTAGTTTGCTTTGCTCCAGGACTGTACAAGCTGTACCAGCCAGAGCCCTCTTTTATCACTATGCACTGTCCCTAAGCCCAGAACTTTTGCCAGCAGGACTGCTTCTCCAAGCATGATTAGCATAGATGGGATTTACAGTATCATGCTATATATATTTGACTTTTAAAAGGAAAAACAAATAGTCTCATTGAAACTTCTTGATAATGATGTTGCAATGTGATTGCTGTCTGTTTTGTCTCTTTTTTTGAAATGCACATATCTGGAAGTTGCTTACTGTGAATGAGAAGATACTTCTCCTAGAGATGTATTTCTTCTCTACTCTAAATTTGCTCCTGAGTAGCCTCAATAGTAACTGTATAGCAAAGCCAAATGTATTCTTAGTGCTCTCTTCTGATGGATTAAATAGCACATGCTTTATTATGAACAATTATTACATATGGAATGCTCTCTTATTAGACTTTTTCTAGTCAATATAGAAAGGAAAAATATAACCAGGGAAAAATCTGTTTAAAAAAAGTGAGGATGTGGTTTCTCTTATTGCATTGAAGGACTATATCAGCTTGTCAGCAGTGTCAGTGCTATCTGAGCAGTTTCTGCTTTTCCATCATTCCTTTGGGCAGGCTAAGGTTTCTGACTGAAAACCAGTTAATACTATTAGGACTTTTTCATCCTGACTCAGTCTTCTGGATCAAGCTCCTCTGAGGAGTCCGTAATAACACAATTACCACAGAAGTAAATGCAGTTAATGCGGGGAAGGGAGGTTCCATAGAGTGCTTGGAAAGCTCTTTGCTGCCTTGGCTCTGCTTCGCAGATTCCTTGTATTATAGCAGTTGTCATCTATTGCCTTTTTCTCCTTGAGCCCATGGAGTAAGAAGACCAGCAAGGGCAACTCACAGTTTTTGTGGAGGGAGTTCTCCTTTCACAAAGATTTTTCTAGCAAAGCGATTTTACTGGATTTGCCACTTCAAGCATCTGGCTTCCAGTCAGGCCTTCAGCATGAAGCAGAGCAGCCTTTGGGCTGCTTTACCTCGTGCCTTGTCAACACGTCCCCGAGGCTGTCCTTACAGCACAGGGTCTGCCAAAGTACAGGGATCCTGGCACTCAGCCTTTTCCCACAGATATGCTGGGTGAGGGCAGGCAGTGTGCTGGCACCAGCACAGAGCAGGGTGAGTTCTGCGGGGTTTTAGATCTGCTCGGCTTCAGCAAGCCAGCCCAGAAAGTGGCTGCAGCTCAGCTAAGCGTCTGAGTTGGGGCGTTCAATGGTGGCAGCTTTGTCAGGATGCAGTAAGCTGTGTGGTCATGCCTTAGGCTGAATTCCATCTGGCCAGGGGAGCTGCTGAAGTAGGATATTGTTGTACCTACATGAATTTGAGGAGAGGTCTCACAAGCTTCGCTAAAGGGTCCAGCTCAGTTGGAATTTCTCACGGGGTCTGCTTTACGGCAGCAGGCACAATTGGGCACAGGCATTAAAGTAGGTGCCAAGAGGGTTTTCTGTCTTGCTTTACAGTAGTGGCTGAGATGTATTGGTGCTAGAAACAAGTTTTAAACCTGGGGCTAGACCATGCATCATTCCACAAAATGATGAAAGTGAGTGGAGAGAAACAGGGAGGCTGTTGAATCTATATAGACAACACACCTGCAGCCAAGAATACTGGGCCTATACACTACACTCTTCCCTCCCGGACCATGAACGTAAGTGAGCAATAAGTAGAGAGAGTATAGACATTGTTGTGCCTCCTCTCCTGCTCTTCATGCAGCTTGGTGGTTATGGGGGACAGGAAAGGTATATTACAATGGGCTGATTTGATCGTGCTCCTTCCTGTCAGTGGGTGTTTCTGAGGGCAGTGCTTTCCTGATGCTTTTCTCAAGGCGATGTGTTGTCAAGCCACCTATAGCCACCTTTGAGTCAAAAGGTACATGTTAGCACAGGTGTTAATGAGAGACTATCTCAGGGCAGGATTTTCAAAAGCTCTGAAGCAAATGGGGAAAACCCCAAATGCTCTAGCTGGAACAAGAGCAGGCCAAGGATGAATGAGCCTGAAAATCCCACACTTTTCATATAAGATTGAGGATATCAGTGTTATTTGTGTTTCACAGCAGTGAGAATAAGGAAAACATAGCTATATGGAAGTATAATTATATTTGTCATCTCTGTTTACTTTCCTCCTGCCATGGCAAAGAGGTTTGAGTGAGGCACTACAGTAAAAGTTGATAAATAGACACAGATCTTCTTCTGTACCTGACTTCACCATAGTAAAGCATGACCTCTGGTTATGGGATTGGAAACCTGAATTGAGATTTACAGAGCCAGGCCTTGTTAGGAGAAATTGTTATAGGAGGAAAGAGAATTTCTTTTGCTTTAGAGTTGTTCTAGAACTTCTCAGAGCTCCAGATCTGAGAACCTGGAATCCATTTCTCATTCTGGCAGAGTTCAGTTGCTGGGTTGCAACATAATATGATTTTGTTTCATTTATTTCTAGAACCATGGCTGGAATTGTTTCAAATAGAAAGGGACAAGAGTCATAAAGAATAATATCCCTCTAGCTCAGATGCACTAACAAAATGAACGTACCGTTTGAAAAGTAGCAGTTTAAATTATTCCAGGGAAAAGCCTTCTTAAAGTCATCCTCTGCCTATTGCCCCCAGAGCAAAATGTAACATTTTGACACGGGAAGGGGGAAAAAAGATTTTAAAAATTTCCATACGTCACTGTTTTCTTCCATCCTAATTTGTTGTCATGAAGATGGATGCATGAGTTTTTTGGGTTTTTTTTCTGTTTTGTTTTGAAGTCTCGTACCATGGAAGAATTTAGGTGGAATAATTGGGAAGCATAAAGTTCACAATGCGGTGGCGAATGAAATAAGGAGTGATGGACCACAGTGCAAGGGTGAAGGTAGAATAGACAATATGCTCCTCACTTTAAAGCTGGGGGTGGCTCGGCTCATGTTTGAATCTCACAGTGCTGGACGAGATGTGAGGAGAGACACAACAGCAGAAATTACAGCTGGCAGTAATCAGGAGGAAGGAATGCACCTTTGCAGCCATTTGCTGGTAACAGAACAGCTCCTGCGGTTAGCCGTGTCTAAAGTTAATAGGTTGTGCAGACTACGGTACAGACCTCTACAGAGGAAGAGCATTTTTCTAGTCATTGTTCACAGAGCTTTCCCAGTTTTGCACAGATGCATAAGTAACTTATTTCATTATCTTAAGAATGACAAAAAATGCAAGTAACTAGCTATCTAATTCAGATGTATTTGGACAGCTCTTCTAGGTTTCAAAAACCAACACTGGATAAAAATCCTGTTAGCTCTAAGATCTGTGCAATATGTGTTGAATGCTGTACTACAATGTTTTAATTTCAGTGTGAGAGAATGACACAAGAAGACCCTTCTTTCCTGAATTAAGTTTGTCTCCCCCGTACATTCAGAGGTGAATGGTTACTGCCTGTCAGAAAGGAAAATAGTCCTCTTATGTTCTTCCTACACAGGAATTCATAAAACTATGTATTAGGGTTAACTGCAAAAGAGTTAAACAAATGCACCTGGATATACCTGGATATACCAGTCCTCTCAAAAGGTATAAACTATGTCACTTTATAATGTGATGATTTCTGCCTGGCTCTTATGTATACACCAGGTAATCAGCAAGAGAACCATCAAGTTGCAAAAAGATAAGGCAGTTCTTAATTTTTTTTATTTTTATTTTTTTTAACTAAGTACTTATAGCGTGATCTTCGATAGGTGGAGGGAAAGACCAACTCTTGACCAGGGCAGGGAGGAAAGAGAGGGAGAACTGAACTGAGGTTTATTAACTGAGAAAGGAATCGAAGGACTATTGGTTTCTGAGGATAGTATAGTGGGAACAGAGATTATTTGCATGTGAAAGTTGTGCTCTACATTTGTCTTAAAAATAAAAGGCCAAGGAGCATAAAATAAAACATAATACTTAAAACTGCAACATAATTTAAACAGAATTTTGCTTGGATAATATAAAACCTGTACCCCTTTACTCAGCAGATCTCATAGGCATCTAGATTTGTGGCCACTTTGGAGAAATATAGGGTGAAATTTCAGTTCCACTGAAAGATAATGGTAAAAGCCCTTTGCACTACAAAATTTCCTTGGATTTCACCCATGAGATCTTTTTACCAGCTCTTCTGTTGCGAAGCCAGCACTGCTATGAGAAAGGGGTCTGGGCTCCATTCAGAAGAAGGCTCAAACTGTGCTGTCAGGTCTTGCTTCATTTATGCTTACACAGCCCCGCTGCAGCGATGAAGGAAAAAGGATACAACGTGATTTTCAGATCCTAACATGAACTTTCATGTCTGACAACTAGCTACCACCCCCACCTCTTTAACTGTAAAATTAACTCATTTTCTCTGTAGGTTTTTGAAAGTCAATAAACATAAAACACTGTTATGCTACATTTCACAGGGTGACTTTTCAGGCTGAAAGCATGATTTAAAACTGAATTTTTGGACCCTCTGTTCCTCCCATTGATTTCTGTGCACAATGAACTCCACTTTGTCCTGCCTAATCTGACTTCCTCTCTCCTGGCACGGAAATCTCACTGCTTTTGGTAATATTATTGCATGGGAATTCACACAAATCTAGCTGAATATAAACATTTATATGAAGAGATAGTTCATTTCTTACTTAGGACTTGTTTTATTCCACAAACATAAATACCCCTGCTTATGTGTACAGGCACCCAAGCATCAGTATGCCATGCTTTATATATATATATATGTGTGTGTGTGTGTGTGTGTAGGTATATATGCACATAGAAGTGTGTGTGTATCTATCTATCTGTCTGTCTATCTTACACATGCGGCATTAGGTTAAAGAAACCTGACATTCTCTTTCAAAGATTTGCTAGATTTTTTTGTAAATTATTGGTAAAGAATATTGTTTTAAGTGATACATGCATTTTGGCAGTATTCCAAAAGGTGTATTTCGTTGTTTAAACATGTGCTGGATTTTAAAAAAGCAAAGCAAAGAAAAAAGGATCGTCTGATCAACTGCTCTATTATTCTTCTTTTCCTGATCACCTCTGCCCTGGTATGTAGAAATTGGCTGATTTATTTAAATCCCAGGAACTCCAATGGCATATGGTTCATAAAATAGCATTTACAGTGTGCATTGTAACACTTCATCGCTACTTGACAGACTTTGAAAGTAATACAGATTTGTATTGTTCCAAAAGAAAAATTAGGGTAAAAGTAAATGTGAATATTAAGATTTACTTTTGAGTCTACTGCTGCAGTATCCAAATTCAGGAGAGGAATGGTGTTTTCTGAATGACAACTGCCACCGGAAAAAAAAAAAATCCCCTAACCCAAAAAACCATCCCCAGAAAGTAGTTCTTCAACGCTGCCTTTTTTCCCACAGCCTTGTGGAGCCCCCAACCCCGTCTGCAGAAAATGAAAGAGAGAGGGGTGGGATTAATGTGTAATTAAAGGGAATTTGGAAGGCTGAGATGTTGCGGAATGTTAGATCAGTAGCTGGAACAGCATGTGGTGTTCTTTAGGCAGGCTTCATTGAATCCATACAAAAAAAGAAAGAAGGGCTGCTTGCCTGTCTGCTCATTTATCAAACAGCTAGGCTGAACTTTCACAGCTCCACAAAAGTGTTTTACTGTTTGCTGAAGTTTTGCTCCAGAAATTAAAGCTGAACAACCTAGTGAGTCTGAGTCTGTGCTGCGTTTTTTGACATAAGCCACGTTGTGCAAAGCTCTTGGAAACCAGTGCAGGTCGATTTTTACGTGATACAAAGGGGAACTGATTGTGCATTTGATTGAAAAAATATTACCGAAGAAATAGTCAGATATGTGACATTGTAATGTCTTTATTTATATAGCACCTTTTGATCCAAATACATGTTCCAGAGCTTTCAGTCATCAATCAGGATTAAATATTTATCACTGTGGCAACTGTGGCAAAATAGCTCACAAGGAAAAAATCTATATTATTTAATCAATCTTAATTGACGTTTTCTTCTGGTCGAATAGTTGTATTCTATCTTGTATGCCTGTTTCCCATTAATATTGCTTGTTTTTTCCCTAAACATAGGAAATATTTAGCAATTTATGTCATGAAACATAATTACAGTAGGTTATAAATTCAAAAGGAAGAAATTCTTCCTGCGAGTGAATCTTCAAGGCTTACTGCAGTCTTTCTTGCACAACTGTTTTGCCAGAAGAATATTCCTCCTGCTGCAGACCACACTGAGAATGAGGTTCGGTCCTGCGAGGTGCTGAGAGCTGCCTTCCCAGTGACTCCAGCAGAGCTTTTCTCTTGCATCAGGACCAGCCTGGTTGACAGAAACTGTGGTTACTGAAGGCACAATCTACATTCTTTAATCCACTTCCTTAAATGCATCTGGCACTAAAGAAGTGCTGTTTTATATTTCCAGTCCTCTTTTAATCTCTGCTGACAGACCAGCATCCAGATTCTTGAAGATATCCTGCTGTTTCTGAGATGCGCTTGCTTTCCATAGAGGATAAATTGATTATGAGCTATCTTTACAAATGCAACAAGTGAGCCTTGCCTGGTGGAAATGGCTCCCCTGTCAAATAACAAAATCTTTTCAGGGAATTATCTCTTAGGAGAGAGAGTGCTTAATGGCAGGACTGCGAAGGTCTTTAGGAACTTCTGCCTCTAAAACTTTCAAAAGGAGAAATTACCCATAAATGGAAATTTCATAATTAAAAGGTACCCAAACTCTAAAGTTTAATTTTATTGGAGCAGGATGCTAAGGAAATTTTTCAGTTATTAGCGTCTAGTTGCAGCAAAACCAGGTTTGTTGACCCTGCAAATTGATGTGTAAATAACTTAAATACTAAAACAATTCTAAAGTACAATCCTCATTAAGTTTAGAGGCAGAACTGACCTTAGAGTTTAAGGAATTGTATTCTGCTCTAGTAAATTCAGAAAGTTTTTATTTAAACTAATGGTAGTTAATGAAATTATATTGAATTTAACAGCCTATTTACCCTCTTTCAGTAATAGAAAAAGTCATAAGGGGCTTTTCTTTTTAGTACAGGCTAATTTGGTCTGATTTCTCCTGTCACATATTTTGGTGACATTGCAGTACAGTTTTTCTGCTTTTCTGTCTTAACAGTCTATATTAAATATTAGTAAATGTGCATTTTTTTCTAATATCAGCCTATTTATTTGCAGATAATAAGGCAACAGTTTCCGCAGCTAACAACAAGAAGACTTGGAACTAGAGGCCAATCAAAGTAAGCATTGTATGGTATATTATCATCTCACACAGAGCCCCATCTGGTCTTGGTTTTACTCTACTGAATACAATAGTATAACAGCAAGGATTAATTTGTCCACTGGGCAGTTTAAACCCAATTTTGATGGAGATTCTGTTGTGGAGTTCACATTGTATTGATTCAGCAGTGATAGTCCTGCATAGGTATTCTAATGGAGATCTTTAACTAATTTAATCAGCAGTATTTTCCATGTTGTTCCTGTAATACCTTTCATCTCGGCTCACTTTGCACAATATGAAGGGCATTCACACCCACCAGTAATGGAGCTACTGTTGCACGCTAAGAAATGACAGCTGTTTAACATCATGTTTCAGTTTAGTGGATAAGCAGCAGAATGCATGGAATTTAGGTAGAAATATACATTGGGCCTAAACTGAAATTGTCCAAAAATCTGGATTTAAGCCCCATTTTTCTTGTGTAATGAAATCTACCATGTCTTTCAGTGATCAAGGAGTTAGTTTATCGCTCACCCAAAAGATGGCACTTCCTGAAAACAGTTTATCCTAATTCCAGAGTGAGAAATTAATTCAGAAAGAAGAATGCACTTCCTGGAGTATTTGAGTTTTTCTTGGATATCCAAATGTTGACAAGACATGATCCTACCAATTTATGAATAGGATGTAGTGATGATATTTGATTTTTTTTTTTTTTCTACTTGTGGACTCCATAAGAGTTTTCCAATAGAGCTTTGGATCCTTTTATGGCAAACTTAATCCTCCTAGAAAAAGTCTGCTTTTCTTCATTAGCTTTCACAGAATCTTACAAGGTAGTTTAATGGCAGTCTCTGTAAGTCACAAGTGGAAAACTATGGGGGGGGGGTAATGGGGTGGAAACAAAAGCCTGGAACAGTGTGTTTGCAAAATTTTGCTGGTAAAGCTTCCCTTTCCAAGCAAAACCTGGAAACACAATATTACTAAACACTAAGAAAAATATACTATGAGAATTGAACCTATATACCAAAGCTAGCATATCCCACTCTTTAAAAGAAATTCAGATGCTAAAAGAAATGCCATTAAAAATTAACTTTGCTTTCCTCTTCTAACAGGTGGTCCCTGTCAAGCAGTCTCTCTTTGGTGGGACCAAATATCCTTTTCCCTATCTCAAGAGATTTTCATGAGTTTTATAACTAAACTTTCTCTTTCTCGAGCAGCCATATTTAAGCAGTCAATTGAAGATCTGAAAACTCTTCCCATTTGCAAACTCAGAGCTACCATAACATCATTCATAACATAACAGAACTACCAGAACATCACTCAGGTACAAATGATGGACTAGTCCAACAGTATATTAACAAAACATGGTAGGTCAGGACTCAGAGCATCAGGATTTAATACTGAATATAAATTCTGTGGAGGTTTATAAAAACAGAGTGCCTGAGAGTAAGCACAAGTTGCTTTATGAAACATCTGATATGAGAGTACCCTCTGTCAACCGTCAAATCACTCTAACATTGGCTACTATATCACTTTGTTATTTGTCTTCCGGCTTAAAGGAAAGAATGAGCTCTGGTGCATTTTCCGGTTGGTGCCCCTCAACTCATCAAGCTCCTGCAGCTCCAGGGGTCGCTGTCTCTCAGAGAAGCAAGATGCCCTTGATAACTGGATAAAGATGTCTTGCCTCTGCAAAAGCAATGTCTTCTTGCTCTGCATGAGGCCAAAAATCAGCAAGACTTAATAGCACTTGCCTATTTTCCCCCTAACCTGCATGCCCATCAGAGCGGCTTTCAGGTCACATACCCCTCTCATGCCACCTTTACGATGGCTGTGCTCCCCACCTAGCAAATAATAAGGGGATTCTGCAAAGTGTGCAGTCTGTGCTGTACGAAACCTGTGGCCCCTGAGAGTCAGCCTTGTACTGGAAATCATGGCCACTCAAATTTCACAGCCTCAGTACATATGAAATTGAATTGTTCTGGTCCAAAAGAATATGCCTACATCTTCATTAGTGGTTAACAGCCCAAGAATTATGCATCACGGAGGAGTCATTCTCATTTGATCCAATTAAGAGGAGAGGTATAAACACATACACACATTATGTGTACACTGTACTTCATTACAATAAATACACTCCTTGCCAGACCCAACATAGCTATAGCTGAGCTCTAGTTTGGTTTTCAGAAGCATCTGATTGCATTCCAATTAAGTGTTACATAAAGAAATTACTTTATACATTAACACTTCAGTCCCTTTATCACCAACTGTGCTGATCAATTGCTGCCAGTATGATTTTCACTCCACTTCCCAGCTACTGCCAAAGGAAGTTCGGCCATAGAAGTGGTTAAGATTATCTGACTTCACACTGTTCTGCCTTCAGTCTTTTTATAGCATGGCTGCCTTGTAACATTAAAAAGTTCAGAGCTACAATGGCACTACATTCCTGGCCATCACTCAAGAGGCTTTCTCTTTTGCAGCTGGTTTTATTGCTGTAAGCGTGCAGCTGTACTCTATTGCGCTGAGCTTAAAAACAGTTCCACCACAGGTGAGCTGTGAGAAGACAGCTATACGTAAAAGCTGATTTCTTTCTGTACTGTAGCTTGAAACTCTTCAATTATATACTTAAGAGGTTATTTAAACCAATGGAAACTGCATGGTGTGAAGGGAATTTTACTTCTTTCTTTAAAGGAGTGCTGCAGATACTGGATCCATGAAAGGAAAAATCATTCCACTATTTACCATAAAAATGTTTTTGTGTGGTCTGCATGCTGTTCTCTTACAGCTCAAACTTTTATACCCTGTTTATTGGATTAAGTTTTTTTCCTGACAGTAACCTAGAAAGGTACCTTAAAAAGAATCCTTGTAAACTGCACTAGTACAGTTTTTGCCATTTGGGATGATAAAATTACTGAAAGAGAAAGCT
The DNA here is from genome assembly GCF_003343035.1 of Apteryx rowi. NCBI lineage: Eukaryota > Metazoa > Chordata > Aves > Apterygiformes > Apterygidae > Apteryx > Apteryx rowi. The sequence continues at coordinate 1,563,641 of NW_020447564.1, forward strand.
GTCTGGAAAAATTTCCCAGTTAGTTTGGCTATTACTATCTATTTGATTTTGAAGCTACTTGGACAAGTCTTTTATGTAGTCTGTTACTGAATGAAATATCCTAGAAATTAAATTACGCACAAGGAAATTCTACTACATTTTTGAGGCTTTCATTTTTTGAATGAAAAAAAGTTTTATTCAATTTTTGCTTGACTTGATTGAAGAGGAGACTTGATATAAGAGACTGACTCCTGTTTAAGTTATACAGACCTCTCAAACTGCCTAGAACTTTTGCAGCCCTGGCTGCTGTTACCTTTTCCCAATTTTTCCCCTTTCCACTAGTAATTTGTGCTGCGAGCCTCCCATAGCATTTCCTTTCCCCAGCCTCAGACATACCACCAAGTTCATAAGACCTACGTGAGCTTTATGGCTGCTATGCACAGCACCTGCATGGCAGCTGCTAGAGACCAAACTGGGTGCATGAGCTGCAAGCCGAAGTTGCTACCATTCAAGCTAAAAAGCCAAAGTTCCAGAGCTGGTGCTGTAACCTTTCATATTCTGTGGAGCTTGGCACAAAAAGGGTCTTGTGACATTCACCTGCCGGTAAGGTATGCCTGAACCAGCCTTCTGAGAGTCCTTTGCACTGCTTTGTCCTTTTATTAGGCATAAAGCAGTAACGACCCCGCTCATGATAAAGCCAGTGAAGTGTGTGACATGCGCAGCTGTAGAATCTGTGTGTTAGCACAAAATTACCATCACCTACCTGCACTGGGGTAAGACTGATTTGGAGCCTGCTTTCTGGTGAGGAGCCTGCATTTTGGCCTAAGCCCTTACGGGTAGTTTCAAAACAGACTGTGGCTTTCTAAGGTACTGAAGGTAGGAAATCCCATTCAGGTCATGTCAGCGTAACATTTGTACAAACCTCGACTGGATTATTCAGTATTACGTTCAAGATAGCTTTTTTCTTGGATGGAGATGCAGAATGTCTCTAGTGGATGTGCTAAGGGAGCTACATAGTAGCAGGTTCCTGCATCTCCCCAGGTCTCCTCTCAGCCCATCTGTGCTAGCAGACAAGATTAGGGCTTCCAGCTACTTGCTGCTGGAGATTATGATACCCACTGATTTGTGGGTGATTGTCTTGGAGGGAATCTGCTACTGAAAAAAACCCACACAAGTTAGTTTAGGCTACAATCACTTAAATACTACTCTTTTACTGTTTTAACTGGTGACCCTAGCAAAGCCAGCTGGTTTTGCCTAAAGCAAACTAGGGTCCATTCATGTGAACTGATGTGCTGGCAGAGCTCTGAAAGCAGGACCTGACTGGGGGAAATGACAAACGCTTGGAGGCAGTAACCTCTCCTGCCACCATAGCTGGATCCAGAAGATGGTGTCTCATCATGGGCTGAGCTTTTGATAGGCTGTAAGGGGAGAAGTGGAAGATTGTTGGCAATTCCCTCTAGAAGAGCAAAGTGAATCAAAGCTACAAGAGCAATAGAGTTTCGTGATGCTTTTTGTAATTGTTAAAAATATAGCTGAGATATTGGTGGTCATTATGGTTGAGAAACTGAAATCAAGGCTAACAAAATTAATGGAAGAAATAATATTGTCTTTTCTATTTTGGTGAAGGGATTGGACTGGATAATCAGTGCTTCCATTAATACCAATAATAAAGATAAGCTGTAGTACAAACTTGTGCCATATGGCTGCCAACCATTCTTCCAGCACAGCCAGACTGTGTAACTCCCACTGGTCTGCACAGGTAGAGTTACAGTGTTGTGTGGTGTCCCTCACTGGTCTAAGCCCAGCGCTGATGCTAAGTTGTGGAGCAAATCATTCGGAAATGTACATTTCCTAACATTCATTGCTTTCTGGTACAAGCCTTTTTTCCCCCCTCTCTTTTCTTTGAAGCGTTGTTCGATTTTTGAAACATTTCTGATCAACTCGCTTGCAATAAAGGTGCATGCTATTCAGGGATCAAACCAGCCCTCAACAGTCTGAAAATCAGGGAGCTGAAATAACAACAGAAGGGCTAGGCCAGAGGGTCTGTACCTCTGCCTGTTGCGGAAGGAGCAGCTGCACAGCACAGCCCTGCCAACAAGTAGCTTTAGGATGTTTTTTTTGTAAGTAGAAAAAAATGGCAGTCCATTATTTTTCTGCCCTGCAACAGTCAGCTTTATTAACTCTTCACGGAGCTACTTTTACCAGAAGGAATGAAATTTGGAAACCTGATATGTTATCGCAGTGTTCTGCTACTGAATCAACGCTTGTTAATAATATGTAAGCTATCACAAAGTCTGTTTTGCTGAAGAAATCATTAGCATTGACAGTTTCTCTTTCCCCCCATATCTTTTTTTTAAATTTTCAAACAATCTGCTTTATAAATTGTTTATCTCTATGTACCAGGTACCATTATTATGGAATTGCCGTGAAAGAAAACTCCCAGTATTACGATGTGATGTATTCTAAAAAAGGAGCAGCCTGGGTCAACGAAACAGGAAAAAAAGAAGTAACCAAACAGACAGTGGCGTATTCACCACGATCCAAACTTGGAACATTACTGCCAGAGTTTCCAAATGTCAAAGATCTAAATCTGCCAGCCAGTCTGCCAGAGGAGAAGGTAACACTTTGGAAACATTCTCTCGGCTTGCCTTGTTTTTCTTTTTCCCCCTCTGGATGAAAGCTTTATCTAAAATATAAAGACTTTAAATTATAGTGAGTTTAATTATGCCTTGACTTTATTTATGAGGAGCTTAATTGCTTCATATAGCAGGAAGAAATATCTTCCCTTAACATAGGCAGCTGACACAATATCAGATGTACTTTTCTTTAAAACATTTCTGAAGCCTGTGCGCACTCTTTTTTTTTTTTTAAGTTACATTACATACGGCGGGAAAGGTTTGAGGGTAAATGGTTGAATCACTAATAACAAGAATAACAAGACCTCAGACTTCTGTTTCTGCAATCTATTATAGCTCTTCAGTTTGCAAACCCATTTGTTGGCAAGTTGAAAAACCATTCTGATACTTTCTTGAGAGTAGAGTGTGCTTAGTGCGTCTCTTATCCTTCCAGGCTAGAAAGTGAGAGAATCCTATCTGTACATATGACAAAAATCCCCCAACTGCCCTTGGCTGAGCTTGCTAGTTTTCTGATGCTATTCACAAGTGTAGTATCAATGTAAGGTGGAACAAAAGAATAGGGTTTTATAGTTCTTTATGTCCTAATTAGGGCCACATTCTCATCTTTGATCTCACTGAGGCTTTTTGCTCCTCTTACATTTGAAGAATCCCCATTGACATAGAAAAATCCATGAATTCAAAGGGAGAATTTACTTTTAAGAAGAAAACTCATCTTAAAGCTAATCTAACTAACTTGAGACTAACAGATTTCATTATTTCTTCAATTGTGCATAGGTAAAGAGAAGAAAAAACTTACTTTTTTGTGCTTTCTGTTCTGGTTTTAAAAGCAGATTTCTTAAAGTAAAATGATCTTTTGTGGTCTCCCTCTCATTCTTTTTCAGGTTTCTACCTTTATTATGATGTATAGAACGCACTGTCAGAGGATACTAGACACTGTAATAAGAGCAAACTTTGATGAGGTATGGTCAGAAACTAGAGCTATAGTTTAATGATACATAAGGTATTAATGGATCTGAGAGCTTATTTTGAATGTGATACTACAAAATAATGGTTTTGATCATTTTCATGAATAATGAACTATACTTGAGTACATAGTATATGACTAATACCATTAAGTCTCACTTACAACATTACTTGAATTAGAGGTAGGAAAGAGATGGGAATATTTTTGCGTCTCCCTTCTCCAACAGGATTAAAGTAGCAATGTCCCCTTACATGATGTTGGATAGTCCACTTCTTACAACTCAGGAAGTGTGTCCACCACCACTTTTCTAAACTTTGAGTTGGAACTGAGCTCTTTTTGAGGGAATTCTTCTGAATGTTCAGAACAAACTTGGGGCAGATGCAGCAGCCAAAGTAGTGGCCTCTGCTGCTATTGCTATGTTAACACTGGGGCAAGGAGGCAGGGATCTACAGCTACCCAGACCTCCTGGTAAACCTGTAGCTGAAGTCTCCAATTGCTCCGTCATATTGCAGTGCAGCTAAGAACACACACGCTGCTGCGTGCTCAGCAGTCGATAAGATCCATTAGAGGTGGATAAGATTTGTACCTGCTGGATGTCTTACTGAATCTGAGGGTTTTCTGGCAGTGCATGCATACAGCCCTATAATTAGAGCTGAAAGGCTGCAAACTCCAAGCATTACTGGAATGCAAGCAGTATTATATCACATGTGCAGAAGGACACTAGTCTAGGAAAACAGATCTGACTACAGAGACACTGTGGGCCTGATTTGACTACGACACCCAGCTCCTGGTAAAAGTCAAAGGAAACGGGACTTTTGACTCTGCCTTCTGAAGAATGGCAGGGAATTCCCTGCTTTTCTCCCTCTCATTGTTCTCACACTCTTCTGATTTAAAGATGAGGGTCTTATAAGTCTTTGGACCCAGCCTAGATACTTCCATGTGAGAGAATCTGCCTATTTGCAAAGGGTAATTTGACCTCTTTTCACATTTTCTGTTGTGCCTCCTAGAGTTACTCCTAGCCATGTTTAAATAGGGACCCACAAGATTATTAATATGATTAAACCTGATATCCAGCTTAGGGAAAACCAACACCCCTCGACTTCTGCCCCTTGGTCCAAGCCAACTGATTTGCTGAAGTAATATATTCCAGAATTTTTGCTGAAATACATTTTTAGGAGCAGGATGTTGTATTTTGTTAGGGGATTAATGGTGGGCAGGGTCTGAGCAGCTACAATATATAAATGGCAAATAACTTTTTGCACACAATCTATACTGGAATAAGTAAGTGCAGTAAAGAATATCACTTTTGAATGCTGGTGTTCTGACCCCTGTAGAACTGACCATATCATTCATTGAAAACCACCTTTATTTCCTAAAGGAAAATTTTCACAGGTATGTTTTGCTGTGTCTGAAAATTCCTCCGCCTTTTCTTTTTTGTCTTTCTCCACTCTTGCTTCTCTTTCCTTCCTAGTGGAGGAGAGAAAGAAGGAACCATTGCAGCTTTTCCTTAGTCAGCATAAGAACAGTTTTTAAGAGCTCCAAAATATAGTGTTTCTTTCAAAAACCGGTGACATAAAATGGTGTATTGACCCATGTACGCCTTGCGCCATTCTCCTCTTACTCCCTACCACTGACCCCCGGTTTGAATTCCTTTGTACACAGGGACAGAGAGCAAGGAGAGAGAAAAAGACAGGCTTGCTATGTGGAAGCCAAAGAGTTACACTCACTGGCCATCGGTGGAAGGTGGAAATACTGCGGTACCCATGGGCCTCTCTGCTGTAGTAAAGGAAAGATACCCCCTAAAAGCTCAGAATGCCTCCTTGCCCTTTGGGGCCTTATCCTGTGGTGTGCCAGGTGACAGTATCAGCCTTTCTAGTTAAGGAATGTGCCTTGCCAGTGTTGTAAACCATTAGTCCAGCTGCGGGGCTGAAACAAATGCTATGTAAGCAGACTCGTTTAAGGAAAATGGTATTTGCGGCCTTTGATTATTTTCATCTAAATATCCCTGCTGCTTCTTGTGATTGCAGGTTCAAAGTTTTCTTCTGCACTTTTGGCAAGGGATGCCTCCCCATATGCTGCCTGTATTGGGTTCTTCAACTGTAGTGAATATAGTGGGAGTTTGTGATTCAATACTGTACAAAGCGATTTCTGGAGTTTTGATGCCAACAGTACTACAGGCATTACCTGACAGGTCAGTATGACTAGCTGCACTGACCACTTTTAGCTCAGCTGTCTTTATTATATGTATGAAAATTTCAGACACTTTTCTGCTAGTCTGGCGTAGTAACATTACAGCATTCTGAATTACAGTGACAAAGAGAAGCTGTCCTGGCTGCTCTGTATGTAAATACTCAGATACGTATTTGGGAACTGCAATCAAAGCATTTGTCTCTGTTTACACTCTTGGATCCCAACTGTTACTCTGCTTGCCAGGAGCAGAAAACATGAAGTTTATACTTGTGAAGCCTCAGACAATTTGGATTAATTTAAATACTATACTATGATGAACAAATACATGCTTATTGTAGGATCACTTAATTCATGTTCGACAGTGTTTGCCCTTAGATACTCCTTTGTTTTAAAGCTAAATTCTCTTTACCAATCCACCCGGTAGATCTCAGCTCTTTTCTTCCTACCTGGATCTCATTTGAATCCAAGGAGTCTTGTTTATACAGGTAAAGCAGGGCAGGGATCAACAGTTCACAGCAAAAAGTGTAATCATAGAGTGCATTCAACCTTTTCCCCTCTTTGAGATTCCTCTTATGAGCATCAGGAAACTATCTTTTTCTAAAAATATGTGTTCACATTTAGAATTATTTGACTGATGGTTTCCTGAAGCCAAATAATTTAAGAATATTGCTCTAAGAGTTTATTGATAGTGCTGTGCATTTGACCCCTAAGATTTTAAAGAATCTCTAATTACAGCAAATGTTTTCAGGATGTTGTTCTGCTCTCATAAACTGGTAAGCACCAGGCACACTATATGACTGCTAAAGTACAGACAAAGTATTTTTTCCACAAGAAACATGTTATAAGTACGGGCTTTCCCTGATAACACATGTACATTTTTACAGGCTTCACCCCTCACCCCCAAAAATCTATTTCATTGGAAGGATTAAACAGAACAGCAGTCCTTTTCTCAAGCTGCTTAGTTCTTTCATAGCAAATAAGGAGAGACTTGAGTGTGAATATAGACTTTTGTAATGCATATAAAGGGCCAGATTGTGGCTATTAAGCCATAGCCTGCACTGGAGGGGGTGAAGAAGGGTCTCAGTGCAATGGAAGCTCCTGCAGGAAATCTTGCTGACTCAGCCAGAATCCTCAGAGGGACTTCCTGGGAATAAATGTTGGCTGGCCCGAAAAGCCACCTTTTGATGGGTGCAGTAGTTCTCATCCATCCTCTGTGCCGTTAGGTGCCAGTGTGGAGAAGAGCAGGCCTATGGCCACGTTTGTTTTTTCAGGCCTGTTCTCAGTGCAGTGTGCGTTAGGAGTACAAACAGGAAAAGCTGCCTGGCTGAAAGAGGAAAAGTTTCTTGCACCTCTTCTCTCCCTCCCTTGTGTATCCAGAGAAGTGCTGGAGACAGAGCAGTTCAGTGTGGCAGAACCAACCGTTGCGCTCCCCTCCAGCACACACTGCAACCCTTCTTGAAAACTGCCATGTTATGCCAAGCAGTCCCAAGAAGAGGCGCAGAATGAACTGCCTCCCAAGTTTAGCATGGGAGCAGGAAATGCTGGGGCCATCCAGGAAAAGGTAGTAGGATGGAAGAGGGAAATCTCATTTGACTGGGGAAGTTCCTGTCCTGTGCAGAGCTAAGCAGCTGGGTCCTGTTCTGCTCCCCACTTCCTTGACCTGTGTGGGCTTGGCCTGGAAATTCCTCCCCATCACCACCACCCACTCACTGCCTCCAGCCTGCAGCATAGTTAGTTATTGCTTCACTTGCATGACCCTGTCTATATCTGTATAAATGTGGGCACAGCCAAGCTGAAATCCAAATTTTGACCTCATCTTCCTTAAAGAGGTGTGATTTTATGTTGTCGTTTTTGAATGGAGTGGAAATGATGTTATTTCAAGCTAAAAACACCAATTATAGTTACCAATGCAGTGCAGTACAGAGACTTTCTTTCTGTGTGAGCTTTTGAACATGTTGTTTTTTAACCTTTTCCTGCAAACATTTTCAGAAGTTTTTCTTCATACCTACAGACCAAAATAGGTCAGCAACCGTGCATAACAGTGAGTTGCAAATGCTGACTGACCCACAGGCTTTACATGTTCACAGGTGTTATACTATAAAGCACCAAGTAAACATGTTCTGATGTAGTGATTTCTCTTTTCAGTTTGACTCAGGTGATCCGAAAGTTTGCAAAGCAACTGGATGAGTGGCTGAAAGTAGCCCTCCATGACCTGCCAGAAAACCTACGAAATATCAAATTTGAATGTATGTATTGTCCAGTCTCTTTCCTATTAATCTAAGAAGAAGGGAGTGTTTATTGATTACAAATTAATTGGAAGTGAGGCTAGCATTCTTTTAAGAATTAAAAACCGCCAGCATTATAAATTTTGCATTCACTTGCAATCTCCACTTGCTCATGAAAACCAATTTCATTTAGTGAAATGAGGCACCACTCCAAAGTGAGAAGAATTGCTTTTCGTTTCTTGTGGATTCTGATAAGAAATTAATTTTGTTGATAGTAAGCAAACATTAGGGATGATATTAGGCAAAGGAAATTATTAAACAAACCTTTAGGCTAGCACAATTTGAATACAGCTTGAGGCCCTTGCTCAAAAAAGTGCCAGAGTTAAAAATGAAGGAGATCAAATTACCCTGTCACCACAGGAAAGGGCACTAGTCCTTTTCAGATGTGCTTTGTAGATGCCTGCAGTGCACATCACCTATTGATAAAGCCTGCTTTATTTCACTGCTCTCAATTCTTTGCCTTTCATGAGCACTAAATTCCACACCACAAAGTTAAAAGAAAAAAAAAACTAATTTAGGAGAAGGATTAACTGTTTTGATCAGCATGGAAAATTAGGAGTATATTTTACTGAGAACACTCAGGATGTAAATTAGAATAACTAATTTCAGGGTTTTTTTGTTATTTACTAATTTATTTAAAAAGTTATAGAAAGTCAGACCTGAAAATATGTTTTATCACATCTTTGTCAGTTCAAAAATATCAAGAATCCACAACAGTGAAATCTTTTCTGATCATATAAAGAGAGAGAGAAAGAGCCACTACACTTTCTAGTCATTCTTAAAATATACTCTTTAACTGCCTCCATGTACAGTACAGTGGGAATATCTACTCTGTGGCTGTATCTAAGGCCTGTTTGGACAGATCTGCAAGTCTGTGGTGATTTTAGTATGAGGGTAAACTTGAGTGCCTCCCCGCATATACCTGAGTCTTTGCCACTTCTGCAATTGTTTCCTCCTGATTAGGATTTGTGATACTGTGCACAGCCAATGGAAGTACTGACAGGAGTAACTGCAAGCTTTGGTCATGTCTGCAGTTTTGAATTGCAGGTTTCAGACAAAAGATGCACAATAAAACATTTTAAAAGCCCATATCCCCTTGGAAGAGGTAAAATAGGAACAGAGGACTGGCGACTGCCTCATGGGCTACCGACTCTAGCACCTCTTACTCCATAGCATGTTATGGCAGCACATAGTCTCTTTCAGAAACTTTGATCAAATTCCACCTGGAACGGTTACAGATTTTAGCTCTTACTAGTCCAGTCAGAAGACTCCTCCAAAACCTGTTTCCATTAAGACTTAGGAACCTTTTCTAATTTCCATACATAATGTATTTATCATTATCTTATGCCTTTTGTTCTTGCACCAACATTTTTCTTTCACTTAAATAGTTCTGTCTTTCTGATCTTTAGTCCCTTTGTGTTTCAAGAGAAAATTTTCTATGCTAAACAAGCCAAGCTCTTCCATTATCCTCTACATTTCTCTTGTCATCTTGTTATTTACAGCATCTATAAATCATCACTTGTAATATGTGTTTGAAATACCAATTGAGCATTCAGATTTAAGATTTTAGGTCTAGGTAAGTTAAAACTGGGCTATTCATATGAATTGTATGTAGGCACAATTGTATATGACCAGAATATAGGACATTTGATGCACTTTTTTGATTCTGGTTTTAACATAGTATTTTAAGAAATAATTTTCTTTATTTAGTGAAGTATATAAATATGTAACTCTTCTTTCCTGCAGTGTCCAGAAGATTCTCACAAATTCTCCGGCGACAGACATCACTAAATCATCTCTGCCAGGTAAATCTTTCAGTTACCCACGTTTACCAAATACCATTTTTACTGACTTTTCAAAGAATTTGATACATTGGCAGGCTGGAATTTACCCAGAGAGAAAGAGATTATGGTATCAGTTTGTCTTCAATATTCATTATGACCATCTTTACAAAAATCAAAAAGTAATTAGCAAAATGCCTTTCTAGATACCTGTCACTCTCTGATAATTAAATTTTATGGGGAACTTTTATGAAACAAATTTAGGATTTGATCCAAAGAGATGGTTCATTTCATTGAAATAAACAAGAGATGTTCCATTGATTTCAGTGGGGTTTGGATCAGGCTCATTGTAAAGCAAGAAAGCTTTCTACATGCCTGACAAAATAATACGGGAGTAATTGAATGTTATAAATCAAATGAAAACTAGTAAAAAGCTAAAGTTTTGAACTGCTGGGATTTTGAACAGAAATATGCAACCACAACAAGTGAATATCAAAACTACTCTGAAGTGTTCATTTTTCACCAATTAGTTTAGAAAAATTCATAAGGCCATATTTTGTACCGTATAAAAAGGAGATGCTCTACTGATTTCAATGAAGTTTCACCCATGTATCTGATCAGACAATTTGTTTTCCCAATCATACTGAAAGCTTCACTTTTGAAAAGTATGTCCAGTACTCCAGGTTAACCCTGAGAGTGGAAAAGCCCACAGGAAGAGGCTTTCGGAAAAAAATACTCCTGCACAGACTCCTTTGCAGGTTTATTCCTCCATTATTTTAGTGGTGGAGGCAGAGATGCCAGTGCTACCTGATGGATCACCACTGACCTTTGGAGGTCCATAGGTATTCAGAGGAAATAAGGATCATTCATACAGAGGCCACAGCCTTCTGCATCAGGCCTGGGATCCAACAGTTTACTGACCTGAAGAACTCTTCAAATGCATCATTTCCTTGGGGAAGCTGATAACCTTAGTGTGGGTTATCACCTCTGCTTAACTTATAGGGAGCTGGTGTGTGTTACATGGCCATGACCTTGCACCACTTCCTTTCTTCTCAGCCCATCCTCCCCTTATTGGCAGCAGATCCCTGTCTCAGCTAGCCAAGAGGCAGATGCTGCTGCAGAGGCAAATGAACTTGAGCCTTTTCATGTGGTTGAGGGAAGAATGAGAGTTTGGGAGAGAGGAGATTGCAAGCATGTGAGAGGTTTATTTGGTTTTGGCTTGTTTTTTCTTGCTGTTTTTGGTTTTGGACTGAAGCTGACCAAGAAAGCCAACAGAACTGTTGTATGTTGAGAAGTCTAGCAACAGAACAACTAGGTTAGGGGTGCCCATCTGGGTTTGTGATGGGTGGGAACCAAAGACTTGCAGCTGAGTAGCATGGGCAAAATGACTTGCAGGCCCCTCTATCTTCCATAAGAGATCAGAGTGGTGGGTGGGAGTCCATAAGGAGAATCAACTCAGTGAGCCTAGCTAAGGAAGCGTAAAAGGGGATAAAGCCTATTTTTTAATCTAATAACCCATGACCTAATGAATAGATTGGATTGGATTACAGGCATCAAGAACGGTGATCCACAGTGCAGACATCACATTCCAAATGCTGGAAGACTGGAGGAATGTGGATCTGAATAGCATTACCAAACAAACCCTCTATACTATGGAGGACTCACGGGAGGAACACAGAAAGCTCATCATACAGTGTAAGAGCAGAACTCTCAAATAAAGCCAGGTGAACTTGGCTTCCTGTTGAAAACAAAGCTCAGTGAAAGTAACACTGCTCAGTTTTGCAGCCATTGCTTTACAGTAAGAAAATGCAACTATTAAGAGAAATTGCAACAGTGGAGCCTTAAGATAAATACTGAGACATTTATCAAAATGCAAGGCAAAGCCTTGTCAAGTTCTTATGCTTTAAGACATAGAAATGTGTGCTCTTCCATCAAAGAGTTTCTTTCTGTTATCTGGAGCAGCCGAGAACTTGCACCAAAATTCAAGGGGGAGTTTTTCCATGGACTTAGGCAGACTAAATCTAAACCTGAACCATTGAATCTGATACACTCCTGTCTACCCTACTGCAGAATTGCAGGAGAGTTGTCTTTTGAATGGCTTTGAAAACAAAGTGGTCGTGTATTTGAGTCCCTTGTAAACTTATTTGTAAAAAGCTTTGTTTTACACAGTGCTTTCATAAACAAGATAAGTTTTCATCCTGACCTTTTATGAGTAAATACAGTTCCATATTGAGCAAGCTCATTGACTAATTTAGATTCTGCTTAGTATATTGAAGGACATGAATTGAAAAGTGACTTTGGAGATGTTGGCAAGTTGGTTCTAGAGTGAAAGACCTTCTCTTTTAAATATAAAATGTAATTTGCATTGTCCAGTAAGTGAGTGGTTGTAAGCTTAGGTGTAACCCTAAACACACTGAGCTTGTCCCTCTGAGGCCCCAGGGGTGACCAGCTTTATCTTTGGCATCATTCATAACCTTCGTCCCCTGTGAACCCGCCTGTTGTATTGCCATCTCTCTCCTGAGACAGGTCTCTCTTATCCAAAACCAACCTTAATGGGGAGCAGCCAGGGCAACCACTTGTGGGAGCCCTGCAAGGGTAGGTTTGCTAGGGGGGTAACTCATTTGGTGTGTGGCTGGGGAAGAGGAGGTGTGGCACTTCCACATGTACACTGGGCCTACAAGGTTGATGTTGGCTCTTCTCCCGAACACTTTTTGTCTCTCCGTGTTAATACCAGAAGTCTTCTCCCCAGTTAAGAGACTGGTCTTGCTTTCTATCTTGGATACACTTGCCAGTATAGAGCTGCTTGGTACTCTTGCCTCTCCTTCCCATCCTTTCATTCACTTCCTGACCTGGTGCTCTTCCCTTCTGAGCAGAAGGAACCTTGACATGGCAGCAGGGGAGGTAGAATATAGTGAGACTAGAGCCCAGAAACTTCTGGAGTCTGTTTTGTCCTCAGTATCTACCCAACATCCTCCCACAGGCCAAAAAAACCCAACCAGTTCTCAAAGCTGTGATCTCTAGTTGTGGTAACAGTTTTGGCTCATGTTTAGAAAAACCACATTGTTCAAGAAAGCTTTTTATTTAAGCTTAGCTTAAATACAAACTTAGGTGTCATCAAATCAAATGGAATTTTCACGAATGCAGACAGGTTTAAGCACGTGTTTTTCCATGTGGTAGGCTCATATTTTCCAACTGGGAGCGAGAGAGAAGCACCCAGAAATGCTGACCTAATATGAATGTTCAGCATGAAGTGGATTCCACTGAGATATGCAGATATGGATAGGGATTATTCTGGATCTTGGATCTTCCCCCCCCCCCCTCATTGAGGTATATTCTACTTGGCCAGAGATTTTTTCAAAGGTCAAACTCCACATGACTCATGTGACGTGGAAGTAAGACCTGGTCTAACACTCTCAGCATTGGTAACTAAGAACATACGATTTCCAGCTACTATAACTGGAAAAAATAGGTTCCCTATAGGCAAGATTAGAGAGAAAGAGAAAAACCACTGGGTAGAAGAACAGCTCTTTCCTGTTTTGATGTGGTAGCTGTCTCTGACATGATTTTTTTTTTATTCCCACTTTCTCAAGTCCTGTTGAGGTATTTGTAACAGTCACTTAGGGCTGAACAGTTGCTCCTCTCAAAGAGGGAATTGTGCACAATTGCATTGTTCCAGCAGCAAATCAGGCAACTGATCTGTTTTTCCGCTCCTGCTCCCCTCTTTGCACAGCATGTGAATTACTTCAGCTGTTGTATCAGGCAGTTTATGTCCAGCTGAATACTCAAGCAAGGAGTTGATGTTTTGGATTTCTCTTAGATCCTATCCTGAGTGAAGTGAGGTTGCCCATTCATTAAAACAACAACCAGAAAAGATAAGTGGGGAGCAAACATCACTATTTCCCTTCTTCCCTGAATAACGTTTCTGACAATCCAACCTTTGCAAGCATAAGATAAACAAAGTTACACTCAGGTGCAAAACAAATGCATTCCTGCCCAACTTGGTGATTCATCTTGGGATGCTATTGCCCAATGTAGAGCCCAAGGAGCTTGTCTTTCGCATTATTCTTGGGCAGTCTCTGTGGCTCACTTCTCTAGCTACTACCTCTCTATGCTTTGCCTCCTGTACCACCCCCACTCTCTACTTCCTATGAAGAGAAATTCCTCCTTCTGTTATTTATAATTAAGCATAAATGGCAATGCATAGCACACTGAGATCATCCTATGACACAGCAGGTAGAAAGTATCTTTCGTCTTGATTTACCGGGCCATTTATTTCAGCTGAGTTGAAGAACAGTTTCTCAAGACGTCAAAGCACACGATTCTTTGTCTTCTAGTTGCTGATTCTCATAAATAAACTAGAGACTTGCAGTTTTAAGAGCTGTAGTTGAATGACTGGATTCTTTTTACTTTCGGTATTAAAATATATATCTGTGTACTTCAGAGAGGTTAAAAGTATTCTGGTTGCCTTTTGAAACTCTTCTTGATAAATTCATTATAGCATTTGTGCATTTGTAGCAGTTTATTTTAAAGAAGTAGAAGTTTACGGGAAATCTTTATGTGTATTTGTGGTTTGGGCACCACAAATAGATGATTTGCAGCAGTTAAATTATGTTTTTGCAACTAAAGCACCATACAGATGGGAGCCTTATCAACAATGCTCATCGTCTTGGTGCTTAAAGGATTCTTTATGCATTTCTAAATCAATTTCATGCATGACCTTTTTTCATCACCAAGGTCAAGGCCTAGCTTCGCACTCTTCGTAGAGAACACCATTAATGTTTCACTTCCGGGCATCACGGACAGTTGAAACTTAAACTAAAAGATTAATTTTAAACAATAGGTCCTGATTTTGCTTCTACTAAAATAACACTTCCAGTGGCTCCATCACTTTCAGCAGAAGCAAGGTAGAGACCAAGCAAAGTAACTGGGTCAGCACCAAGGAAGATGGATTTGTTATAGCTAAGCAATCCATTATAATAAGTATAGCAAATCTGTGAGAAGTTTTTGATAGCTTTCTGTGATTTGTTTCTCTCTTGTTCTAAATGGAATCCAAGCACTGAGGTGGGGTATTTTTCTTTGTTTGCCAGTGTATCAGGAGTTTGATCACCTTCTGGAGGAGCAGTCTCCCATTGAGTCGTACATTGAGTGGCTGGATTCCATGGTGGACAGATGTGTTGTGAAGGTTGGTAAACGGGAGTAAGGACCTGAGTCACTGAAGTCCAGTATGAGCTCTGTTCAGGTCATAGCTTTTTAGTGGAAATGGAAAAAACAAAACAAAACACCCCAACCAGGCATTGGTAATGGGCAAGAGTAAAGCAGCAGCAGGCAAATCTCACAAATTTTCACGCTCAGTAGGAGGACAGTTCAGGTTTAGGGTTTTGGTTCATTCTGTGCTTGTCTGTTCCATCCCAAAAGATGATATTCAAGAATGGGACAGACTTAAGGTTTCCAACCAAATCAATATTTCAAGGGTATGGAGAGATAGTTAATTCAAAGTCATCCTAACTACGTAGTGCAAATGGAGATGATAACCTAGTCTGTTCTTTTGAGATTTTAAAGAAGAGGATAATTAGGCCAGCTAATTCATTTATATACATTCAAGTGTAAAGATGAATTGTCTACTTTACCATTCAGACAAGGATACAGGTATGTTGGGTTTTTAATCGATTTGGGATACCAAGGACTTATATTTTAACTTCACTGATTTGGAAACTTACTGAGAAATCATTAAAAAATACTTTCAAAGTTATTCAGGCATCACCGTTATGTGACTCAGGGTATCTAATAATATGATCGACTATTTTAACTTATGTCACTAACTCTACTTTGTATTAGGATGTTCTATTAGAAAATTTCAACTCGTTATTCCAGATTTCATTGTTAGAGCTTATAAGTAAAATACACACATATGTAAACATGCTGCATCTCTCTCTGCTGCAAAAGATCCATGGAAAAAACAGCAGACATTTCCCTGGATTACTTGAAATATTTTGATTCTTTCGGGGAACTTTTCTTTTAGTTAGTGGAATGCAGTTTGAAATTCAGACCATAACTGTTATTTTTTCAGGAAGAACTTGGCATGGATTTTATTAGCTGATTGGGTAAATCTAATTCTTTAACTCAAATATGACTATAGAAAATAAGGTTTGAAGAGTTAATGCCTTCCTTTCTGGGAAGTACTTTTGCTAGTAAAATGATTATGTGAATTCACAAAAACAAAAATGTGAAGGAACAATTGTTTTCAGTAGTAAACTTTAACTGAAATATTAATATATGTTTTCAGTGTAGATCAAGCACTGCTGATTCCTTGACTAGGAATCATCACGAAATAAAATTAAGTTAAGATGAAGACCAGAGCAATTTTTGGCAGTCTAATAAATCCTTTCATCATTTATAAAGGAAATTCTGTCTTGGTGTTGAATAATACTCAAGAGTTTCCTCTTTCCGAAGGTTGTATATAGTGATAAGGTAGCTTTCTGTGTATGTTTTTCTGAATTTTTAGTGTTTATTTTAATGTAAAGTTAATGATAAGTAGTTTTCCAGTTAAAAAAAAAAAAAAGAAAGGACAAATATGTACATCATTGAACTATACCAGGCAGTGGAAATAAAAGTTTCTCTATGTCAGATATATCTGTTTTCTTGCAGGTAGCTGCCAAGAGACAAGGCTCTTTGAAGAAAGTAGCTCAGCAGTTCCTCCTGATGTGGTCCTGTTTTGGCACTCGAGTGATTCGGGACATGACTTTGCACAGTGCACCCAGCTTTGGTACTTTCATTTTGTTGAAATGGTTGCATAACACCATTGAAAAATTCTATATCCTGGCTTTTAATGTACAGTTTAAGTGAAAACATACCTGTTTTCATATGTCCAGGATTCTATTAAAAATTTTGTTGAGGCTACCAACATTTGCAAATAACGCTCAGATGGGTGTCTTTCTTCCAGATCTAGTTGGAAGAGCTGAAAACATTACTACTTCCTTCTGTTTGTTGTCAGCTAGGAGCTGGAGTAATCAGTCACAGGTCAGCTGGAGGAGTCAGTCATGGGAGCATTCCCTAACGCACTTCAGTGCAAAGTCAGCCAGGTTACTCAAACCACCATGACACCATGTTACACTAAGGCAGATGACTTTGCACTAAAGTGGATGCAAAGCTCTCCAGTGAGCCATTTTGCCAGCTCTGCTTTTAAGGAACTTAGCAGTTTAAACCAGTCTTTACAAACGGAGTGCTTTTCTATACCCTGGGCAAATCCCTTTCCATTCTATTAGAATTCAGTCAGAGTGGAAGGATAGATGCTTACTTTTTTTAATGAAAATGCATGCTGCTTTTCTACACAATTTCAAAAGGGGCTTTGCCTTGAATCCTGGGATGCAAACAGTTCATTTGGAGGGCTAGGTTCAAATCAGTTAAAAGCAAAGATGATTGAAAATGGATTATTGCATCATGAGTGTGAGTGCTCACAGTCGCTTGGGACCAGGTTTCTCATGAGGGATGTTTTTTATAAATGAGCATTTGTCAGGATATGCTATTAGAAGATTAATAACAAATGAAATTATGAAAGCACTGCACTGAACAACTGCAAGGTTTTCTGCTAGCAGAGCTTCAATGTGCTTTATGCTATTAGTATTCAGATAGGCATGAGAGATAGGCACTCACAATAGAATGTTTATATTTCGTTCTGGAACTGCTTTTCTTGGCTTTCCCATTGTTAAGAGTTTTCCAAGCAGGTGTTAGTGAATCACCATTAGACATCAGGATAGTGAACATCCCCAAGATGTTCACAATTTCCATCTGCTGGATTGTGTTTTCAGCACCAATATCCTAGTCGCATCTATTTCCCATCCCCTCTAGGACTCATTTTCTCCTTGAGTCACTGCAACTTTTCTTTTGTTGTGGGCATAAGAGTAGCTCATACTGCTTAACACAGTATACTTCGCCACGTTCAAAAACATCTTTGCATGAGTGTTGAACAAATGCTGAATTTGTGTTCCAGCTCTTTGGGTTGCTATACTGCTCTCTGCAGACATAATCCCAATGTGGAAAATATACCAGCAGCCAACAAATGAAAAACCATCCTGCATTAGTATAGTGTTGAGGTTACACTGTTAAAGTCATGAAATGCTGACATTAAAGGGTCCCTGAGGATATACTTTTGCTACTGAGGTGCACATTACATCATTATTTTTATTCCTGTTTAGGATATATAAGTAACCTAATCAAATATTCTCTGTTTCAAAGCATCAGACATCAAAATATCTTTACTCAATCAGGGATTCCCAAATTACTTAGTAGACCACCAGCTGTCTGGAAGGTCTGTGTGGTTATCCTCAGCTGTGATTTTATTTATTAATGAAAACATTTATGAACTTGCCAGATAGGCAAATGTGAATGTTGAGAATTATTCATTGGTTCAAGAGTTTGGGACCCACTGTGGTATAGCATATCAGATCTGTGAAATAAATTGCATGTTGCCTTTGTTATAAACTTGACTCTTGCATTTCTCATTTTTTGAGAACTGCAGCTGCTCAGCTAAGTTTGTAGTTGTTTGCCTTTTTTGTGTTCATACAAATGTTTGTGTTTGTGTGTATATAAATGCATGATTCTCCTTCTTATACAGGAGGATATACCTTTCTATACCTTTGAACATGAATTTGATAGGTTTATATGCAACCATACTGGGAATGAATGCACTGGTCATAGCTGATGTGTTTTTCATGGGTATTTGGTGTCCTAATTAATTAGGACTGGGTCGGTAACTGCTTTTCAATTTGGTAGTCAAAGCAAGAGTGAAAAAAATTCGTTGTGGGCCAGGGTGAAGCTGAGATAGTTTGGATTTTAATCCATTCAAAAATCTTTGTTTATTTTTAAAAAGTAAAACCAAAGAGCATGCTTTTGCATCTTTGCATCCATATTTTGGTGCTTAGGCCATAGTTACCTGCTTCAGCAGAATCTTGAATCAGGGTTAATCACTGCCAAAGCAAGATTTCTAACCAGAGACCTAGAGGATTTGTTCTGTGGGAGGGTTTTCTTGTCCCTTCTGTGGAAGCAGTTTTGCTTTGTACAAAGTGCTTAACAGTGTGTTGAGCTGCAGTGGTGTGCAGCCTGCTAGCTGGAGTTCACCCCGGGAGGTGACAAGTATTGCTTCTGTCCCTATTCTACCAGTTATTTATACAGAGTGGAGTTTCCCCTGCTCCAGGTACAATTCTGCAAGTCCACTGGAGACAGGGGGAGCTCTGAGCCTTCTAGCTTTCAAAGGTGAGAATGGTACCAAAACCATTTCCTCATCCTCGCAGAGCAATGCCTGGACTATCCCTATCTTGTTTCTCCAAAAATGGCCCAAGGGGAATTTAGCAATGGAGCCAAAACTATAATCTCTTTTATTAATGCTATAATACTTGCACTGCAAGGCCATTTGACACATTGTTCCTGAAGCAGAGCTGAGCAAGTTCCAAAAGAATAACCGGTGAATGTGAACAGTGCAGAGCTAGAAGTCAGAAGCTCCTCTGCACTTAATTTAACAGTTTCTTGTAGCTTTTTACAACAACATATGCATTTTAATGAGTTCTATATAGAGAAAAAAAAGGCATTGATTTACTGTTTTAAATACTGGCATCTATATATTTTTGTTCTTATCTTAGGTAAAAAGTTCTGCTTTTTTACTACATTTGGGAACTGGTTCAGTAGACTGATTTTTACTGATTTTTTTCCATTTCAAGCAAAAAATAGAACCAGGTGCTGACTGTTTTGTTTTTTTTTTTTAAGTGAAATAATGTGTTAAATGCTGGGGTCTTTACTGTATTCAGGACTGTATAGTTTTATCTTTGAAATATGTGATACGGAAATTTGATTACAGAAAGTTGCAATATCTGGCTTTGGACTGGCTAGCACAGAAATTTGATTCTGCAAAGCTTTTAAGCATGGTAATGTGGGCAGGCTGAAATAATCCCTGGCTGAAAAAAGCTCCCTCTCTTTCTTCCCCCCCTGCCCCCCCCCCCCCCGCTCCCTTTTTCTCTCTCCCTCCCTCCCTCCCTCCTTCCTGTCTATGCATATCAAAGGCACAGTTGGTGGCAATGTTTGGGTAATGCAGCCAGTGTACAAAAGTAACTAATTAGTAATAGAAGCTCCATGATTTTCTCCCGATCTGGAAATCTCACTGTTCTTTTGCTACTGACACATAATTTCTGTATCTGTCTGTTAATAGCTTCTGATACTAACTGTACATTGGCCGGGTAATCATTGCTGTGATTTCGGTTAACTCCTTCTGAAAATGAGAGCCAAATGGCTATTTATTATTGTAACTGCAATCTCTTGAATGACTTCTACCTCTTCTTAAAGGAGTATAAGGTTTACCAGCCACAGCTGGATCCTTTTCAGCACTTAAAGATATACTTGAAAGAACCAAACATAGTTTCATGTGAAAAACAGTAGCTTGCAAACACAGAATAAACTGTTGTACATTGTGCTGAATAGCTATTCACTGTGTAGCTGAAATGCATGCGCTGATATTGGTTTCACTCTATAGCTTACATTTCATTTGACTCATTTAAGAATGTAAAAATATTGCATTCATTCAGCACCAACAACTTGTTTGTCTAGTGTCTTTCATACAAATTCTGGGCTCAAAAACTCTATACAGAGTTTAAAAATACACAGTGGAAGAAATAATAGGAGAGGAAGAGAGAAATTCAAAAGAGTGACAAAGGCACTGGAGTGTTTTTAAATGATTCATTCAATATTGCCAACCCCACAGCTTTAAAATAAAGCATCAAACCCCCCCAAAACAAAGACATTTTTTAAAAATAGCAAATCTTAAGTTCTTGTCATTTGCCTGCTAGCATTTTAGTGTTTAGCATTCACAGTTCCAAACATTTTTGTGAAACTACAATCAACTTTCTTTTAATTCCTTTTTAAATTGAAAGCTGAACAAGGAGTTTCATGGGAAACACCAAATACCCTGAACCTTGTGACCAGCACATGAAGATTGGCAGATTCAATAAGCCAAGTATTTAGGCTTGATTTTCTTGCCTTGGAAATATGTATCAGTAGTAACTGCACTAAAGTCAATAGAGGTCTTCCACTGAAAAATGTGGAAATCCTAGGTTAGTATCAAGGTGATCAGCCAGGTCTGCTGTCTTTATAGTGCTGCTAAATGTAATAGGATTTTATTCAACAAGACCTTTAACCCAGAAAATTTCTAAAACAAAATTTCTACAAAGGTTAAGTGTGGATCTCCACTATTTGTCCTTGCAAAGCTGGGGATGTGTTTTGATTCCCATTTTGATTTGCATAAGATAACATAAAACACAAATGAAAAACTGAACGCTTCAAGTTCACCAACAGCCAAAGATTTCCTCCTCCTAGCAAAGGTGTTGCAATCATATGTGTCCTCCTCCTGTGATGTCTTGCCCAAGACTGTAAAGGCAGGTGTTCTCCTGCCAGTGTGTGTGCTCAGCTCTTACCAGTGACGACAGAAGCCAGCGGGAAACATAAAGACCAGCCAGGTCACAAAGGAAAAGGAGTGTGCTCTGAATTGCTTTGAAAGCTGAATTGCTAGCTAGGGTTGTATAAGGATATAGGGCCTTTCAGATGACGACTTCTGCCCTTCAGCAGTATGAGCAGAGTAACTGGAGTAGGGCTACTTAGGCTTAGCTGTGGTAAAAGCTAGTATCCCAACATAAATGTAACCTCTAACTTTCCCATGAAGAAACCAATCATTATGAAATTTGATTGAATTTGAAACTTGTTACATCTTTTTCTTAGAGAAGTATTTTCCTCAAAAATGTAGTAATGAAATTTCAAAAGAAGCACATCTGGATGAAGCTGCTTTTTTTTTTTTTTTTTTTTGCCTGTGAGTAGCTGGTTTCTGCTTCATTCTCAGCTGGTGATTTTTCTGTGGTTTAAGCCAGCTACTGGGCTGGCTATTATTTATACCTGTCCAGCTGCATTGGCACTAGCCAGAGTTACCTACTGACTTACATGAGCACATAAGCACATTTTAAATATTCCATGCAAGTCTAAATAAACATAGAAGCTTTTCAACAAGCCATTGTGTGACTGAGCCCCGTCTGCAGCTATTACAGGTACTCTGTGTCATGGAGTCTATTGCACAAACTGATGACACTCCATCTTGAAACTAGTTGGACTTCTTCTGCAGATGCATATTATTCCTTTAGGGAGGACACTACACCATGTCTCAGCTCTGATGATTTGCTCCTCCTAACTTTCAGCTGACATGCATCTATGGCCTGTTCTTACACATCTATTTTTGCAACAATGTGTGCTCTAGGGCAAATATTTCCTCACTATTCGTGACATGTACCCTTCTTTATACATTATGGAAAGTAATTCACTTCCCTTCTGCAAGATTAAACCAGCCAAGCACTTTTAGTCATTTAAAATCTGTTATCCATCCCCCACATCCTCCTGCTAATATTCTCCATACCAGTTTCAGCCTGTACTAATCTTTCTTGAACATTGGTGACCAAAGTGGTATGCAATATTTCAAGTGAGGTTTCACCAGTGCCTTGTGCAATAGTATTAATATTTCCATTTCTACAGAGAAATATAACTACATCCATTGCTAATTGCATCAGAGACCCATCAACTAATTTACCCTCAATTCTCTTATTTCTAACTGAAGAAATTCTGTCTTACCACAAAAAGTCTTGTTGTAAGTCTCTCAGGGCAGAACTTCTTACAGCACACTATTAAATTTCATTTCATTTCTATTACTCTAGTTCATAACATCACCCAGTTCTTCCTCCTAAAACATTAGCAAGTTCTCCATCTGTACTCAAAACTTGAGGATTTGTAGAAGATAGCTATCAATACAATCTCTTTTACTATTAATTTTTGAAGTTATTTTTGACTACATACCTCACATTTTTTGTCCATACTCTTCCTTTTTAGACCCTTAAGTTGGTCACATTCCTGTCATGGTATTTAAGAAAGGGATAATATCCATGGCATCTTCAGAGATAAACAGAGAAACAGGTCTGATGTTATTGCTGCTTGTATGATTCAAACTGGTAACTAGGAAAAGTGTAGTAGAGGTACAGCAGGCCAACCTTTGGCTCAAGTCTTTCCCTTTAAGATACCCACAGCTGCTGCCAAAACCTCTGTTTGGCAACTAATGGATGTCTTCTCCAGTCCAGCACTAGAGATGCACCATCAGGAGATTTGGGAGGATGTTGCTACCTTCCTATTGATTAGTCTCTTATTTCTTTGTCCAGTGACACAAGTAGTTCAGAAATGTCATACACGTCACTAAGGTGGCTGGTTCTGGATTCTACTTCTGGCAGAAACTTATATCTGATGCTTTAGATAAAAAAAACAATCCCACTATAGTGTAATTGTCTAAGTTGTTCAATGCTAGAGCAGGAGAAGAAAACCCTGCCTAGTCTCAGCTCTCAGCTAGGCAGCCTCCTTGCATCTTAAACGATGATAATACTGAACCCTTATTTAATCCTCATGTAGTCTGCATTACTAGATATGTAACTTAATTCCACTTATATGAATCTCTGCTAAATAATAAATGAGACACCCCCTTATTCTTCAGACCACACTTAACCACACATAATGCTCTCTGTGAAACTGGAAAGGACGATCAATCTCTATCACAGATTAACAAAGGCCATCAGTCCTTGCTAACAGTAACGTTACTGCTAGAGAGAGGTTGGAAGAAAATATCCTTGCTCTATAACAGTGGAACAAGGTCCCCTCAGCAGAACTCTGCCAATGAACTACTGCTTGAAACACTGAAGTGCTTAAGGTTTTGACACTTTCATTTTAAGACTCCATAACCAATCCAATTAGATTCAAAATATTTGTGGGGGAACATACTTTATATTATTCCATTTCACTTCCTGTTTTTTCAAACCATCTCCTCTAGCTTAACAAGTGACACAGGATGCAAGAATGCCAGTTTTGTACTGGGAGTTTCGATTAAACATTTAGACTTTCTTAGGAAGTGGGCCACAGAGATATAACTTCAACTTCTGAAAGATGAACCTCACATTCGTATAGGCCAGTATAAGTCCAGGAGTAAACAGAGTCTGTTTGTCCCCAATTTTACTTTGATCTCGTCCTTGATCACTGGCAGATGAGTTACCTTGAGTAAGAGACATACTTCAGTGGCAGTACTATATAGGAGCCAGTGCTACTCAGTGCCTGTTTTGTTGAATACCATAATCATTGGTTTAATGAGTGTATTGAGACAGTCAATGGCTTTTTTGTTTGTTCACTTTATTACCAGGGTCTTTTCACCTTATTCACTTGATGTTTGATGACTATGTATTGTACCTGCTAGAATCACTCCATTGTCAGGAGAGAGCTAATGAGCTAATGAGGGCAATGAAAGGAGAAGGAAGCACAGGTGAGTTTGTTCTTTTATTCATCTTTTGTCATTTTATTCCACTGGATTCACTCTTTTCTACATAAGGGCACTTCCTTATCCTCAACTATCTCAGAGAGGCCTACCCAGGAGCAAAATGTTGTTTTCAGTTCCATCATGATTTGAAATGAGTCATTTGTGAGAGTAGCCTCCCTGGTTAATACATTCTGAAAGAGGCCTAACTGCTTCATGATGTAATTCCAGATGTTTAGAACACCATCCCTAAGCACACACTTGGTATTTTAGAAAGAGATTTTTGTACTGAACCTTYTACACCTTAATCTGACTAAACCACAGTTGCATTTTAGTGGACCCAGTTTTGATTCTTGATTCTCTTATGCTAGTTTCACACTAAATAAATCCACTGATATCAGTGGATTTGTACCACTCTAAATAAGAGGAAGAGATGGAAGAAGTGAGCAAAGACAAAAATGAAAGCTATCATTTCTGATACACTAATGCTCTGAGTACAAGTACAGAAACAGATTTGCAGTCCTGCTCCATTCACTCTGCACTGACTTGCCAGAGAGCAGGAGCGAGCAGAGATTGCCTTTAGTCTCTCTGCTCAGGGCTCCCCCTTGTAATGAGGAGTCCTCAGTGATCTTCCTTCTCTGCATCTCCTGTTAGTTTTGGCAAGTTAAATCCCTCTATGAGCTTTGGAAAGCTCTACTCTTCATTTTAGCTGTGACTTAATTTGCCTCCCTGGAGATTTATGGGAAGAGAACATTCCAGTGATTAGGGTACTCTCTTCTGGTTGTTGAAAGACCTGGTTTTAATTACTTGTCCTGCTATGGCCTTTTGGTTTTTTGACAAACAAGTTGCTTGTCCCTGCACACTTGCCACATAGCTTTAGGAGCCTAGAACTATGCAGAGCGTGAGCCTCTGTAGTGAGTGAGGAGAGGCAGTTACCACCATCAGCCGCTGGAATCCCCTCGAGATTCCTGTTTCTTTCCAATGTCTCTAGAAGGAGTAGGAGTGCCTGACTCAGACTAGACTCTTAATTTTAGGTACCTAAATTATACAGGAGGTATATAAGCCTTAAGCGCTTTGTGCATCAGTTTCCTATGTGTAAAACAAGAAAAATAGCACTTTCTTTTAAGAGGTCTTATGAGGAGACACTGAAGATTATTATAGTTTGCATGTTATAGAAGTCCTTTTTTTTCAAAGATTTATGTGATTCCTGCTATGCATTTACAGAAATACACTGTACAGAACTTACTACTTGCATAATTTTTTTTGAGTTTCACAGTGTTCCTTGAATCCACCTTAAACTATGTTTTTTGGTGACTTCTCTCTCAACTTGCAGCAGAAATACGAGAAGAAATCATTCTGAGTGAACCAGCTCCTCCAACTCCCTCCCCAGTGCCATTCTCCCCAGCTAAATCTGCCACCTCAGTGGAAGTGCCCTCTGCCCCCTCGCCTGTCAACAATCAGTCCCCGGAGTATGGTGGCTTAGCAACTACAACAGGTAGGCAGGCTAACAGCAGCTGGATCTGGTATTCCTTCATCAAAAGATGACTTTTCCTTTCAGCTACCTGTAATCGGGCCTGAGAACAATATGTGCTGGTTTTCAAAAGATGAGGAGCCTTCTCAAACTGAAATCTGTTTAAAGTATTAATTATACTTTTTCACTCTATCCAGACATAGTGTCCAGTGTAACAGGAAAAGGAACTGATGTCTGGACTCCAAAGGCCTAACAGTAGATTCTGGACCTTGGCATACCAGAATCTCTTCAGTTGTTGAGGACTTCAGAGAAGCAGGGCTGTCACTTTATTTTTAAATGGTTTTAAAAATCAGTTCAATTGTCCATATATCTAGCAATGCACTGAAAGAATTATTTATAGATATAGCACTTTTCAGCATCTTGAATGACTTTAATATGGACTCAGTCTCTCTGGAAAATTTTATGTACTTTATGGAAATGGACTGGGTATTTTAAGGTTTAGTGAGGTTTTCAAAGTGCTGAACCACTTAGTTCCCAGTGGGTAAAATGGGAATTGGACATTTTTCAACATGTTTGAGACCCAAATACATTTAAATATCTGTGCAAGTTTCTCTTGCAAATGTTTACATGTTGATAACTTTCATCTTTCAATGCTAGAGATTAGGAAATGGATGTCTGAAGCCTGTTTTCAGTTACATACTCTATTATGGTAACTCATGAGCTTGTAGTCTGACAGGCCACATAAAAGTCCTGATTAATAAACTTGTGCATAAAGATACTCAGTTTGCAGCTAGGATTATCTGAACAGTAAGCACAAAAGCATGCACCCAAGTAGCTTGTTGTTTGGGCAACTCTGTTCCGTACCCTAATGTAAAAGTCAGTCATCACCTTTTGAATATGGGCAGGAGCTTCTGTCTGTATGATCAAAAGGCTGTATTTTCTTAACTCATGGGAAAAAAAAGCAGAAATGTAAATGACTTTTAGAAGGCAACCAGGCACTGGAATTCTAGCTTTACTGCTCCTCAGTGAAATGGGTGTGTAATCAGAATGTGGAAACTATCGCTCTTGTGACGTACTAGAAAAGTTACAAAACCTTCTTGAACGAATGTCAGAAAGTGATGATTTACCACACTGGATAATTTGGCAGTGGCCAGAGGACAAATAAATCTTTCTGACAAATGTTTTTCATGTTTTCAAAGGCGCCACAGGGAAGCACGAGGCATAGTTGTGGTGGAAAGAGATTTAAGAACATTTGTTCTTACATTGAAACTCAAAGTTTTTTCACTATTGGAGACTATACTATATTTAGGAGGGAAATAGGATGATATTACCCCCTGAACAGTTAGACAAGAGCTATGTGATTCCTAGACATGGGAGGTGAGCTTACGACTTTGTCTTTCAAACAATGACTGGAGGTGGTGTATATCTTTGAGTCTTGAAATGTTGATTTTGTGAATAACTTGCTCTGTAGACATTGTGGCCAGATGGGATTGTTGTAATTTTATAGCCAGAACTTACGCATGATGCAGAACTCTACCCAGAAGTAAAAGACTGAAAAGTAGCTAACTGTGTGCTGTCTGTAGAGAGCCTACTGTGTGGCATAGACAAAAATGGAGACTTAAAGGACTTCTGTTTAGGCTGGAGAGACTGTAAACCTATCTGATTATGGTAACTATTCACCCAAAAGTTATTCCATATTTAAGTAATAGACTGTTTGTCAGCTATCTGAGCTCCCACCTTCAGCATGCTTTACTTAAGTACCTGACTTAGGTAACTGCCTGGCTCTTAGGTATAACTCCTGATTCCTAGCAGTAATACAAGGGAATGGACTCACACAAACATTACAGATGTAGTTTCTTTTTGTTCTCATGTTGTGTCTTATTTTATTATACTCTGTTTTATTCTCTCTCTCTCTCTCTCTCTCTCTCTTTCCCTCTAAGTTTTTTGTCCTGCCAAGGCCAAGGTCTGCTAGTGTGAAGTCTCAAGCTAGAAATGGATCATTTGGGACAATGGTTGAACAACCTGCTCCTTCAGTACAGGCAGTAGAACTTGTCAAAGTTGTTCCCAGAGTAGAGCTTTTTAGGCAAGAAAGTAATTTCTGATTATTTTAGTTTTCTGCTTTTACCAATGTCTCATTTTCAGGTTGTTTCAGAAACCTCTGTTTGACTGAATGAGATTTTACTTTTACCATCTGGTGCAGTCTCATTTTTGCTAATATGAAAATCATTTTTGTCTACTACAAGCCAAATTTGTCAATGCCAAGCAGTGGTCTGGTTAACAGTAAATACAAGTATGTGAACTTTTCCGTGTCTTAGTTTGATCAATTAAGCATACCTCCATTTCCCACATTCATCATGTAGATGAGCTGATCACCTTTTTAGTTTGCTACCCACTACACCATGGAATGCAGGATTCATTTGCATAAAGTAATATCAAATAACAACCATGCTTACAAGTATACAACAAGTATCCAGCTTTCATATAACCAAGTCATAGGTAACAGCTGTATTTTAAAATAGAAGTGCTGAAGATATGCTATAAGTAATCAAACTACTCCATATACAGATTTAGAGAATTAATATTTTGAAAATATTTTGAAAAAATTAAAATGGAAAAATTGAACAGGTCTTTCAAAGAGAATGATGCGTAAAACTAAATAAAAGGTATATGTGAATAGTATTCTAGATTTATTTTATATTAGGCCTTACTTGTTCCTGTTCTGAGCATCTGTTATTCTGGAGAGATATATTTAAGTGCCACTATTGATTTTCTTAAACATCTTTTATGAGGTAAATGTCAGAATCTGAAAATGCTTTGCAAAACTTGAAAATTAAACCCATTGGTTACCACTAGCTCTTAGTTCCTTAATTTAAGGCATTGTTAAGTCTTTTTTCCTTGTGGCATTAGCAATAAAAGTTAACTATTAACTTGCATTTTAACCTTTTTGCTTTCACTCAATGGTCAGCACAAAACCAGCAAATTAAACTGTTGCAATTGCATGACACCAACCAAAGAAAGCTAAATCCTATATATAATGTTCTAATTTAGAACATCTGGCATACCTCAGCTAACATTTTATTTAAATCTTTCTGTTAAGTTACTAGACGGATAATTAGTCTCAATCCTTTCCAAATCACAAAGACCAGATTAATGATTGTTCAAACTGCAACAATATTGTAATAAAAGTGATAGTATGCCCGACTATGCTTTTCCTCTCTGCTCCTCCTGAAACTGTGATTACTCATTTGCTAATGCAGTGTTTTTCAGACAACCTGAAATGAACTCTGAATTGTAAGTAGCTCCTAATGCATTAGCAAATTAATTTTGCAGTTTACTATTTAGTTTCAAGAAATGTATGTCTGAATTAAGTCCTAAGATCAACAATGGTCACTTAAAGACAATATTTTTCCAGATCTGGGATAGGTATTAAAGTTCTGGGATTCTGACATGGGAGATGCTTGCGTAGAGCTACCATCTCTCCTGATATTTGTGTTTGCAAATACAGAATGGTTGAAGGGTTGAGGTTGGAAGGGACCTCTGGAGATCATCATACAATGACATTCTGTTTTTTCCTTAAAGCTCCAGCTCTTGGACTCACGTGGATGTATGAGAACATCAGCTCTTGTTAAAGAATGAGCTTATTTCTCATAGCTGCAGGATGTAAAAATCAACAGTTCCAACTTCAAAAGGCAATCCTCCCATTCTCAGTGGAAGGTTTTGTTTTTTTTCCAAACCTGGTTTTTAAGCTAATCTCTTTGTCATGCAGGGGAAGAATTTACTCCTGCATAAAGCAAATATAAAACCCAGCATTGTGAAGTAGCTTTTCATTCTTTTTTGCTTTGGTGTACATGATGACACCAGTGGCATGTCAACAGCAAATCAAGCTATCAGGGACTGTTCAAAGTTGTAAGTACTATATGCACTATATGCTATATGCACTAAGACAGCCTGTGTTCAGGGTATATGGATGGCCCTTGGTACAATCCATAGTTCTGTGAATGGCATTCCCTTTCACTTTTGGTTTTGCTATGCATTTATGCATTGGGCCTCTTACAAGTCAGATGGCCTCTTGGTTAATATCCTCAAAATCAAATTTATCTTTAAAAGAAAAAAAAAAGGAATGATAATAAATGAACTTCCCTGTTTAATCAAACCCTGCATGTTCAGAACACAAAGCAGAGCAAAATATTGCTCAACCACTATTGTTTCTGCTTATTTCAGAAAGCAGTTCAGTTGGGTTCAGTCATATCTAAAAGAGACTTCCTCTCACAGAGTTCAATTCTGCAGCCAGCTGAGGAAATCAATTGTATAGGGCTGGACATAGGCAGATTTTTAAAAGATAACTATCAAAATCTACAACCCTTCAAACGTATCTCATTCCTCCTTTTCCACTCACCACAATGTAGGCAGTGTCCTGACTGACCTGATATGTATATATATACACACCCACCTAGCCTCTAAATCTGTTATCTTCTTCCATCCTCCTCCTTTCTCTCTGTGACTGGGTCACTCTGAAAATAACAGCATCCCTTCCACAAAGGGAAAGAGAAAAGAGACAGCTATAGACTCCCAAGAACATCCTGACAAGAAAAATCTTTGAACAGCATCCTGTCTCTCAGTAATTCCAGAGTAAAGCCCAACATACATTTGTTTCTAATCCCCCCCCCCCCCCCCAAAAAAAGGAAGTATTTCCTAGAGCAGCTGTGTGAGGTACTTTCTGGTAGAGAAAATGATGTTTCTGGGACAATTCTTGGTTAGCAGAGCTAAGTAAAGACATTCACAACTCTTCCAGTGCAAAACCTCTTCTCTGTATTTGTCTTTCAGAGTTGTCTGGACAAGCACACAGCATGTCACACTCTAAACAATTTTTTTAAATTGAACAGGTGTGTCTGCCATTTAGACTTTAATGCCAAAAGTGACCAAGTCCAAGGAGCCTGACCTCCCACAGGGAACACAGGAAACAACTTGCTGTCATGGACTGATTCATTTTCCTCAGGCTGAGATAAGATCCCAACTATTTTTCAAAAAAAAGAGGCTGTGACAATGGCTTGGGGCCAGTCAGATTAATCATATTTGCTAAAATGCCATAGAATAAAGGATCCTTTGGCTTTGTTATTACTGATTATTGTTAGAGCTAGCGAGGTCATATGCTTTTTAACTCAATGGCCATAGTAAGTGCTGGAAAAGAATAAATTCAGGTCAAAGCAAAACTTTTGTCTTATGGTGAATTTAAAAAGTGAAAAAAACTAACATTACCTAAAATAAATATTTGATTTTTTACCATCTTTTTTCTTCTTTTCTTTCTTTTCTCTTTGTTTTTCCTTTTGAATTAAAGTCTGTTTTAAAACAAAGTTACAAATTTTCTTTTGGAAAACACCACTAGGAAAATATGCTGACCTTCTGAAATAGAAATGCTGTGGACTAGTTTGTGATATTTTCAGAATAGTTCTTCTTTTGTTTTCAAATGAAACTATTTGCTGACTGCATAAGTAGTTTTGGCCCCTTCCCCTGAAAATGTATTTTCCACCAAAGGTAGGCTTCCTTAAACACTTTTCCTCAACTCAAGGAATGACTGCTTATAGCCACAGCAGCACTGATGTATTAGCTCAAATGAATATGTCTCCTCTTTGATCTCAGAGATCTCAGTGGTCCTCTGCAATGGGAGGAGATGAAAGACAGAAAATTCAGGAGTCAGTAATGGAAAATGCAGACATGTGAAAACAGGCCTAGCACAAATATTTTTGGACATTGCACATGCAAGGAAGTCTCTGCTGTAAGATCACCAAATCACAGCCTGCTGGAGTATTTCAGGCTGGGCTTACCTTGTGAAGCTCAGAAGGCTTAATTCAGACCCAGAATTGAGCATTTCCCACTTCAAAGAATAATTTGTCTGATTTTGCTGAAAAAAATCATACATACCTGAGGAAAATTATGCACATCTGAGGTAGCCTTTTCATTCCCCAAAGCCATGGAGTGGACACTGACCTGGTAATACAATCACTTCCCTCTCTGAATTAGGCCCTTCCATACTACAGGAAGTCCTAGAATCCATACCGAAAAAAAGAGTCACCTCCTGCAATTCCTTTTAGCTAGTGAAAAAGAGTCAAGAGTGCCCGGAGACCCCGAAACTAGTGTTCTCATTGGGTTAAATTCAGTGTTCTGGTCCTCATTTGCAGGGTAATCTCAGCCAGTATGGTCATGACCTCCAGCAAGAGCTGTGTTATACTGCAACAATGGATCTGTCAGCCTCCTGAGTGAAAGGGGTGTGGGCAAAGGACAAAGGTTTCTCAGCAGCTGGCTCATGAGTCTGGCCTTCCTGCCTGGAAGGGATCAGGATGATTAAAAAACTCAGCACCTTCCAAGCAAAATGCACAGCCCACTTCTTTGCTCTGCTCTTCCCACAAATGCACGCCATGAAAAAATAAATTAAATCCAGTCCCTGCCGCCTAGAAAGAAGAAAGAAACATTATTTACAGAAGAAAAGGGCTAGACTATTTCTGTGTATGTGTTTTTTATAATTTGGGGAGCTACCACAGTGTTCCCACTATGCAGGTCAGTACTTCATTGGGTGGAATAGATGAAAACTGTAAGGGTGCAAGAAATTTATTGCACAAGATGCATCTGTTTCTAGTCCTTCATGGTTCTGATCATACTTCCTGCTTCACTCCAGGCTTGATCAGCCTGAGAACTAAACAGGCCAGCAGCCCACTCAATGTGAGAAAGGCTTCAGGGTTTGGTGCATAATGCCTAAGACATATTAACAGTGCTATTCCTCCATTTGTAAGCCCTATCCCAGCTTTTCTAAAAGATGATAGCCTCAAATTACAGTATCACACTGAAGGTTCACAGTCTGAGATATTCCAGAAGCACCTCTTATCTTTGGATCTCTGGGCACTCCAGCTGATCTATTTGTATTTTTATTAATGCCTTAGACATGAGTGTTTTGTTCACTCCGATTGATGCTGTTTCCATTATTAGTGCCTATTAGGTTGCTTTTCTACAACCATCTCAAGGTATAGCCCTTCCATGGATGACAGCTCATCATCTGTTTTCCCTCAATGCTTGTTTGTCTACAGGGGCTATGCAGTCCTACACGTGGTCACTCACCTACACCGTGACAACAGCTGCTGGGTCACCTGCAGAAAATTCCCAACAGTTGCCCTGCATGAGAAGTCCACATGTACCATCATCATCTGTCACACACCGGATACCTGTTTATCCTCACAGAGAAGAGCACGGGTAAGTCACTTTCTAGTCTCTTGCTTTCTTGTGTTTTTGGATAAACCTAAACTTAGGGGTTTTTCGGAAGGGCAATGAAATCTGTTTCTTGATGCAGTAGGTCTGTACTGCAAAGTATAGTTATTCTTTTGCTGTTGTAATTGTTGTATGATTATATTATGTCTCAGTTTTATAAATTCCTTTAATTCCTGTTTAAAAGCACAGTATGCCCAGAGAATATTTTCTAAAAGAGATGGCTTCAATAGATTTCTTTCTGTCTCTGATTCCTGTTTTCCTGTGCCATGTTCCATCCCAAAAGCCAGATGTGTCCAAAGAACTACCATCCTATACCGTGACTATTGTTAGTTCTGCTAATCAAAAATGTCCAAAGTTTAGAAAATAGCCACATTTTCACCATAATATTCTAATCCCTTCCCCGTCATCAAAAAATTTATTAGCTCTCTCAATTAAAATAATTATAATAGAAATTTATTTAGCACTGTTTGATCTTGGAATACTTCAGAAACTCAAAGCGTCACAGTGTTCTTTTTACCAAGCAACACTTTTTATGTGCCATCCTCATTTGAGAGAATGTTTATCTCATAGATATCCATAATTACAGAGAAACCATGACAAAATAATCCACAGGCACATAGCAACATTAGCAGATGTCCGGATGCTGACATGAAGCAAGAGAGTCAAAGTCTTCACTGAATTCCTTAGACTCATTGCACACCCGCTGCCTGTGCAGAAAGTGCTTTGCCAGCATGGAAGATTGCATACTGCTTGGAAGGGTAACAGTAGATTAATTTGAACGCTGCATCTCCTTCCCTCTTGGATGTAGGCAGGTTTGGATTTCTATCCGAATGTCGCTGCTAAGGAAACCTGGATGTGAGAGATACAGAGTATCTCTGCTGTTAGGAGTATGTCTGCTTTTTGGAGACAAAAATAGGGCAGCGGGAATGTTCTGGAGCTAACAAGATATAAGAATTGGAACAGACCACGGTAGGGCAGTGCATATATGTATAAATATATGTATATATACACACATGAGAATTTATTGCTACTACAGTTGTCCTTTGCCTCAAGTAGGTGATTTAAAGAAACTTTTATTTGGGTGAATTGACTTTTCTAAAAGGCAACAAAGACTTTTATAATCTGACTTCTTTGCTATTTGGCTTTATGTTTGACACATCACCAGAAACAGTCTGGTGATGCTTCTGAATGATTCAGTGACATCTGCCTTCTTGTCTGGAATTAACTTTGTAAAATCATACAGATAGAGACTCTCTGTTAATCTGCATTTACATGGCATCTAGCACAAAGATTTCCCGGTCTCATTTGCCCTTTACGTGCTACTATAAAATATTTTTTGGATTATTACAGTATGAGCCTATTTTGAGATCTACAGAAAAAACAGCATATTTATATTTCAGTTTTTGTATGATTTGAGTCTAATGTGACACGGTAATGGAGACATGTTCTTGGAGAAATGTCTATAGAGAAATCCAGTGACCTCCCCCACAGTGTTTTGAAGTGCAAAACTCATTAAACAGATCTTTTGGAAGGTACAGTCACAGATTCAAGACAGAGCTTGTTTAAAAACATTAAAGGACCATATATTCAGAGAGGAAAAGAAAAATAAGAGACCTTGCATGCAAGATTCAAACAGAAGGCTGCCCTGAAAGAAAGAAATAAAAAGAGAAGATCACAGTCTGTACAAAGATTTCCAGGTTTCTGGAGAAGAATAAATGACTTAGAAGTAGAGTGAGCAGCTGTCATAGCCCCAAAGACTGAGCCTCACTCCCATGCCGAGGGCCCAGCAGAGACCCTAAGCAGCCTTCAGGGCATGAGCCGTTCCCCAGCTGTAGGTTAAATCCACGCCAAATGCAGATTCTTAGCCACCCAGCATACCTGAAAGTTTTCTGACAGCACTTCTACTGGGCTTCCTACCAATCTTGCATGCTAAAGATGATCCTCTATGAAATACAAATGCTCCAGAGTATCCTGAGATAGAGGGAGAATGCCTAAAAGTTTGAAGCACTTTATACCACTGTATTCCACAATGTGGAAGATCTGAGGCCTTGGAACAATATAAAACCCTAGTAGAGCAGAAGAGAGATAAATACAGACTGTTGGCTTGGTATATAAAGGTATTTTATTTGTCCTTGGGGCCACTTACATAAAGTAAAATGCAAGCTTAATGATAAAAACTGTTCCCTGTAAAATAAAAACTGATTAAGGCCTAATGCATCTGTAACAAAAATGAAGAAAGGGCTACATGATCTATTCCCTGTCATGAAAACAAGCCTGACAGCTAGCAATACTAGTCTAGATTTGTGAAACTGGGGAAGACCACAAGGTTCATAAACCACTCTAACTCACTCTAATAAATCTCCTTCTAAATCCACAGTAGTAGTCTGCACACATATGTGGGATCATGACTGTAAACAGAAGATTCGCAGTATTAAAAGTCAGCTGTGGTTTTGCTTTGATGAAATTTAGAGGACATTTCCTAACTAGCCCATTTGAGTTTGTAGAAAAATAGGTAAATGATTGTTCTTTGTTATATGTCCTTCTATTAGACATATGTCTCCTCTTTGAGCCTAAAATACATGAGTTCTAAAATTATTTCCTTCTGCTTCCAAGATGAGAAAGAATTGGTTGGACTTTCTAAAGGCTTGGTGAAATACTGGAAAACTCAACCACATACATTGGCCATATATTGGTAGACAAATACCCAGTAGCAAAACCAAAAGATATCCTTCAAGTATGCCAGGTGAAGTGTGGTGAATATACCAATGGCACCTACGAGGACACACAAAAAAATAACAATACAGAAACTGCTTGCTTCTTTCCTATGTGCCACACAGATAAGAGTGTTATCAGCACTGAAAACCTGACAGTTGTCGTCTCCTCAGGAGGATGTTGACATTATTTATTACCAACTCTTGAAGTATATTCATAAAATGGTAGAATAATTTAGGTTGTAAGGGACCTCAGGAGGTCATCTAGTACAACTCATGCTCAATGCAGGGTCAGCTTAGATCAGGGCTGTGTCCAGTCAAGTTTTGAATATCTCCAAAGATGGAAATTCCCCAGCCTCTCTGTATAACTTGTTCCAGTATTTGCCCACCGTCATGGTGAAAAAGGTGTCCTTACATCTAATTGAAATTTCCCTTGTTCCAGCCTCATGTCCGTTGCCTGTCATCCTATCATTGTACACCTCTGAGAACAGTCTGACTGCATCTGCTCTGTACTGTCCTGTTGGATAGCTGTAGATCATCCATTAGCCTCTCTTACAGCTGAACAAGCCCCGTTCTCTCAGCTTCTCCTTGTGCATCATGTGCTCCAGCCCCCTGTCTTGATGGCCCTCCACTGGACTCCAGTATGTCAATGTCCTTGGAGTGGAGAGCCCAAAACTGGACTCAGTGCTTCAGATGTAGTGTCATAAATACCAAATAGAGACAATAATCACTTTCTTAGACCTACTGTCTACGCTTCTGCTAATACAGCCCAGTATGTAGTTGGTCTTCGTTGCTGCAGGGGCACACTGGTGACTCATGATCAATATTTTGTCCACCAGAACTCCCAGGTTATTTTCAGCACAGCTGCTTTCTCTCCAATTGGTGCCCAACCTGTACCTCTGTCAGAGTTTTGCCATCTCACATGCAGGACTTTGCATTATTCCCTGCATCATCATCAGACCATTCTTTCAGAATCACAGCTAAAGTAACTGCCAGTTCTCAGACTTCCGCAAAGACACCCCATTTGTGCATTATCCCCTTCACTCAATGACTCTAGCTGTAGTTCAGCAGTCACTGTAAGACATGGTACTTGGCAGAAATCTTTTTTATTGGATTTTTCAGGGGTACTTTCTTCTTAGTTTGAGAGAAGTAGGGTTCCTCAGCCAAGCACTTTCAGGTAAACAGGAAAATTGTGTGTCTTCCTGTGGCTCTGTTTTGGCAGGGATTGTTATTTTAGTTGTTATCATTTTATATTTTTAATATACATTTTAAGATATACATTGTCATGAATTAGTGTTAGGAAGGTAAGGTCAGTAAAGCAGAATGTGGTGAAATCTGTGATTGCCTGTCTTTCTGGGAAGAATACATGAAACAGTCTGGAACTAGTCCTGAAAGACAGCTGTATCTTCCGCACAAATGATTTTTGCTCTTATTTGCAGAAAGCTTGATTGTACCAGAGGAGCAGGGCTGTTTTCATCCTGTATTTTAGGTACTCTTTCAAATAACGAAGCCTCTGACATGAGCATCTGGAATGTAAACATTGAATCTTGAACTTGATTCTGTATCAGATGAAAGACCAGTATAGAAACAGGCAATTGGCCAGGGGCAGTAGCCTATACGTGCAAATAAAAGGAAACAGCACTATTGGAGTTTATTAATCCTTATAGCTCCATGATCAAGTGAGTTAAAATGCTTTATTTTGTCAATAAAAAAAAAAGTGGTGAATGTTTGAATAAAGAAGACTAGATCGATAGTTTCTAGAACAGGACAGAGCATCTTTGATGACTAGAGAAAGCATGAAGTGCAGACATGGCTTCTCAGAGCATGCCTTTAGCTGGGAATCCAAGGGCACTCATGGACTACTGTGGGGACTAGATAGGTGAGCATCCTCATCAACCAGAGAAGGCTACACTGTGAAATGATGTCAGGTGTATGCAGACTGCCAAAAACATGTTGAGGATCTTCTCTACCAATCTATTGTATTGAAGGGATTAAAACACAAGATGTCTGCCTACCACAAACAGTGTGTGGCACCTTCCTGACATAGCTCCTCCCCTCTGCCCCATCTTCCACAGAGAGCCTGTCAAAGTCATATCATGTGAACCAGCTGTTTGTGGTGGATTATGGAAACCACTCTTTTTTTTACAGTTAAACCCATGTGAATATAAGAATGAGGGCTCAGTGTTGAACAATGAAGAGGGACATAGGACCTGAGATCCTGAAAAATTTTTTTAAAGAGAGTGTTCTGCTCTCATTTTGAAGCTGCCTGGTTTGTCTAGTGTAAGATGTCACAAGGTATCTCCAGAACACCAATGTAGCATCAAAAGAATAACAGAAGAGTGTTTAAACTCTACCTGGTGTAAAAATGACATTGACCTTTCCAGAAAAAGGTAATTGTCTTCCCTCTCTCAC
The DNA here is from genome assembly GCF_003343035.1 of Apteryx rowi. Classification (NCBI taxonomy): domain Eukaryota; kingdom Metazoa; phylum Chordata; class Aves; order Apterygiformes; family Apterygidae; genus Apteryx; species Apteryx rowi. Next base: position 1,601,683 of record NW_020447564.1, read on the forward strand.
AATGAATGGATTATCTTGGTTTTTTGTTTTTCATGGTTTATATTTCACTTCTATCTAGCCTATTTTAAGAGTCTTTAAACTTCTGTGCTAAATTAGCATCTAGTGTTCACATGGCTACGCAGAAATGGGGAGATTGCAAAAAGTGTCCATTCATCTTCTGCTGGTGAATGACTCAAATAAGGGTGGCCCACAAACATTGACCCTGCAGTTTCTTATAGCTAAGGAGGCTGCTCCCTCCTTTACCCCTTGCTGTCCCAAGACAAGGCGTTGAGATAAAAAAGAAAGCAGACAGCGTCTCCAGTCTCAAACCCCACTCTATTCTGGGGTCAGCTGTGCAAGAGGTGTATATTGTGTGTTTCAGATGCAAATGAATACATCTGTCCCTCCCAAAAGAGGAACATATGACTCCAGTGCAAGCAGAGAGCTGAACCCCATAGCACTGTTCTTTAAGTCAGATCTTACCATACTTCCTCAGCCTGGATGGCAGTTTACTAGGAATATGGTAATAAAATAACAGTAAAAGTGAAAAAATACTGTATCTTCAGAAACTGCACAGATGAGCCTGCAATTTAAAGCTAGTCACGGAAACATACTGAGTCTCTCTATTTGTTCTTGTGCTGAAAACTTGATTTCACTAAGTGGCATCTGCTTGCCAGCTGAGCTGGGAAATATCTTTTAGAAAAGGTTATTTAAAGTATCATTCTCCAATGCAAAAAAGTGCAACTATATGTCTCATGAACATTACAGAACTATGAGCGGGAATGCAATTATTATGCATACTAAGCACTGTTTTTTAATGAATTTTAGATACACAGGAAGTTACAACTATGGCAGCTATAGCAACCAGCATCCCCACCCAATGCAGAGTCAGTATCCATCTTTACCACATGATACAGCTATATCTGGACCACTTCACTACTCAGCTTACCACAGAAGCTCTTCACAGGTAAGTTGACGATACTTGCTGTAACAATTGAAAAAAAAGGATGCGTTTGGAAATTTCTCATCGGCGTATACACTGTTAGAATCAGCTCTAGTCATGGATAGACCCCACTTTTTTCTTTTCAGCCTTTTTGTTGTTGCCTAATATTTCCCAGATAACTTTCATTCTAGCTGGAGATTCTCTTTACAGAAGTAGCTTTAGCTTCTGAATTTGAGCATTAAACTCTAAAATCCAGCAATTATCTGGATCACAAAAAGTATTTCTGTGTTAAGCAGTAGCTGAAACAAAGATGAATATAAATAGCTAGGTGTTGGAACAGGAACAGATTCCTAACAAGAAATAAAAGTGTTTTCATATAGTTGAAAGAGGATGCAGAGGCCATAGTGAATTCTTCCGGGGCCATTGGTTTTGAGAATACAGATGGTTAGGAACTTGCCAAAAAATGTGATTTCTGCATTTAGTTTGAATAACTTTGGGATGTCAATACATAAAATGTTCTGTTCAACCTGTATGCTGTAGCCTCTTTCTATATGTTAAGGAGTTATGTCCATTTTCAGGACTGTTCCAGTTTACACAACTGAGCCAGTAGGAATCAGCACAGATTAAGCATGAAGATAATGTTTGGCAACAGCACCAAAATGGTGCGACTACAGGAGAGCTTTAGTGGATTATGCAGCTGGTGCTTCCCCAGTGTAGAGGGCTGCTCTCTGGGGCCTCTGCTGGGAAATTTGCAGGATGTCGATACAGACAGGAGGTGATGGCATTGGGGTATTCCACACACATGGGCCCTGTTATGCTTCATCTACTGGAAACTGATGCAAGTATGTTAAGGACCAACATGCTTACGCTAGTCCTGGATTGGAACAGTTTCCTGGCAGATATGGAGACATGAATTTGATAGTGCTTTGGACTAGAACACATGAAACCTGCATCTCATTCTGGTCTCTGGCATCAGCCTGCCAAGTGATCTCAGAGAAATCATTTCTCCTTTCTATACCTCATTTTCCTTAGCTATAAAATGAGAATAATGATATTGATCTCCTTTTTAAAGTTTTTTAAGATCTGCTTAGGAAAGTTGTCCTGTACAAACCCAGTATGTTCATTCGGACCTGCTCAACAGTGGCTCTGTAGCCTATGGAAAGAACCAGTCTATAACTTGTCACCCATTCATGTAGCACCTGATCCATCACACAGGCTACATGAGGTAGTCTTTGCATCTAATATATCTTCAATAGGAACAGTGACCTAGGAATAGGAATCAGTGTTGAAGTACAGTATCATATGATAGGTTTGTATATATCAGGTTTTCACTACAGGCCACAGCCTGTGTTCTCAAGTTTTATTCCAGAATGCTTCACTTTCTGACTTAAAATTGGCTCACCAATTTTCCTTACTCTCTGTTATCATTTACTGCAGAAAACTCACATAACTGCTGGTTCTGAAATGAATCTAAAGCCATGAATCTGTATGTAAAAAAGACGATTAGGTGGTTACTGTTTAGAAATGTTAGCACCTGCTCAAGAAGTTTTTTTCTATCCTCTGACAACTGTCTGCCACACAAAAAAGACAGCACAAGTTAAACAAAAAGTAAATAAAGCAAATAAAGATGAATACATTAGGAGTTTACTCATGTCCTGGTTAACATGTCGTATAGAAATAGTAACATATATTAAAATCATGCAAATATTTTGCAAACGGTAGTAGATTGTCTGTACATGTGCAGATGTCAGATCTTCTTTTCCTCTCTCACTAGTGCTTGAACTGTCTTGGGCACACATGAGGAATAGCTATGCCTTAATGGTGACATTTGAGAGCAAACTGATTCATCTTGTGTTTAGCATGTTCTTTCTCATACTGTTTGTAAATTGACAGGATCTTACAGCAGGATGTGGCTAACAAAACCCTATTAATGTGCTCATTCTGTATTTAAAGGATCTATGAACTGAAACCCTGCTTTCAAAAATAATGTAGAAGTCTTAAAGGATTTTAATATTTCTTTTTCTGACATTGTTTTTAAAATTAAGTAGGCTTCTGTAAAATTCCTGCCCTGATGATAAGTGCTTTTTTAATTACTTCTAACCAACAAAAGCCTACTGGCCTGCAAAGCCTAATAAGATGTTAGGGAATTACACTTTTTCTAATAGACTTTCTAAGAGGAACATGGTGCAAGGAATCTCAGCAGGACTCATGACCTTTCAAAATCAAAGTTAGGGGGGCCAAATTTGCAATGGATGTAAACAGCCATCACTATATTGAAATTAGTGGAGATGCAATGTGTATTGCTGTGGTAATATAATCAGTCAAGAATAGGAGGTGTTGACCAACGGCTCTCTTCAAAAGAACTCTTTGTTAGAGTCTACATTCAGTCCAAATATAGAAGCCTGGCTCAGCTTTAGCTAATATTCTGTCTTGCTCTCTAGGGTAGTGTCTACAGATTAACTCCTAAGAAGAAATGTGCATGTGGAGTAAATTCTCATTTACAAACACGGAATTGGAGATAGCCCTTGTCCCAGACAGGTCTGAGTCAAAACAGACAAGATGTAATAGAGATGATTTTTAGGCTGCAGCCATAGATTACTGTTTTGGTCTGGAAGGTCACCATGTCCATCCAAATTCTTTTTGCAGAAGAAAACAAAATACTCCAGCTTTTATCAGTTCAGTTATTGTGAGGCTATTATCCAGCTCAGAGCAGGGAAATGTTCCTGAAGAAAAACAGAGGTGTGTTTGAATTTTTCTTTTTTAGTAGAGCTTTAAGATGGGTCATTTCACAGACATGATTTACAGACCATCAACAAAAAGAGTGAAATTGGCACAATGGGGATGGAGAGAGTAACTTTTGTTTGCATGGAAGGAGGAGAACTGAACTGCTGGGAATGGGAAGGGAATAGGTGATCCTTTAAATTGTATTGGCCAACATGTAGCACATTGTTCCCAATCTCACACACAAGCAGAGTCATACGATGGTTGATTGTGTTAATTTTGGGAGGTCTGCTATGGTTTTGTCATTGGAGCCCTTACAGAGGGCTGTGCTGGGGATGGAGTCGCTCACCTCTAATTCTTGTACTACATACAGCTCTTGAACAGCGCAGACGGGGGTCCCAAGCCAGGCGCATAGCACCTGAGCAGCATCAGGGCTGTGTTAGTGAGAGGCTGCTGGACAATTTGAATCCCCTGGTGTTAGAGGAAGTGAGACAGCAGCAGTTGCTGATGCTGATGCCAATGGGCACCATGCATCACAGCAGCATGCCCACTCATGCTCCATCCCATAACAGGTTGGTGAAAGCCCTTGGGGATATTGTTATCTCCCTGCTTGGAGATAGTGTAGACTATTAATAAATGTTTCACTATGAAGAGTAACCAGAGCAAACTGCAGCAGTACATATTTCTGTATCTTAATATATCTGCATGTCATATGAATGTGCATCAGTGTACATGCAATACTGTAAATGGTAAACATATGGTACTGTAATACATGGCTGTAGTGAATAATACTGTAGGTCCATCTAGCTGGGTTCTAACTCTGACAATGACCACAAACAAATGTATGAAGGAAAATTATTAGAAATAGCGCAGGTAGAGAGTGGGCCTTTCATAGCCGCCTGGTGTTTGGCAAGAGCTGATCTAGGGACATCCGGAGCAAGAAGCAGCAGCTGGACTGTCATGTTTTGTAACCACCACTCTCCATAACTCTGGTCTGTCTGTGTTTGAGCTTTTTTGTACTTTTAGACTCCTTAAGGATGGGTTGCATGAAAAATATATTTTCCTGTTAATTTTAAACCTGCTATCTTGTAGTTGCATTGGGAGCCCTTTGTCTTTTGGGCAATGAGGAACAGGGAATACTCATTCCCTATTCATCTGCTCAAGGGCATTTGAGGTTTTATAGTCTCTGTCATTCCTCCTATCTCCTTCCTGTCATCTCTCTTCCAGACTAAAGAGTTATCATCTGCTTAGTTTCTCCTCTGATGGACGCTGTTTCACACGGGGATTACCTAAGGGCAGTATGTGCCCTGCAAGGCAGATGTAGCCTGTGGTGCATGCTGGCATCCTGTTCTCTCAGTTGTCCTGAGCGGGAACCTGCTGGAGCTGCAGCTCCCTTCCAGCCTTTCCATGCAAACCTGATCTAAGAAGAGGAGGTAGGGACACAGAGTCAGGAAGCTGCAGGGTCAGCCATTTAGACCTGGGAAGCCCTCCTAGATCCCACACTACCCACAGATCCTTCTTACCTTTCTTTTATCTTTTCTTCCTTTGCCCTTCCAAGATGGATTGACCACCTCTGTGTAGAATATCCTTGATGGGGGTACTTAACAGCAGTGGCATAACAGTGTTTCCCATTTTGTTCTTTCAGATGCAGTCCCCACCTTAAAGTCAAGCACCTGTTTGCTGATTTTAAGCTATCTCCTGTTGTGTTCAGTAGCATAGCTGGGGTCAGCTTTTCCTTAACTGGGACTCTGTCCTTGAAAAGCATGAGTCAGCTTCTGAGACTGGAAGTAGCACAGTCGTATCAGCAAGTGCTTGCACTGCTGTTTTGCTGTTGTTGTCAGATTGGGGCTATGAAATAGCGTAGTTTACTTCCATGGTGTGGGCAGAACAGACCAGTCAGGAAAATGCTGCAGTAGATACAATCTACTGTTATCCAGTAGGTTGGGTCTGCACCTTTCAGAGCCCCAGAGCATAGCACTGGGGCCATAGTTAAAGGAGCTTTAGGAGCTTTAAGCAGTTTCTGTTCTGTGATTATCATAAGCTGCTTTTAGGACTGCAGTAGTCTGACACAGCTTCTCAGAAATGCCCTATGAGTTGCTGCCCTACTTGGTTTCTCTGTGCAGTGCTACATGCTGCAATACTAGCCAGCCATGTCTTCACTTCCCTTGACATGCCTCTACAGTAGGATTTACAAGAGAGGCAGTACTGGAAGAAAGTATTACTGCTTTCTTTTCTAGTAGAGGAGCTGATGAAATCCTCTCCCAGACAGAGACTGTGTTTTAGCATCCATTCACATTGTTCTGTCCCTTCTACTTCATGGGAAAAAGATGGAGCTAAGGGGAAAAGTTCTTGTCCTCCCAGCATACGGACTGCATAACTCTGTACTATACCAGTGCAGTAAGAATAATATACCCAGTTCCATACATCATCCTTCCCAATAACCTCTCTGTTATCTAAAAGCTAGTTAGAAGAGTAAGAAAAAAATACTGCCCATATCCTGCCCATGAAACAAGAATTATTGTTCCTAACTATATGGCTTCATAACTGACTTGAGACTGTTAGAACGTAGTTGAAGTAATTATGTATTGAATGAAATAGGAAACAGATGTCTTGACTTCTTAAAAAGTAATTACAAATAGCATTTTCATACGGCTCCAAATGCCACTCCACAAAATACCAAAATCACTTAGCCTGACTTGAAAATTTCACCCAAACTATTTGACAGAATAAGATTCAACAAGTTTCATTTTGTGAAGAAAAGGATCAAATTATGGGTTAGAAAGGAGCAATCAATCAATGATTCTGATTATTGCATTTTTGAGATGTTAAGTATATTTTTATAAAGTTCATTTATAGCCTGTTCTTCACAATAACTGTAATTTCTGGTAAGAGTTATTTGGAAATCCTAAAGTAGTGTCTAATGTACAATACTGACTTACAACATTTTGTAAAAGTGTGAGATAATGCAGTGTAAAGTCAGAGCCACATTCATAAGCAAAATATTTTGCTGCTTGGACAGAGACACCTTTCACCTCCATGCATAATCAGTCAGCAAGTTGAGGATAAGAATAAAGAGATTATTCTTCATCCTCACAGTGCAGGAAGTCAGGCTTCACTTGGTGGGATGACACATTTAACGTAGTATTTTCTAAAATAATACTAAAAGAAATTGTATTAATTTTACATTTTTGGGCAAGGCCTTAACAATAATCTGCTTAAAGTCTCCCAGACTTAAAGAGCTTCTTGTCTAGGTTTAAAAGCAGCAGTAGCAGCAAGTGTGAGTTAACCCAGAAAATGGTAATTTCCTGTCAAGAGCCCTCCAACAAATGTCGCTTTTATATCTGGCAAAGATCACTAGGCCCCAGTGTTTTGAGTTCAGCATGCTTAAGCACTCTTCATTAAACCGGATGTAGAGTGTGAAAGGTGATTCAGGCAGCATGGGCAGGCATCCGCCCAGATGGCTATGCTTTGGACACTCCAACAAGGCTGAATAGATGCTTCATTGGGTGAGTTAATAGTCAGGCAGGGGCCAATGGGTACTTTAAAAATATTGTCTTTCAATAGTCTCTTCACTGTAGGGAAAAAGAAGTCACTGACTCACTTGTGATTAGCTGACCTATCATTACAAAACTTTCCATGTTGGACTCAGTCATAACAGAATTTATTGTAAAATACTAGATATTTAGAGTCCATATTATTTTCAAGCAATCATTCTTTTTACATTCATGACACATTCATAAACACAGCTGCATCGGGTGCACTTGATGGGAAGGAAAAGCAGCATGCTGTATCCTGCCCCCTTATGCACAGCCCTAATGCCATGCCTTCCTAGCAAGAAGCTTCCTTAGCATTGCCCTTGCCTGCAGGCAGGAAGAGGATTTGCTTTCTTTTTCAGTGCACCCCACAGTTTATTCTGGGAGGCAAGGTTTTAATCCCCAAAGTTTGTATCCAAAGTACCTAACAGACACTATGTGGCTTCCCCACATAATGCCATGTACAACCTAGAGACCCTGCACAATATTCCCAGAGTTAACTTTGTTTCTCTTGCTCATAGATGAAAGTTTCACAGTCTGCAAATTATCAGTAGCAAATGAGAGTGGCTGAAGCTGGGGCTTTCTCTTGTCGTTTGTAAGGGGTATGAAAGCAAGTAATTCTCCCATTCTAAGTCACAGTCTGAGCTTCACAACCTCAAAGGAAAACTACACCAAGTCAGGATGGCAAAAGGTTCTTCTGTGGTTAACAACAGAGCAGATCAGTTAGTGCATTGGGAAGGAAGACGAGATAATAATTGGTATATTATAGCAAAAGACTAGATTAAGCTAGATGGAACTAGATTCTTTAATATAAGTCAAAAGTGAATTCAGATATAAATCAATAAGTAATAAAGATGAAGACCATGATAACTGGTATAAAGTAAAACCTTACTGCAGTCAAAGCAGTGCTTTTCTACCTTAGCCTACATCTTGCAGCTCCACACATGACACACAGAAAAGAATGGGTTGTTTTTGTATTTTGTTTTTCACAATGGTCCATCCTGGTCCTACCATTTCAAAGCATTTTATACACAGTGGAACAGTTGTTTCTGGAACATCTGAGATCACCTAGGGAAAACAACTCATGGAAACCTAACTAATGGTTTATATCATGTAGCAGAGTGAAGAGAAGAGCCATCTTCTTAGGACTGCTCACGTTCTGTCCAAAATATTTATCTCACAGTTTGATGAATCCCTCTGGTGGTTGTAGACAGAGCACAGAGGACTCACTTTTATTAGATGCCTAACTTTTTGAGAGCTAAATCCAGGTGAAATGAATTTAACTCTGATGCTATAGAGAATCATGTGACAACTTATTTCCTCTGTATTTATCATGGCAGGGGCTTTGTTCAGCAAGATGTTCAGGTGAAGGCAGTCAGCTGGAATTAGCATGAAAATGAGTTACTTTAATGTATTGCCTGTGCAGTCTAGGAAAGCTGCATTTTAAATCTATTAACTAGTCTCCCAAACCTTAAAATTTTGAAAATTGTTGAACTTTTTCTGGACTCCATATGTTTACTTAAAATACTTGCAGGTTGTCTTTTGACAGAGCGCCCCGCCCTTAACTAACTATTTAAATGAGAGAACCATGGTCCTAAATTGTCATCACCTTATATAAAACTTCAAAGCATGACTTGCATTGTTGATGAGCACTGGTAGCTCTTGTCTTCAGCAAAAGCTTCTGGAAAGCCAAGCTGCTGCTTCTAGAAAGACAGACAAGGCTTCATGCTGTCAGTGCCTATGTTCTGCTGAATTTTCCTGTAGAAAAGCCTTTCTCTGGGGTGAACATGTAAAATGTAGATGATCTTGTAAAGAAATGTTGCCAGTGGTGCCAATACAGCTTATTCTGATAGCTGTATTAGAAGTACCAGTTGAAGTGTTGCCATTCTAGTATTGTCCTTTACAGACAATATTTTATTGTCTAGTGTTGTCCTTTATGGGTCTGTTTCAGCAACTGATTGCACAGGTAAATCCACAGGCTCTGAAGAGATGAGAAGCAGATGTTAAATCATGCACCGTACAACTTTGTCCTCTTCCCTCTCATCTGCTAACTGGCCTGTCTCCCCAGGACATGGTGGGATATGCTAAATTGCTGACTGCAATATTTTATGAAGTATCAGTTGGTCAGAAACAGTCTTCTCCATCTCCTCGCTCATTAGGAGTGTCCAGCATGTGGCTTTTGCACTGCCTGAGGCTTTGCGAGCAGTTCAAATATGTTTGCCAAGGCAGGGCAGCCTTCCTGGCTGTGGCATGAAGGCAGCCAGCAGAAACTCCTCATGGGGACATTGCTGTAATCGCCTTGGGGGACCCATTTATACAACTGATTAAGCCCAGCCTCCTCCAGCAGTGTAGTCATGTAATGAGACCCTTTGGGAACCATTGTCATTTCCCTCCTTTGAACAGCTATGGCAGCTCCTCTCTTCACGGCCCTCCAAAATATAGGGAACGGGTCTTACAGTCCTCAGCCGTATAAAGCTTTTGGCATGCAGCTTGCAAGGTGGGGAAGGGTCAGATCCAGGTGACGGTCCCACTCTGGTGAAAGCTTCCTAGCTAAAAAATATCACCTTGTCAAACAACTCAAGATAATGAAATTTAAAATTATGACACTTTTTGTATAAAAAGTACAGCCCTGTGTGTATGGACCCATTTGCCCCAGTCCTGCAGTGCTCACAGTGACCATGTGAACTGGCTAGAGACCATCATGCCAAAAGGGTGTAAAACATAAGAGACCTGAAGATACATGGCTGGTCAAGGGGAATGGGGATCCTAACCACCTCTGTGATGCAGATGGATAATATGAGGGTAAGGCAGGGACACCCGTTTCTTAGGCACAGCACACATGATCGACTCCCCTTAAGTCAGGCAGTAAAATAAATACAAGTTAAGCAAGCGCTCACAAGCTTGGTTTACGTCCTGTTGCTGGGCAGCCTGTGGCTACAGAGGGCAAATGCTGTTCTCTGTTTTTCTGCCTATCCTCAGCACATCTTCTCCTTAGCAGGAGGCATTTGTCAAACTTCTCTGGTTTCTAGTTTCCAACTGTCACTGTGGACAGCTGGGGAATAGAGAGATTCTTCTGTCTCTTTTTGTAAGTTCTCCAATTAGCTGCCCTCTTTGAAGCCAGCCTCTAGTATTTTTCTGCAGAGACTGGCCGGATGGCTTGTGAACATTTAAAAGGGAAAGCACCTTTTAAGTAGTAAAGATTCTTTCACCCTCCTCCCTCAAAACACAGTAGAGTGAGCACAGTAGAGTTGGGACATTTTATGCTCTGCTATTTATTGAATAGCAAGTTTCGCAGTAAAAGCTGTGATAAAAAGATTAGAGAAATTCAATTTATTTTTCTGCTCCCAGAAGTACTGCCAGCAGCTAGCTCTTTTTGATAAATTCCTTTGATATTTAAATGCTATGACTCCTTTGCAAAACTTTCTCTGACACTTTGAATTGACTGCAGGCACTGATATACCACCTTCAATATGTTACCTAGTTGGGGGTTTGCTAATTCATATGAGTTTGCTTTGGTTAAACAGGCAGTTGTGATACCAACAGCCCTTACTTTAACATTAAGCATGTGGTAGATATGTCTTTAATTTGTTTTTCTTTCTTTTTATTTTTCATTGTAGTACCCTTTCAACAGCCCAACATCACGGATGGAGCCGTGTTTGATGAGCAGTACTCCAAGGTTGCATCCCACACCAGTGACTCCTCGCTGGCCAGAAGTCCCATCTGCAAACTCCTGCTACACAAGCCCATCCATGCACTCCACGAGATACGGAAATTCTAGTGACATGTACACCCCTCTGACTACACGCAGAAATTCCGAATATGAGCACATGCAACACTTTCCTGGCTTTGCCTACATCAATGGGGAAGCCACCACAGGTTGGGCTAAATGAAAATGACTGGTATCAGCTGAGCCCATATACTTTAAAGAGTTATTAAAACTTTATATTATGTGGGACTTTTCATGGACATTCTTCAATGGAGGTGAAGATGGAAAAAGATCCTGGGCAGATAAACGTAGTTCATAACATGGGTGTATTGCAGACCAGTGTGACAGAATGTTCCTGTAACCGAACAAGATTTTTGTACTATTCTAGACCATTATTTAGGCCGATCTGTGCCTTTTTTAATTCCAGCATTTGGGCCAACCCTGTGTGATGTCAATTCCAGTGAGCCATTTCTCCCCCCTCTCATATTGACAAATGTTAATGGGTTTTATAGAGAAATACTGGAAAGGAATCTATTTATAATTTGAGTTAAAGACAGAAATTTCACTCTCAACAAAGCTCTGGCATCTGTTCTTCTTTTAAACTGCTAATGCATTCCTTAAAAAACATTCTGCCAAGTCATCACTTGTTTATATCGGTTCTTCTTTTTGGCTCCTTAAAAGACGTGTTGTTATAGATTTCAGTTTACACCTATCTTTGTATATTGATGCACCTTTTTGTTGATCCAATAAGCCTGATCTTTACAAAAGAGAAAAAAAGACATGTAGCATTGAATTATACACTGCCTTAAGTTGATTATTGTTCTTATTATATATGTATTTGTGTTAAGTTTGCACAATCTGGAAAAATTTAACTTCTCTGGTCAGTAATGACAAGGTTAAGAAGGGACTTGGGGACTGGGAAGATTTTGGATTCAGAGCCACATATGTTAAATATGAAGCAATTATGTAAAAAATGACAATGCAAACATGATTATTCTATTCATTACCTATTGACAGGTATGAAACTGTTCTCTCAATTCCTTCACATGGTGATAATTCTACACACTTCTACAAAACAAAATTCAAAGCTGTGCCTTTGAACTTATTCTGTACTGTGTATGTGTGGAAAAATGTATTGTATTTTTGGGAGAATTTTCGTAGACATTTTCTGTCAGATTTGTAGCTATTTGTGAGTTTTTGTTAGATTTTATTAACATAGCTTTTTCTTCTGTATTATAAAATGCACCAAGCAATTATGGTGGACCTATTACCCTATGGGTAAGAAATAAATAAATGGAAATATGACATCAGGCATTTTAGTAATTGTTTTGTAAATAAAATCTTTGATAGAACCCAGTGTGATAATAACGATGTTTATGCCTAAAATGGACATAAGTGTTATTTGTACAGTTGTGCAAGGTATATGAGGGATTTTCACACTCAAATAAAGTTCTTGAAAATAAATTTATATCATTGAAATTCACTTAAATACAGAGGCTTCTACAAGCTGCTAACTCTTCAAAATATCATAAATGTGACAATGTACGTCTTTATCTAGCAAAGGATGTAAGAACATGTACAACCCAGCAAATGAGCACTTCTGCCTATGGGCATGCAGCTGCAAACTGCTCAAGGCTGTTATTGGTTTGATAACTGTATATTGTTTGGTTTCAGTCCTGCTACTGTTGCTCACCCAAGCCATTGTATTCATTGAGGCAGGTAAGATGTGCTGTCTTCTTTAAGTGCCTTGTAACAAAGGTGTTTCTAAATAATACTGGAAATGGAAAGGTTGTTTTCCCATAGGTGAGTAAATAAAGTGGCTAAATTCCCAGGCCTGGTATATTTGACTGCTGAGAAAGCTAGTGAGAGTTTGAGGTCTAAAGTAACTACAAGAACGAGCTGCAAATTTGCAAGGACTGAGGGAGGAAGTATGTTCAAGGCCAGGTTTGACAAGTGTTCAGGCTCTTAAACATTCAGCCAAGGTCCCAGTGGGGTTTTCAGAAACATAGCAAGAGCCTATCTCCATCTTCAGGTCTGTGATGATGATCTTGTTTCCTGGGTTACTATCACAGACCCTCTGAAATTTTACCCAAGTCAGCTGGTGATGTTACCCAATATACATTCACTCTACACTCTTACTAAGTGATAGCAGGACAGTGGAGGGTCAGGCTCAGTTTATCCATCTCATCTATTTTGTTCTCATTCAAGTTACCTGCAGGCAAAACAGTCCACACTGAAGAAGGTAAGTCATGTGGTGAAGTTTTATTAGTGGCCAGTCTTTAGCAGCTAGAGTTGTGACATGTTTGAGATCAAGGTCCTACTTTGCATTTTGTTATTGAAGATATTTAAATCAAAGCATATTAAATATGAACAAGCACAGAAATAGCTGCCTTGTCAAGTCTGAGAAATGCATATGGGAAAGGCAGTGTCACTAGGGTAGAAAAATTCACTTTCTTTGCCCTAAGGAACCCCAAATCTCTACCACCCACTCGTGACCCCTTTTGCTCATTTACTGTTGCTGGAACATTGATTAATCTCCAGTTACAGGAGATTGCTGGAGATGGAGATGGTCTAGGAGACAGACTGCCGACTATGACCTACCATGGTCTTTCCAGGACCAGACTCATTGGTGAGATGTTTGCAGGCAGAACTGATAAGTAACTCAGAGCTGGGACTTTGGAAGAATCAGGGTGGAGGCAAACCCCTGCATCATTTAAGAAGTCAGAAGCACTTCCTACATTTTTTACAACAACACATTAAACCAAATAAAATCCAATCCCCATTGACTGAAAGAGAGGAGAAAGTGAGAATATTTTAGTATACAAATGTGCCATATACTTCAACATGTTTGGGGACAACTCAATTATCCAGACTTGAAGAGCTCAGGGAGACTGTTCAGGAAGGAAGATGGATATGGGGTACAGTGTCAGCACCACAAATAATAATGACAGAGAATTGCAACTAGTCAGTGTGTGCAAAGTGCTGGGAGAGGGAATTTTGACCAACAGCAGCACCACAAAGCTCTGCACTCATAAAAAACCCCATAGGACTGTTAATGTCATCATTAGTCAGATAGGGCTTGAACTTTGAAAGTCTTTTGCAAAGGAACCCCCACAGTCTTTCTTTTTTAAAATTTATTTATAAACTCATGTTGATGCCACAGGAGTCTGAACATGCACTTCCATCTACCTTTGAACTGCTTCCTGACAAGGTCTTTGAAATTTAAACTGGACATTCATGTGGAGCAATATATAGATTACTGAACACAGCTCTACAGAGGTCACCATCACCATCTGTATCAGAAGCGTTGCAACAGAAAGCAGCCCCCCCTCAACCACTGCAGGTCAGAACCCACCATATTAACATAAACTGCCATGGTTTTCAGGTCGCAGGGATTTACCAGGCTGTGAGGTGCAGCTGCTCGTGAGAGGCTTATTTTGCTACATCATGCACAAGATCACAACCTCTGAGTAGAATGACTAGTTATGGGCAGGAATCTCTTAAACCATCAAGTATGAATTGCCAAACCTCCTGAGCCAGAGCCCAGAGACTTAAGCCTTTCCCTTGACCATGGTAACTGAAACTGCTGTTACGTGCTAGCCACATATTTAAGTATATATAAAGTAAATATGTGACTATGCAAATTTTTATGAAGAAGTTTTCATACCACATGCTAAAATAATAGATCTCTCTCTTTTCTGTCTTTCTTTCTTTCTCTTTCTCTCTTTCTTTTCCTTCCTTTTTTCTTTCTTTCTCTCATTCCTTCTCCCTCTTTCTCTTCTCACTACCAATAAACATTTTATTGAAAGTGTGATTTTTGTCATGGACTGAAACATATAACAAAAGAGAGCTGTACATATATATATATATATGTTTATATGTATAATATAAAGGTATACACACATGCATATATGTGTATGGATGGATATAAAAATCCATTACAATTCTTCAGGATTTTTCATTACCAGGTAGAAAAAAGACTCAGCGGGGGAAGAGCAGTGAGAACTCCATTCACTAGCATGAATCCTGGTTTTGTCAGGCTACCTCTTGCTGCTAAGGTCGCTACCCTTTGACAAAAATGGCCTCTGACCTCCCCAGCCCCACAATTCTGTTGTGACTGACCCTGAAACCCATGAAATTCAGGGGCAGACATTGCTTTGGAAGGTTTAGATAAAGCTGACTAACATGGGAAGGGCTCATGGTATGCACCCATCTGAAAAGGTCTGGCAGCTCTTTGGTAGAGGATGCAATTTATTCTGTCCCCCTCTTTCATTGAAATCCTAATCCTTCATATGCTACCTAAAGTGGAAACTAAAATGCACCGATGATGAATCACAATGTGCTGTTAAAGGGCCAGTAAGGTTTTCCAGGCTTTATATTTTTGTTCTTTTTTAATTAAAAAAAATGTAATTGATAAAGCACAAGTAAAACAAATGTTTTGATGTGCTCTACAGTGAAGTAAATCTAAGCAGGCATATTCTTTGTTATAAAGTTGTAAATCAAACAAACAGCAAGAGATTATTTTTACTGAGTTTCTTTCAAAAGCTTCATCATCACACACAGGGATCTGACTCAGAAGAAGCAGTTATACAGTTCGGGATGGATTTTGTTGCTCTTCACAGCCCAAAGATTGCAAGTTGTTCCGCTTTCGTGGCTCAGCTCAACCCTACTCAGAAAATGCAGATCCTTGGGGATCCTTAAGGTTCAGGTCTGCCACACACACATACAGACACCCATCAGCATCTTCAGCACTGTTTGGAGCTACCCACCCATTTGCAGATGAGATCTTCCTGCCTCCCCCGTCATCGTATTTTCAGCCACGGGGCTGATCATTTGTGAGATGAAAGGTTTGCTCCTCATGATTGCTGAGTACCTGCTGAACTGCTGCTGAATAAATAAATGCTTCAAGGAGAGATGGACCGCAGCTCCCTCTGAAATTTTATTACTGTTTTTTTGTTAACTTCAGTATATAGTTTCCTGCTATCTGTACAGTGAATTGTGTTTATAGGGTGCTGTGAATATGGGAATACTACATGCCTTTTTAACCATGGTTTAAAACTATGGTCTTGCACTTTGCAGCTATGGCAGACCTTCGCTCTGACACGGAGGCCCCATCCCGCAGGAGCTGCCTGTCCAGCCCCCCCTTCCCTCCTGCTGACATCAGTGCAAAATACAGCAGGGGCATGGCACCGGCATCGCCACCTCGCTGGTCGTTCACACTCGCATAAACACCCTCCAGAAATATTATATAACCCCCCACCCCTCAGGGAAGGGATCCACAGCAGTTTTGGGAAGGCTGTCACGGTGTCCTGCCAAAAGGGGATGCCAGGATTTGTTCCTAAACAGAAACCGGGAATTTTCACATAACACCACCACTCTGGGAGCTTGAACTAAAAAAACCGAAAAAACAAAAAAACAACAAAGAGTAAATCTTGCTGTGCCTGGTGATAAAGTGACGCTCCCCGGCAGTGCCCACCGCGGGTCTGGCCCTCCTGCGCAGCACACCAGCCTTGCGGTGCCTCCTGGCGCCTGCTCTTGCCCTCCAGCTTGTTTGGGTTTTATTTTGCTGCCAAATGTCGAGACGAAGCCCTCCCTGCTTCGCGCACTGGACGCAGGCTTCGCCCTGAGCGGAGGCCCAGGCCCAGGCCCAGGCCGGGGTGCGCATGGTGCCATCTTATGCAGAGCAGGAGGCCGGCTGTGGCCACGGCCGCTTCATCCTCGCACATGGGCAGGATGTGGTGTCCCAGCTGGCACGCCCCAAAATGGTGGCCACCAGGCACTGAGGCAAGTGCAGCAAAGCCACAGAGGAATGCTGCGATGTGACTGTTTTGCCTCAAAGTCTGAAGAGAAGCAGTTGGCTTATGTTTTGGCCCATCATTTGCCTTCTGTTGGATATGGTAAGTACAATAATTGCAGACAGCTCAAAACTGGGGCAGAATGGGGACAAAACTAATGAGTTGGGTACACGGCAGGAGGCCCTTTGTGTCACAGAGTAACTCAAGGTCCTCGGGGCCAGACGGCACCTTCCCGGCCGGGGGCGGCCGGCTCGGGACTCGAACCGCTGACTCCCGGTCCTGCCCTGCCCCCGCCTTCGCCAGGCGTGTCGTTGCCGTGAGCTCATGCGGACTACAACACCCATGACGCCAAGCGGCACCAAAGCCGCACAGATCCCGCCACACGCTGCTGCGCTGCGTCGCTTAGCATGCTGGGAGGCGTAGTCCTGTCCCCACAACCTCTCCCTGGCTGGGTGGGCGGTGCCTCCATCACGTGCCCGCGGAGAGAGCCGGAGGGCAGCCAATAGAGGAGCACGCTCCTGCCCCCTCGATCCAATAGCGCGCGAGGGCTCCCTGTTAGCCCGCCATGGCGGGCGGTTGCCAAGGGGAGCGTTGCGTCACGGGGGGGCGGGGTAGGAGGTCAGGGCGCGCCTGGGCGGTGGCTGCTGCCGGCGGAGCGGAGCGGAGCGGAGCAGGACGGCCGGCGGGCGGGCGGGCATGGAGCTGGGCGCGGTGCTGGAGGCTGTGGCGGGGCGCGGTGGCGGCGCCGAGGCCGTCGAGCAGGCCCTGGGCCGGTACAACGAGGAGGTAAAGGGC
>NW_020447564.1:1619329-1687991 GCF_003343035.1 Apteryx rowi
AGGGGGCCGGTGCCCGTTGCCGTCCCGGAGGACCCTCCGAGGTGCCGCCCTCGCGAAGGACCCCCGCACGCATCCGCGTGCGGCCTTTACTCTTCCCCCCTGCCTGCTGGGCGCCTCCTGCCTCACTGCTTTGCAAACCGCCACGCGCGGGAATAGGGGGGCTGCGTGCAGGAGCAGTACTTCCTGGAAGACACGTTTTTTACCTGAATACAAAATTAGAAGTATCAACAGATAGGGATCAAGCCCCCTGTAAGACTTGGTTATTCCTTCTTGATCCCTTATTCCTTGTTTTGCCTCTGCTCTGTCTGCTTGACATGTAGCACGGTGGGTTATTGGTGACCATGCTGTAAACTTAAGCTATAAAATAGTTCTTTTTGCCTCTAAAATTTTTTAACCCACGTATATACTTCTTGGAAAAGGCTGGATGGAATAAATCTTAGTTTTCTTAAAGAATAACACCGTGTAATTGCTCACCTGCCTGAGGTGTTGCCCTTTGTAGGCAAACCTTTGTCACCCAGTTTGGGTGGCCTGTGTGAGAGAGGCTCATGCTCTGCTTCGGTGGTGACTGTGTCAAAACGTGGAGAACTAGCTCTGTAGTGTGTGGGGGCTGTAAAATGGGACTGCCAAACCTCGCTTACTTTTTCTGTGTTTCTGACCAGGCTAAGGGGAAAAGGTGAGGCAGCTGAAAGCTGGGTCACAGCAGATTGAGCTTTTAATGCTGACAGGTAGTAAAAAGTAACCAGTGTCTACTGTCATTGCAATATGATAGGTGTATGTTCAGTCAAGAAGTTAGGAGGTGTTTCTGCATTTCCTGGTAATGTTGGGAAATAGAAATTAAGGTGAAGCTAGACGTTCGGTGGATTTTTATTTATTTATTTTTCTGATGGGGACTTCTTGCTACCTAGATATTATTAGAGCAGTGTAGTTTGCTTCTAAAGAACAGGTGACTGTCCTTTGTGTAGACACTTCTGTAACTGGCACACAAGTTGTCTAAAGTTTGTACTGTCTCATGGTTTGGCTCTGGGTGTAGTTTAAATGCAATTGTATTGAAATATTTGTTAAAATTTAGGAATCTGTTGAAGGAATAAACTTTCAGGTTATCAATTAAAGATTCCTAGCACTGTGACAGAGGGAAAATTCATGTGAATGTGGATTGGTGTAAACTTATTCTTCAGACTCTGAGAGGTGGCTTTAAGTTTGCTATCTTATGTGCAATAAATCTTAAGTATTACGATGACAGTAATTAACTTGCGCTTCTAAGAGAAGCTTGAGCAAAAGCCCGCCTAGGTTATTTTTGTGGGTGTGAAATACAAATGTAGAGATCGGAGCAGCTGCAGGTCACTTTCTCTGAAGTACTGTTAGGTCTAGAATCCATTAGACTCATCTAATGGTTTTAATGCACTGACATCTACAGTACAGAGGGTTCTGATTAAGGGACCTTCTGCCTCCTGTATTTACTCTTGAAAATGACCCTTTGTTAAATTTTGTAATGGGTTCAGTGGAAAAGTGCATGTAAAATATCGTTTCTGAAATTTGCTGTACCGGATTCCATCCCTTCTCCACAGTTCCCCAGATGACTTAATTAGGCTTAAGGTGACTTTTCAAGGGTGGAGTGAGAGCTGGTACGCTTTTTGTTCTGGGATTTTTAGTTTTCAAATTGGGTGTGGAGTTTTGTGTATAGCTAAATACTTCTTTTGAAGTGGGATGGCAATCTTTTAGTACTGTTTTAATACAACACTTCCCTTGTTGTGTTTCTTGTCAAGAAGTTGGCCTTAATGTTTCCTACATCTCTTTTCCGGTGGCAAGAGACAAGAAGTAGAAAGTGATGTGGTGGCTCAGTGCTGTTACACATTTAGGTTACTAGATATCTTTAATATATTTTGTTAAGGTCTAGACTAATAGTGGTTCACAGACGGCAGGTAACTTTTCAAGTCTCTTGGTGTTGTTTGTGATTTACAGGAATCAAAAGAACTTAGGGCTGAAGGTTCTGTGTCATCTTGGTTCAGAGCAGCAGCAAAGTTTTAAGTCAGAATTATTGCCTGTGGGCCAGAGAAGACTGGACACAGTGTTCTAGGTTCTCTTTACCCATTTTTTTTTTTTTATATTTCCAAACTAAACACAGCGGATAATCTGCCAGCTAAATATGCCTTAAAGAGAAAGGATAGATTAAGTACAGTTGCAGGTGACTGTAAAATAACTATAATCAGAGAAACTAATAGGTGTAGTCTTCTCATTCCTCTATCTTGTCCCATTTGTAGCGATTATTTCAAATGTCTGTTCCTTCAATGCTTAGACTACTGTTGCTAAATTTCTTTAGTACTCTTGAAATATTTTGCAAATACAAAGATTGCCTGCTCTTAGTTTATTACTCATTAGTTAATGTTCACCTGCCTTTAGTTGTCATCTTTGTGAATTTGTGTGGTTCAAGAGTGAAAAGCTGTTATTGGGAACCTTGTAAGAGAAATAAAAGGAATTATTTTCCTGGCATTCTCATGGACCTACCTGGTATTGGTAGCCCTTAATGGCAGGGTAGATGTCCAAGCTTTTCTGTGTAATTGTGTGCTTGTGTTGTGAAAGGCAAGGGGCCCACTAATGTGCTTTGAGAGTCACCTTTGTTTTTCAATTGCTTGTGTGATGCAGAAAAATTTTGTGTTAAAAGTAATAGAAATTTTGATTTTTCAGAAGCTGTTTATCGTGCTTAATCATTTAGCTTGAAAGTTTTAAAACATTAAATTATCCGCTGATAGTGCTGCTTTTTCCTTTGACTTGGAGAATGAACTTTGTGATTTGAGCAGTATTTCATTATTAACATACTTCAAGATACTAAAAAATGAAACTAGTCTCAGTAACCAGCTCAAATGCTTAAAGACACACAAACATTGCTTGTTAGACTATACCTGTCTTAAATTTAACTGTACCTGTAGAAACAAATACAATGCTAATGTGTTTTGAGAAATACTGCAACATGGAAACAGAAGAAAATATTTAGTAGTCTTTGTACTAAGATTTATTTGACTTGTTCTTCTTGTTTTCTGGACAAGCTTATGCTGTGGCTCTTCCAGGTTGGGGCACTTTAAAGTACAATCAAAAGCTTGTAAACAAGAACTGCTTTAGGAAGTCTGAGTAGTAAGGTAATTGTAAAACACAAGACTACAGCTAACGTTTTCTTGGCCTTGTAAAGTGCTGTGTGAGGGTGTTAACTCATATCACAAATACAGCCCATAGAGCAAGGTTCATTCTGCACCAGCAGTGAGGTAACTGTGAAATTGTTAATTGGAGCTGCTTATTGAAATTATTACCGTTAGATAGAACGGGAGAAGGATATGCGTTTACAGGGTATCACTTTATTAGCTGACTTTTAACCAGACTGCTAGAGCTTATAAATAATTTTGCAGTTGTTACCTGTTTAACAGGTGATGTTCATGCACAACAAATTAAACTTTTTTCTTTTTTACAGAATAGGGCTGTTTTCAGATTTGATCCAGCAGATGAAGAGAAAAGAAAGGTAAGTAAAACAAGCTATCCAGCTTCATACATGCTCTGTTTAGAAATGTAACAAAGGAAAGGTTGTCTCCTAACTTAGCTGCCATTGTGAAGTGATGCAAGTAGACGTTGTTTAAATGGTACTTACAAAAAGTTCTGGTTTTGTCTGTCTTTCTTCAGCGCAAAAGACATGAGAACCCCCCATTCCGTTTTCTCCAAAAAAGGAAAAATAATCCTCCAAGCGAAAAAACAAACAAAAAAAACTGTTTCAAGTAAAAATAGTAACAAAAAAGATGCAAGGAGTTTTGATGGATACAGATTTTCTTGGGGAAAAAACAGTTAAGATTTTTGGAAAAATAAATTGAAGATACTCTCTTCTTCTGGATCTGAGATAGAAAGCAACTCTGTAAAATATGTTTCCATTTTTTTTCCCCCTCTCAGTATGTAATAATGTAACAGATGTATTTCTTGTCTGTGTTAGACATCTAAAGAATATTAGGGATTATGATGAAGGGAAAAGTATTAAGGAAAGCTCTGAAGTTGTAAGGGAAACAAAATTACAGAAGACTTACTCCATAGGTAGCTGAAATCAGTGGAATGTGTGCTGTGAATGTGAAGTGCCAAAGGCAGGAAAAGTTTGTTTTATGGCAGGGAGCTGTACAGGTGTGTCAGGTTTTAACAGCTCTCTTGAGAATCATCCAGTCTTGCATTTACAGTTTGGACTGCCCCTGTTTTTTTTTTTATTATTATTTTTGTGGCATAATATGTAATGAGATGTCCCTTGCTTTTTTTTTTTTCCCTCTAAATAGAGATCAGGCTGAGTCACAGCCTTATTGGGAAAAGACTCATTAATGAGCAAGGTTGCATGCTTTCTCTGTTTTTGAAATAAACTCAAAGTTTGAAATGAGAATTTAACATCCCTGTAAGGATAGTTTGTCTCAAGTCTGACACACATTGATTCACTCCATGACTTTGTGCAAAATATAAATATTTTCAGTTTTCAAATTATTTTCTGATGGAAGTTAGTGGAATAAGTCTTCCTTTATCCTTTGTATTTACAAAACTGTCAGTGTTAATGTGTACTATAACCGTAAGTTACAGTTCTTAATTTCACAGAAGACTTGAAGTCCTCTTAGCTTGACTTTGCTCTGGAGTGCAAGTATGTAATTCAGCACAAAAGTAATACTGTAAGTTACATAATACTATGGTTAATATTGCTGTTGTCTCTTGGAAATCAAAATCAAAACAGGAATGTTGCTTAGCAGTCTTCCCTGCAGTCTTCCCCACAGTCTTCCTGTAGAATTGGTTTGTTTCACAGACCTGGAAGCTGTCTAAAAACATCTTTTCCTGCCCTGCTTTTTGTTGAACAACAGCTGTTAAAGGCTTCATAAGAAGTTTTTCTGTTAATGTATGTAACTTTTTGAATTCGGATTCAAGTATGTGTAAAATGCAGAGATATAACAAGATTTTTATGGGACGTACTTTCAGTTTATCATAGGACTGACTTATAAATTTGAATAGTGAAAGCTGAATTTGAGCAATAACCACTATGGTAAACACTTAGATATGTTTGATAGTTTTATAAGCTGAACACTCTAGAGGTGTGCATACAGTTGAATATTCTGTTATTCAGTGTTTTAAGCCCATTGTGGTAGTTGGCTGTGGTTTCTGGCTTGATTAAAAAGCATTCTGAAAACTCTTGGTGGAATCATTATTTCCTTAATTAGTTAAGTTCACTACACATTTTCCTGCCAAATTGTTGTTCTTTTTGTGGCATTACTTAAGGCTGAATGGAGCTCACCAAGGAGCGTTTGAGACATTAAGCAGACTTTAAAATTCTGTTCTAAACAAAATTCAAATGTTTTTTAAAATTGCATTTCCAAACTGTTACCTTTCTTAATGGGAAAATCCTTAATTGTATGTGACCAGAGTCACCTTTTTAAAGGCACCATTTGCATACAATACTTGATACTGAAGGTTTCCTTTCCTTGGAGAAGGAGGAGGGCAGATTCAAGAACAGAAGTGCATAGAAGAAAACACGTATCTAGCAACAGATGGTGTGCTACAGCTCTAAAGCTTCAAAAGGCTTACCTACAGTTATTAAGTATTTAACTTTAACTCTGGCTTTACTTGAAGCTGGCCTTCAGTAATATGACGACAGCCCAGTGTGCACATTTTAATGTATAGAAAGAATTCAGATGGGATCTTGATTTGTTTTTCTTGATTGTGTCCGTGTTCCTCCCCTGTCCTCCACTACCTCTTTTTACATTCAGAATGACACAGTGTCTAGGCTAGAAAACTGGATGTGAACTAGAGAACAGAGCAAATGAGAATAGATAAGAAGTCAAACTGGCAAAAACTAAATAAAGACAATGAGCATTTTAAGTGGGTAGGAATTTTTTTAACAATCACTTAACTGCATCTGTTCAATATTCTCAGTGTCTGTTAAATATTCATCATCCTCCTTTCATCTTTCAGTTAAGGTCAAAATAAAACTCCTTTAACTTCTGTGCAAGAATGCAAGTACAAGATGAACAATAGCAATCCAAGTTTTTTCTCTACCTCACCACACAGCTTCAGCCATGACCTTACATGATAGGCACAACCTTGCAGTAACTGTAATTGTATTATAATGTAGGCACAACTGAGCTTAGCACTGTTCTAGGTTTGTTACTGGTAGGGAAAAGACGCTCTGAGTACAACAGTGACATGCTATAAAATACGGAAGATAGTAAGGTCAGAATTATGGCTTGATTATAAAAGTTGGATAAATCGGACAGCAAAACTTGTATTTGTCTGTGCTGGCATAACATGGCTATCAAATCTGATTTATTACGCTGTAAGCTAACTATCTCAGCAGTGAGTTTCTAATACTGAACTCCTGGAGAGAAAAGTAGGTTATCTCCTCTAGAAGGCAGAAAGAGAGGCCAGGCGATCAGGCTTGATGAGGAAATCTATGTGGACAAAGCTACAGGACTTGACAAGCTTGTATTTTGTTATCATACTATGGTGTACTAATGTGAGCTGCTGCTCGTCCTGGGTGTGACTTTCTAATGATGTATGTATCTGCATTGGCCTATATGGTGTGTGCTGTGGATTGAAATCAGTTAACAGCCTATGTTGTACTGTTAACATCTACTCAAACCAAATCAGATCTAGCTGGTGCCATTCCTTCTTAGCTGGTGGCTAGCTAATAAAAATATGCATTCTGAAAGCCTATTTTCAGTTCCTGTGTGTAAACAGTATAGGAATAGACAACCAGAAAAAAATTTGTTCTAGATTAGCAGCTGAAATTAAGCTGGTGGGGTTGCTTCAGAGAAGGTTAGCCAGCTCTTAGAAATCTCAAATATTTGTATGAGCTAGCCAAGGAGTTCTTGACAGGGTTTTATCGGAAAAGACCGAGTCTTCAAAACGGGAAGACTTGTCAGGTATGTAGCATGTTTGACAAAAAACAGTTGGTTCTTTATATCCATGATGGAATTTTGTGTCAACTCCGGAAAATGAGTATCTAGTAACTTCACTGGGCAGGTCCCCTCGGAGAGGGGAGTTAGGCTTAGGGTCCTCACCTGGATGTGGTATAGTAGGCACTTCAGCTCAAGCCTCACATATCTTAATGCAAAAAAGGAAAGCTTCCAAAATCCCAGATGTGCCATATGGGAAAAGTTTGAGTCACTTTCTGCTCAGTTTAAAAATGAGTAAAAAGGTTTAGCTTTATTTTTCCATTATCTTACCTTGACAAGCCTTAATTCTGCTTCTGAAGTAGCAGCACATTTGGGCTGCTACTGAACTTATAAAGGCAAGGAAATCGCAGCATTGTTTGTGGCCTGGAAACTTCTGTCAATGTTGATGTCCCCATTAACAGTGACCTTCCATAACTGGAAAGAGCTACAGCACCAGTATTGTTTGCCTGGGTGATAATAACAGAGAAAGTAAATCTGTCTGAGGTAGCCAGGAAGGGTGGCTTTTTTAATTGGATGAAGACGGCATTGAGTTTAAAGAACAGGAAAAAACAGCCAAATGTAAGGTTATTACTTATAAGCCATATTCTTACCTGAAATGATAGGGTCTTCATGATTTACATACTTCCTTTTCAACTCCTTATCTTTTGTCTGTTTCACCTCTGGTAGTACTTGTAACATTTGTTTTCTACACCCTCTTTGCATTACAAAACATAAAGGAAGTGGTTATAATCTCTTTCTGACAGCTCTTCCCCCATTTTCATAAGAAAGCTGTGTCCAAATTACTGTCTTGAGTCAGTTCCTTGATACAAATCTCTAAAGTTTGAATGTCTTTGTTTCTTGATTTATTGCACAGCTTCAGCTTGAACATAATAGATCTAAAATTCAAGGCCGCCTTTAGTGGGTAAAAATTGCCAGAACAGTCTCTTCCCCCCTATTACTGAATATATTAAAGGTGTTGAAATAGATGATGGTAAATCATATCAAATGTATTATGGGACCCTATTGTTTCTCTCCACATCATGAGTTTAATTAGAAGATTCCTTAAGGCTGTGGACTGTACCAAACTTGAACTTTGCAAAGATGGAAGCACTAAA
This sequence comes from Apteryx rowi, assembly GCF_003343035.1. Taxonomy (NCBI): domain Eukaryota; kingdom Metazoa; phylum Chordata; class Aves; order Apterygiformes; family Apterygidae; genus Apteryx; species Apteryx rowi. Next base: position 1,627,368 of record NW_020447564.1, read on the forward strand.
GCATGTTGATGGAGCAAGATGGTGTCACACTCTGAATCTCAAACTAATTAGCTAGCGCTGTTGCTGGTTCACCCATAGTGTCCTTCATTGAGCTGAGCTCGTTCCCTTTGCCTCTGTTCTTCACAACCCTTATCCCATCTTCTGTAAACTGGAAGAGGTTCTCAACAATGATAATATCAGAGCTGTTAGACTATGCAGTACATAGAGGAAAACTGTAGAATGGAAAGACTAACTCCCAGTAAGTAAACAAAAGAGTTTAAACTGATATTGCTTCATGCTTCCTTATATTCCCAAATAGGTTCCTTTACACGTTCATGATCAAGTACTCAAAGCACTTCTATTAGCATTCCTGTGTCAGAACCTCTAGGAGAATGTATCTTTTCAAGTGAAACTAGCTGACTTTTGAGGCCTTTGCTCTTTGTTTTGCAACCACAGATATAAAAGTAAACTATAGTGCATGATGGTGAATTTATAGATATAGAACCTGAGCACACCCATATAGATACAGATCTACAAAGTGCAGGTTCTTTATAACATTGTAAAATTTAAATCGTGATTGTGGCAGTAGTTAAAGCAGTGTTCTGTGCCAAATGCTATGCAAATTTAACATTAAATGTTTTATTAGTAATTGGGGGAGACAGGGAGACAGAGGTGTTTTCAGAATGCCTAGAATGTGGAGCCATATAACTTCTACTTGGTTTCATTTTTTGTACTCCAGAATCTGTGTTATTTGCATAACCAGATAATGAAAATGTAAACTTTGTGAATATACAGTACATATAAATGTTGTCCTGACTTTCAGAGAAAGCTAAAGCTTGAACTAATATTTGACACATACTTGGGCTTACTGTCTTAGTACCTTGGATGCTTAACTCTGAAACCTGATAGTAGCATAAAACAATTATTTTATTCTTTTAATATTGCTCCCGTTAGCAGAAACGGTTACCCAACATCTTATTCAGCTGTTCCAAGTTGCATCTCTTTGGTCCTGGAATCTCCTCTTATCTCTGACTTGCCAAAAACAAAGTCTCTCTTCAGTTTTTCTACAACACTGTTTTGCATGGTCAGTGAAAATACATGAAATGTAAAATGCATAATTTTGCCTTCCAGGAGATAGAGGCTTGTGTGTTAAGGGAAGCTTCTGAATAACTTGCAGAGCCACAGAAACTTTGAGTTGGTGCAAAAATTCAGGTCTGGTTTATCATTGATTACTTACTAACATTCCCTTCACCTATGTGAAATTGAGTAGGGCCTACTATGAATCTTCTTGTTTATAGCAAAGTAGAAGGCATCAGTAAAACTAAGTTTGATGAATAGAGAGCAATACAAATGAGGTGAAGCATAGCAGACCTATATGAGCTGTTGAGGAAAAATAGGGTATTTATGAATACATTTTCATATAAGCATTGTTCCTGGCACTGCCATTGATTTCACTAACCATTCTGCCCACTGAACAGCTGCAGAAGTAGAATTAAACAAATTAACAAGTAGACAAATTAACAAGTAGACAAAGTAACAAATTAAACAAGTAGAATTAAGCAAATTTTAAAAATACCAGTCTCTTGAACTCCCCAGAGCGAATTTAATTAAAACTGAGGTTTGAAAAATGATGAAAAACATGAGTGAGAAAACAAAATGAACTAAAGAGACATAAGTCAATGCAGCAGAAGGAAAGCATGACCTGCTGCCACTCCCCATTATTCAGGAGAAAGGGGAGCATCATGTGCTCTACCACATAATCTTCGATGAGGCTGAAGACATTGTTGCTGCCAGTTCACCCACGCTAAACCAGTAAACAGTCGCTCACTATTACAGCTATCGCTTTCCTTTCCTGACCCTTAAAAGAAGGTGGGGAGGACTCATTTGATTTTTGTGGCCAGTTCTTTAAAAAGCTTGACTTTTTTTTGTTTGTTTGTTTAACAAGTGTAGCAAGAATTTTGTAAATCAGCCCTATTCAGATTATTCCCCGGGGGCTAATATCACTGTTTGTCAAGATGGATGTATGCGCATGCCTTGAAACATTCTTAGAAGCAGGTCCTGTGTTCATTGATCGTGAGGAATATAGTGAAGGTGATGTAGAAACAAGAGCATCTACTGAGTTGTACGCTCTCATTTCTGTTGTCAATGGATTTTTCTGGCAATTCTGTTAATGTGCTCTGTTACTGAGGAAGATGGAAAGTGGGAGCTACATGTATTTCCAAGTCAAATTGGCAGCAGTTCTTTTTTCTTGCCTTACATTAAACTTGAATGCTGAGAAACATGCCTCTCTATGTACTTACAGTGCTGTGGTGTAACTCAAAAATAAAAGTGCAGAAAATGAGAGATTAGGTTTCTACTATACTTCTGTAATGAACTTCTTGTTCGCCTTTCATTTGCAACTTCTCCAGCACTGAATCACCAGTATCTAAATTAAGTGCTATATTCAATAAAGCAGTGTTTACTTGGTTTTGAATACTTCCGGGATGGAAACTATATTCTCTTGTTCCTGCTGTAATCCAAAGGCATGTTTAAGTAAAGAGAATGATTTGCCAAAGGGGAACAAGCAAAGGAATTTTTTTTTAATGCTCTTTGTTGTTTAAAAGCTACAGCAAGTTCAACTGACACAGTGTAGCCTGAGCTTAGTAGTCTATGAATTGGAAAAAGTGGATATAGGTCAGGTATACTTCATAAACATCTGCTTCAAAGACACAGAGAACAGAGGGAAAAGGACCTCTTGTGCAGACATCACAGGGCCAAAGAGCAAGATCAAAGTGCCCTATTTTTCAGTAGCATCTAGCATCCTCGACTCAGGTTGAGTCAGGAAAAGAACTGGAATTAAAGAGGGGTTTTTGGTTTTGTTTGTTTGTTTTGCCCAAAGCCACACAATAGGTCAGTGGTTGAGCAAGGAAAAAAAACCCAAATATCCTGTGTCTCAGGATATTGCTTTTTCTAAAGGAGCATATTACTTCTTAACATCAAGTGTTTGTTTATGCTATCAGGATAAAGAACTAAAATGGATTAGTATCTTGCTTGTCAGTACAAGATGAAAAATGGCTATATGTAGGCTTTGTATGTGTTTTAACACACAGTAAAATTTTAAAACGATGTAACGTTACTGACACTACAGCATGGACAAAATAATATGTATTGCTCTGTGTCCTAACCTTACTGTTAGCTTGGAAGCTGGGAATTTTTGAGTTTTAGAGAAGTAAATGTCTTTTACAATAAAAAAAAAAAAAATTTAAAGAGACTAAAAACTGTCTTGAATCTGTTCAAAATTATATGAATAACACTTATTGCTGTAGCCTGATTAATGAAAATCAAACTCCCTTCTGAATTTTCAAAAGATAGAACCCAAAACAGAAATATTAAATACACACAATTTAGGGGCTACCACTAAAACCCTGAACCCTGAGAAGGGCTTGCTCCTTAATAGGAGGAAGTTTGTTTCCTTGCATCAAAACCTTTTTTATAGATAATTCTTGAACTAAAATCAGATGCTCTAACTTTTCCTAAGCCCTGATGGCACTTGAGATGAACTAGCAGTGTTTCACTGTCTTGATTTCAGCACTATTGCAAGTGGCAGTATTTCAACTGAATGCTGGTCCCTCTAAAATTGTTCTTGATGGCTCAGTTCCAGAGAACTTTGTAAGAAGTTTGTATGTGCTTTTCACTAATGTCTTAGATTTTAAGAACTGATGTCTTGCTCTAATGCCTATGAAGCTTAGTAACTTGTTCTTCAAAGGATGTAATGGCTTAGTTATTACCATGTCTGCTTTAAAATAGCCTAAACATTCATAACATGCATAAGACAATGTATAATTAATGCCTTTAAAAATAAACTCTTGTCTTGCTTAGTTATGAAAACTTTTATACAGTCAAGACTTCAGGAAGGCGCAGGAAAGAAAGCGCCTTACAAACATACAAACGTATTTTTAAATTGGAAGTGGACTGCTAAATTTCCTAAAACGCTTGTGTTCTATTTAGTAGCTATCTTTAGCATGGCTAATCATAGATAAGAATCTTCTGTTGCTGCATTTCACCAAGATTTGATACCATTAGATGATGGTGTTTATAATCTTTAATTAAATTGCAAGGATAGTCTTCAAACGTGTGGAGGGAGAGAGAGGTTTCCACCTCCTGTGGCAAGTCAGTAGGAGTTTAGTGCTGTTTAGAATCTCCCCCATGGTGCTGTTGACATTTTGCACTGATGCTTCCATAGCAGCAGGTAGATGCAACTGGGTGGGGGGGGAAGTGTCTGAATTTTGGGGAGATTGGTTTCTTTGTAGTTAAGTGAACGTTCAGGTTCTTATCTGACTGAGATTACAGACCAAAGTACCAGATGTAATGTGAGTGTAGACCCTGTTGCTAACAAAATTAGGGAAATTTCTCTTAATTTCAATGTATATCAATTGGATCAATGAGATGATCCTCGGTCTTTAAAGTCTGCCAAGAAACCTTCAGGGATTTTACAAAAGCACTGTTAATGAAAAGTCAGATATGGTTTTATTTTGCATTTATTTACTGATAAGGCAGGCCGTCTGGTCCAATGTGTCTTTGAAGTGTTCATTCAAAATCTTGATTTGGGCAGAGTTGGTAACTTCCTTCACTGTTAATATAGTGCTGCTACACGGTTTCTGCAGAGTGTGAGTCTAGTCGGGGAATCAGCTATTGAATTTAGGTAAATTATCATGGACCACCTTAAAGGGCCTGTTATCAATAAGGAAGACTGTAACTTGTAAGTCTAATAGAAATCTGCTGGAACAGGAGAAAGTGGCTTTTTCCCATCTGTAGTCCTCTGAATTGTCCATTCAGTTCTGTTATTTATGAAAATTTTGCAGACCTCATAGCTGTTGCTTCAGCTTGCAAAGCAAAGCTAATTGTAGAAAAACTTTTTTAAAAACATAAATAAAGTTCTTGTCAGAAGTCTGAGCTGTGGCTGTGTAATTTGACTGTGAATCTAGCCTGGCAGTTTCTTGTTTCCTAGTGTTTTTAAAAACAGTTAAGATGTCACCCTCAAAACATTTAGTGCAAGTCTAACACATTATGCTAAAATCAGAGACTTGCCTACCTCTGTGGGAGCAGAGCTAGGTTAATGTTGAAGCACTGTGAAAATTCCATACTTAAGTATCTTTTTCCAGGTACTTGTCTATGAAATTCACATGTTAAATACTGAAGTGCGAGCTCAGTTGGTTGAATGTTTTTTGTATACTGTAGCAATATCTATAATGGAATATGCTAATCGCTGTTTGTCATGTTGCTCATGTGATAGTAAGAAGTGGAGCTCACTCCTTGTTTTCCAACTCATCCTGGGTTCATCTAATCAGAGCTGTGGAGTTGTAGTCACGGTTTTGTTTGGATAGTGCTTTGGACGGGCTTCACCCCAGCACAAGCATGCTAGAAATTGTGTTGTGAGTTCTTACTGTCTGACTTGTTTACAGGTTGTCTTTGAAACACTCTTAAAACCCCCTCCCCTATGCTGGAGCGTCTGTTCTAGATTTGCTTTAGACATAACTATTTTTTAATTTTTGTCTTTAGTTGCAAGTAACACAGTTTGCTTGGGTGTCCCAAGTGGAACTTTCATTTTGAACTTTGGGTCAGGGTGATAGGTTGCTGTCCACTCTTTCTTTTTCAGTGGTGAAAAATGCAATTCCACAGACCATTCCCTAAGAGCTATTTTTTGTACTGTACTAGTATTCCTTTGCTTTTTTTTAACATATACTGCCTGAGACCATGATATAAATTTCAGGTCCTAAGCTGACTTCTGCACTAGGGCAATACAAATTAGCTGCTGCTCTGTTTCCTTGGTAACTTGCTCAGGTCAATGGTCAAGACATAAAGATGGGGGGTGGGAAGGGGAGTAACTATGTTCTGTGATGTACAATAAAGTTTTTATTCCTGCTTATTTGGGAAATTCTTCATAAATATACTTGTGGCTCTGGTACCCGTGAGTAATACTGTTGTCCTGCTCTTACGGCAATAAAAGCCCTATGGAATCCTGCTGCATCAAGCAAACTTTTCTGTCCTTTCTTTTCTCCTTCTTAACTGATTGTCTGATTGTTTCTATCTTTTTAAAAGGTAATTCAAATTAATAGTGCTGTTTCTATTGTGTAATTAAGATGTTATTGTTCTGAGTGTTATATTTTCTTTTGCTGTGCTTATATCACTAATGCTTTCCATGAACAGCCGCATTGGTATAAAGTCCTAGTTAAGAATTTCCACTTCAACAGCACACTGTGTTGACAAGGCAGCAGTTTTACTGGTATGGTGGAACTGCTACAGCCCAAGTCTTGCAATGAGACTGCATTATGTTTCTGACTTCTACCAGACTTTCTATGTCGGTCAGAGATCTTGCTTATGAGAATCGTACTTAGTATGGGAGAAGTCTGTATAACGGGTTGAAGTAGCAACACAAATGATAGCTGCTATTTAGCCTGGAATACTAATACTTCTACACTGAGCAGTTGTTGGATGGATTTCATTTTTAGCAGTTTCTTGACTGAAACAACCTCTGTTTATAATTTTGTAGGTAAATGAGACTGTTCTACTTTGATATATTTTAAAACCTTTCAATTCTCTCTAGCCCTGCTGCTCTCACTACTCAAGTTCTTAGCTCTGATACTGAGAAAATTTTGTAACAGGCAACAGTGGGTAGGATATGTACTGCCATTTTGGCTTATTGCTTTTGCCAGTGATGATGTATTTGGACTGTACCCATAAGGAAAAATGCTTTTGATGATCTTTGGACATCTTCTGTAATAGTTTATATTTTGAAAAGCTAATCTAGAAAACCTAGTTTCTCAAAGTAAGTTATCTGAGCATTCATTAGTTATATTGAAGCTTAGCAAGAGTAGCTTCCTATTGACCAGAATTTTGATAAAACTGTTTCTGTTTTCTGTTTCTGTTTGCATAGAAACTATGTGAGGAAATACTAAACATCCTTGAAAAAGACACAAAAACTTCATGTCAAGTTGCCTGCCTGGAGGCCCTGCGGATTCTCTCCAGGGACAAGAAGGTTTTAGTGCCTGTAACCACAAAGAAGAACATGCAGATCCTTATGAGGCTAGCAAAGCTGGACACTGTGGAAGATTCTCTGGAAAGGGTGTCTGAATATTCTGTTATAGTAGAAGCTTTAAAATGCCTCTGTAACATAATTTTTAATAGTGCCATTGCACAGAAGCTCAGTTTGGAACTGAATCTTGCAGCTATGCTCTGCAATCTTCTGAAAAAATGCAAGGACCAACAGTTTGTTGATGACATTAAATGCTTTGATTTGCGTCTTCTCTTCCTCTTGTCACTTCTGCACACAGATATTAGATCACAGTTGCGTCAGGAACTACAAGGAGTGCAAGTCTTGACTCAGGCTTTGGAAAGCTCCCTGTGTGTAAGATGGACAGAAGAATATAAAGCAGCTGAAGACCATGACAGGGCTCCTTTATCTTTGCAAGAGACAGATTGTGCCATTGAGGCACTAAAGGCTCTTTTTAATGTAACACTTGACAGTTGGAATGTCCACAGCGAGGTAAGGTTTAGCTGAAGTGTTTTCTAGATTGGATTTGTTTAGTCTGCAAGAGCCGTAACCACCATGTAGATATACAAGAGGTGGTGATTGTCCATGACCCAGAGCAAGGGGCAAGGATTTTAATCCTTGATCTTTTTTGCTGCTGTAATTTTGATAGAAGATAGATTGGGATTTTCAGAACAGCAGCTGAGGTAGTCTTGAAATTTTGTATTAACATCATAGTTTCTCTATAGGTAAAATCCATCTGAAGAACTTTGCATCTGAATTCTGGTTGTGTGTGGATGATTGTGGGCTTTCAAGAGGTGCTGAGTCTTTAAAGCTCATTACTTTGAATGCCAAAATAGGTTTTTATCCTATTACTACTTAGGCAAAAAAAATTAGTACATTTATCTGTGTAGTGGGAGAATAGCTTGAATTATATAATACAAGCTAGAACCATACATTTTGAAATAAAAAATGAAAAATATAGTAGAATGTGTCTAAAAAGAGTATTTCATGAGAGTCAGAGACTTTCAAAAGAAAATAAATGTTATTCGCTAATAATTAGCTGGCTAGGAAAAACTTGTGTCTCAGATGGCTACATCTCTGAAGATTGTTGACTGTTGCAATAGAACAACGATTAGAACTAAGAAGTCTCCCATACTTCCTTTAGCTTTTCTGGGAATGATTATAAGCACATCCTCCCAGCCCCAGGTTTGGATTTAAACTTGGTCTTTTAAGATGACATTGGGTACAACCACCAAATACACTTTCATTGTTATCTGTTAAAAGATTTATTCATTTTTTTCATGACATAAGATCTGTCTCCTCCCCCTCTCCCCCCCCCCCCCCACAAAACGTGCTTGCCGTGTGGTGCATCCCTAAAAGTTTAGAAGCAGAAACAATACTGATGACCTTTTTTTTCTGGAACCACCTAAGTCTCCAATACAGTAATAAAATTAGAGTAATAGCATCTTTCTTTTTAGTGCACATAATATTGTCTCTGAAAGAGTGTTGTTACCTTTTCCCTGGGCATTGTAATTGTGATCCAGTGTATAAAACTATGTAGAAGTTTACAGTAGTTAAAATGGACAAATAATTGTTCCATTTAGTGCATTGGACTGAACAGCAAATATGATATTAATCATGCGTTAAGCGAGCTTCAATAAGGAGTGTGAAACTTGAAAAGAGTTTAAAACTCGTTCTTTACTAAAATGTCCCAAGAGCACTCTGAATAAGAAGTGAAATATCCAAAGTTAAGAGTAAGGTAGAAATCAGAGATCAGAGTAGCCAATATTTGAAATTTCAAGGAAATATGAAGAAATTGAGGGGCTTTTCTCTTACTTATATTTCTAGCCTAGAGCTATATTAAAAATATCTTCCCCAAAGGAAGAAAATGTTCTTTGTATAGGCAAATGATTGCATTTGAGATAAGAAAAATGACCCAAACTCAAGTATATAATACAGCTGTATGAATGTCTGCCATTTAAGAGTTTTAAAAGAAGTACCTGTGATTAAATACTTCTGTGTGAAGGAAATAAATTCATGTATTAAGCTGGAAAATGAAGCTGTGTTAAATATTCACCTCTTGAGAAGTACTCTCTTAGAATCCAAGTCTGTCCTGAACTTGTTACGCTCTTTTGATCTCTCAAGATTCCCAGTATTTTGTAAGTTCAGTTTACTTCAGAAAGAAGGATGGAATATGGCACATGGTTGTTGTGGAGGTACCTAATGAGACTTCATTTGGCAGTTCCCTCTGGAATAAGGGAGATTGTGTCCCACAGAACTTTTCCTCCCCAAAGAACCCAAACAAGTAGTTATCAGAGAAATTTCCCTCAGGTTTGAGGAAATTCTGGTGTTAGCAACCTTATTTATTTATTTTTAAGTTAGATGAGTGTTTAAGGTGTTCTGAGGCTGGAGAAGCTTATTTTCTGTTTTGAGATAAAGCCTCTATAGTTAGAAGTTCCTAAAGGCAAAAAAACATTAAAGAACTCTTTATTAGTTGTAAACTGTTAAGGAGATGTTTGGTGACATTCTGCTTAGCAAGTATCCCTGTGGAAATATTAATGATCTGCAAGAAGAGTAAACAGCATGTTAATGAAGTGTGCTGAAGATACAGAATTTGAAGAGATTACGAACTTTAAAGAGGATGGAAAATAAAAGGAGACCCAGAGAGGTTAGGCATGTGGGTAGAAAACTAAATAAGAGTTATCCTATGGGGAAAAGAATAATTTGAAACACCAATATTTGTTGACTGGAGATGGTATCGAAGTAGCAAAGCCAGACAAGCTGCAGGTGGTACAGCTGGCAGATTTGGACATTGATGTTACAGTGATGCATTGGGTGCTTTGTGCTAGGACAAACACACAAGAACATATGATGGATGCCAAGAAGAGCTAATAAAAAAGGAACAGGACAATGCTCTGTGTAGTTAAATGATTGCAGTTATTGGTATACTTTGTGTGGCTGCTGTTGGATGAGGCATTAGAAGGAAGAATTGCCTAGAAGGTGCAAAAGTAGGGCAAATAAGATTGGTGAGAGTAGAGAAGTTTATAAGTAAATGGAGAAAAAATGTCAAGGGAAAAGAAGCATGTGAATTGGAAAAGGAAACAGATCAGGTGGAGGAAATGAGACTGTTGGCAGCAAAAGGGCTAGATGGAAATGAGGCAAAGAAAATGAACATATGGAATCTAAATTGCTGAAGAGAGGGCTGCATGTAAACTCAAGAAGGGAGATAGTAGTGGTATGATTAAGAATAGTGGTATGGAATTGACCAAATGATTCTAACTAGCCTGAATATCCCGGTGGGTTTCCTGACAGTGAAAGCTCATTTGATGGGAAAGAAATCCCCAAGGATGTTAAAAGGCCATCATGGCAAAGCTACGTTGCACTAAGCATTCAGTGAACTCTAAGGTACAGTCCTTTTATTGATAGGGATGGATGTTATGATCTAATAGGTATTTTCCATCTTTAATTTTTATTATTCTAGTGACCTGAAACCCTCACTTGCAATCTTCAAAATGAAAAAATATCTTCATAATTTATATTTATATAGAATGAATCTCATCAATTTCGTTACATGGCTGCCATCCTCCGCCACTGCTTATTAACCAGCGGCCCTACTGAAGACAAAACTGAAGAATTACACAGGTTGGTAGAATTGCAGAACCAATCTATTTTGAAAGGTTATTTAAAAAAAAAAATCTTTTGGCTGATATCTAAAGAAGGAATCAGAGAAACAATGAAAACTATAATTCTACTAAACTTGTTTAAAATCTATCAATCTTTTTAATGAAAGCTCTTTGCCTGAAATGCTGTTTAAACATGTCCACTATTCCAAGGAGGAAGTGGCTGGTAAGGTTGTTATTTTTATTCAGTGATAATGAAGTTGACCTTGCTGAAATCTTTCTCGTGTAATTGAGGATGAAATTATTTATGGAAGTCCTAGGGGTAGTGCAAATTAAAGTGGAATGCAGCTATTGTTGCTTTGCATAGATGTTGATGGAAAAAACTACATTTTGAGATTTTTGTATGCAATTTCTGCAATTCTGATGCATTGGGGTGGAAGTAACAGGTTGATATTTTATTTCCAGTAGTTCTAGGCTATTTTATTAGAATTACAAAAATCACTTCTCTGGTGTGTTGTGTGTGTTTTTTTGGTTTTTTTTTTAAGGCATGCAAAGGTGAGTGAATCATCTTGGAGTTTAGGTTATTAGGTGTGTCACCTCTTTTCTCTCAGTACTGCATCTAACTGTTTGAATTATTGGTTGCAAATATAAAACAACCAAAATTCAGAGTTTTTTAGTGAGGTGGTAGTTTTCCCCTGTTCAAAATTACTAGCTTTCTCTGATGTTATTTTTATCTTTCTAAATGGGTCAGCTGCCCAAATGCCCAACAGTATAGTAGCTTCAAACACTATCCTGTATTATCTCTTGGCAATGACAATCAGTATTGCCATTTTCTTCATCAAAACATCTGTATATCTAGGTGCAATATCTTTTAAAGATCTTGTTCTGAGCTGGAAGAAGGATATAGCTTTTTGCACCCAGCAGTCTTGAAAATTTTCAATGAACTTGATTAAAATCTTGGAAAGCTCTCAGAGATCAATAGTCTTAGTAGCTGAGCACTCAGATCCTACATCAGAGCTTTTCTCAGTTGGTGCAGACCAGTTTGGAATAATTTAGGATATCACTGCCGTAGTTGCCATGAGTAAAAATAGTGATATATGTGTCCTAAAAGGCAGTCAGTGTTTTCTCTTTGCTGCCGCTTGTGGTGCATGTCTCACATCTTCCCTTAAGGGAGAGTTTAGTGGGAATAATTTCCCCACATCTGGGAATATTGAGCAGATTTGGGCAAGTTCCATAACTACAAGATGACAAAGATAGGTCTCTTGCATTTAAGCTTATACATAGTCAGCAAAACTCTGTCTGATGTTACGGTAAGTTACTATACAGCTGGTGCTCTTCTGATGAAAATGTGCTCTGCTTCCTTGTCCAGGAATATGGCACTACTCTAATTACCCTGTAAAATATATCACCCTTGAAAATTTATCTTGAGCTACTGTAAAAGGATGCCTGTTATGTTAGTACTTTTGCTGCTAGCTTTTGCAGACACAGATCAGGACCAAAAAGGGCTTTTTAGCTAGAAGTAGGCAGCTAGGGAGCAAATGTAATATTGATGTGATTTCTGTCCTTGCTTTTGTCAGTCGGAAGGAATATATTGTGTAGATTTGCTGTCTGTATGGACCATCTGTCCTTCTGGAGGCACCAAATCAAGGCAAGGATTCTCACTAATGTCAGAGAAAGGGAGATACAAGCAGAAGGAAAATGAGCCTGGGTATCACTGCCTTGAGACTTTTCAGTTGTCTCCTCTGCTCCATCGAACTCAATACAGAGCTGCATCCATCTTTCTCTTACTCTGGGAAAGCCGCTTACTCTCTCTGTTAGCGGCTGTAGTTAGTTTCTTTAGCTCAGGTTGGTAGAAGAAAAAATGCAAGTGTAGTTCTGCTGCCTGTGATATTTGATCTTGATTTATGACTTGTGCAGGTTTTTTTAACCTGTTAGATCACTGCCCAGGCTTTCATTTTTTGCAGTTCAAGTATTTTAGCTTGTCTGCAAAACCTGAATTTTGTCTTTGCATGCTACACATGTAATGTCATATTGTCAATTAAATGATAGCATGCTGTCTCTTCTACAGAAACCCTATCTAATTCCATATGTGGAATAGATGTAAAAAAAGCTGAATAATTTAATACACTTTTCCACCAATATTACTCATCACAAGGCAGCTCTGGAACAGAAAAGTTGTGGTCCAGAGTAATGCTCCTTATAATCCTCAGAGGATCTGGATAGCTCACTTGAGTCCCCTGATGTAGTAAGTCAACCACATATTTCATTCCAGAGCAGAGTTTCAATAATAAATGAGTAAACTTGCGTTAGCAGTCCATAGCTAGCATAGCTATAAAATGAGGCTGTGTCATCAGCTGGACTGTTAAGTATGCTAAACTCTGAACCTTTATTGCTAGAGATGAGGTGTGAGTCAGAGAGAGCAGAGCTCAACTTCTCAGTGCGCAATCCACCTGGAGTCCATCAGTAAGGCATTTATTTTAATAAAATTAAAAAAAATAGAATAAAATATAAACAGACTTGAATGCAGAATAAATATTATAAAGCATCAGGGTGGCATAAGTATGTTTCTTACAGTTGCTGATCACTTACACTTCTGTAAGTTTGTAAATCTGTGGGATTTAAGATGCTTACATGAAAGGTTTGGACAGCCTGTTAGTCTTTTGTATGGCATGCTTAGGCTCTGAATGCTTAAGTTGAGGATTTATTTTATACGAGCATCAGGTGTTGGATACAAGCCTTGAATTGTGATGCATTGTTTGTCAGGTTGACTTTTCTTTCTAACAAACAAGCAGAAGCTACCTAAGGAAAATAACTAATTTAGTACCTGTATTGTTGTCATAATTGTGGTTCTGTCGTGTCATTACTGAACGTTTGAACATGAACAGCTTAAAGCACTGCATATTAGAGCGAGTGCCATTTTTGCCCACTAACAAGGTTTTAATCAAGGCATTCAGCAGCTCTAAATAGTCCTTTGCTTCTGAATTTGCATATCAGGAGGGGGCTGGGAGCATGAGTGGGTGGATGTCATGTCCCAGTGATTAATGATCTCTAGCAAGCCAAAAAGGGGAGAGTAATATACGCAGTATTTCTACCCCCTGGAGTAGGAATGCAAACACTATTGTGCGGATCTGTGCATAGCCACTGACTTCCTGGTAGCTGGAGAATTTCATACACTCCTCTACCACAAATAAAACTGTCAGTGAAGTGACAAAGATCAGAAAGCCGGGCTTCATTTATTGAAAAGAATAGCTCAGACACAGTGATCCAGAAAATTAATTTTGTAGGTGTTTGGGAACTCGGTTGTTTAATAAGAAACTAGTAAAAAGAGAACTTCTGATGAAAGGCCTGAAGCCACCAAATATTTGTTGAACTTCAGTCAGTCTTGTTTCTTGCTATTCCTGAATTATTGGAGAGTGGATAACTCGTTTGATATAAAAAGTATCTTAAATGGGAATTAGAAATAAAACAAAGAAAACAACCCTTCCAAAAAGTATAAGTTGTCTGAATTTTAATTGCTGAAAGAGCAAAAGAAAGATGACATAGTGTGAAAAAGTCACGCGGTTTGATGATACTAAAACAGCTTATTTGTTAGAAATGTGCTCCATTACATTTGAATGTCTCAATTTGTTTTCTGTTGTACTAAATCTTTGTTAGAGCTGAGGGCTGCTTCAAAGTAAATATTATTTAAAGTGTTAAGTGAAATCGTCTGAAAAGTTGCCTCTGTTTTTTGAACATTTTGCCAATCCTTGAAACATCACTGCTCGTGGTTTTGTTGATAGCTTTGGGGTCTGCATATGTAAGCCTACATAGTTCTGTATTATTTCTAAATCCATCCACTTATAATTTTAGTTGGTCATCAGCAAGTAATAAGGACAGAAGTCTAATCTTTCCAGCATCTGTGTAACTTAGCATCATGCTCAGGAAGAGTACAAATGCAAGTCAGTAATGAGAACAGCATAGATAGCAAGCTCAAAGGATCTGTATTGTACAAGAGAAATTTGCAAAGTAAGTTAAATTAAAGAGGAGGGAGGGACCCTATGGTCTAATCTAAATCACTTAATGAATATCTGAGAAGCACTCCTCTTTCATGCTGAACAGAACCTTGAACTCTGTGTTTTGCTAGATGTTAGTAGGACTGCTTATGAAAGAAATTTCCACTTCATGTTAGAATATTGCAGCCGGTTAGCGAGTGCTTTGTGGAATGCAGTTGCTGAAAGGTAGTGCTTGGTATATAAAACCTGGATCTTTTTTGTTTGTTAGATGCCTTCAATATTTCCTCTACATTATATGTTAAGCAAGAGTGCAAGTATTTGGGGGACCTGAGACATTTCCAAACCCCAATGTTTGGAGGAGGAGGAAATATTTTCCACAGTGTATTTTGTCATGGTAATTGTAGTAATATGGATGCATTGTAAAATGTTTAAGTTTCCAGGAGGGAAAAACTGGCAGCTGCAAACCAATGTGAGAGTTCCCCCTGCTGTCCTGTGAGATCAGCTGCTGTAACACACTGCTGATAACTGTGCCCTTATCTATGGGATAGGATACTGCAGGGGCTGGAAGTAATAGTGCGCTGCTGTAGTACAGAGCTTTTGGAGCTTTTGTCTCTTTTTCCTTGCTCGTTCTGAGAGTCAGCACTCAGGTGATAATGCATGTCACCTTCTTTAAAACGTAGAGAATAGAAAATAAAACATTGTTTAAGTTGCTGGGCCTCTTTTTAATTGCGGTTGTACAAACACTTTATGGTGAGTTGTACTATTTTTAATTCTGCATTACAAATGAATAACGAATTTTTAAAATC
Source organism: Apteryx rowi (assembly GCF_003343035.1). Classification (NCBI taxonomy): domain Eukaryota; kingdom Metazoa; phylum Chordata; class Aves; order Apterygiformes; family Apterygidae; genus Apteryx; species Apteryx rowi. The sequence continues at coordinate 1,642,774 of NW_020447564.1, forward strand.
TGTTTCAGCAATGCAATCAACCTTTTAAGCAATGTTCCAGTTTCTTGCTTGGATGTTCTTATTAGTCCATCGTGCCAAGAAGAAACAGATATAAAATATAATGGTATGAATATGGGAGCAATTCAAATTTTACTGGATTTTATGGAGAAGAGAATAGACAAGGTATGGGCTTTAAAGATTCTTGACAAAAGGGACCTTCTTTCATGTGTTGTGTTAAATTATTTATAAACCCTACAGACAATATTTGGTAGAAATTTGGATGTCATTGCTTGCTTCTATATTGCGAAACACTTTCAAAAGTGGAAACAAATAGTTACCTGTAAATGTCTGAAGTACTACTTGCTTGTGTGTAAGACAGTGAACATTTGGCCCTTCATTTGTATAGTGTTCGTATTTTGGCTGTCACGCAGGATTTCGTTGAAGGGCCCATAGGACTTGTAATAGGAAATTTGCTCTTAAGGATATTTTACTTATATTTGTTTTGATTTTAGGGAAGCAGCTACAGAGAAGGTTTGACTCCAGTTCTCAGTTTATTAACTGAATGTTGCCGAACTCACAGGAATATCAGGAAGTTTATCAAAGCTCAGGTAGGTAAAATATTCATGAAAATCTGATTGCGAACCTAATAGCAAAATTTGAGGCTTGTACCTCAGTGAAAGAGACAGATACTTTCAAAGTAGGAATGGTTTCATATTAAATTTCCCACAAAATTCTTTTTGGTATATATATATATTTTTTGGTTAGGTCTCTGACAACTATTGGCTATAAAAATGACTTGTTTTCAGAGTCATGTAAATGTATAAATATTATGAACTAACTTCCATTGTACATATTGTAGCACTGTTAAAGAGTAACATAGGGGTATAATAAAGCTGTTTTATATGGTCACCGTGGATCGTGCAGTGAATGGCAAGAGCCCAGTGAGGCCTGACCCCCTACCTCCAGCATATCAAAAAATCTCCAGCGCATGCAGTGAAACAGCAAAGCTGTATGATAGCCAGTGAGGCCATTGGTGTTCTGATGGCTTCTGCTTGAGCCTCAGCAGGCATGAATCATTGGAATTGAAACTTCTGTTACACTGTATATCAGCTGTTCTGTCAGAGTAAAACTTTTTCTTGAACAGAGGCACATTTCAACACTTGGTCTCTTAAAAGAGCTGTTAAATACAGTGCAGACCCTGGGTAGGCTCTCTGCAGGAAAAAAAATGATTTCCATTCCATGGTTATAGATCTAAACCATCTCTATGGCTTGGTGGTTGGTGGTGTGTGTCGGTGCGGGCGTTTTTTTGTTTGTTTTCTCTGAAGTCAAGTGGAGAGAAGTTAAAAGCCAAGCAAGGAAAAAACAGTAGTTGAAACCAGCAGAGAGATGGTTTTTTTCCTATAAGCTGCAGTGGTTTTCAGGGTTGCATCTTAGATGCAAGCTGTGCTTGAATTCATGAATGGAATCTAAAATGGAAGAGAAAATATTCTACATGTATGTTCCTCCTCTGTCATCTATACCAGAAAAATGTTTTGGGGGATTTTTTTAGGAAAATTGTTCTTGGCGTTTATTCTTTTGTTTGCAACAGTTCTTTTCCAAGGAGACTCTTCTGATTTGTTAATTTTTGCAGCTAACTGCATGATCGAATGTTTGATATTTTGAATTATCCTCATTGTTAAATGTCAGCCTCAGGCTTGCTTTATTGTGCACTATTCAAATTCTGCTCTGAAGACAGAATGATTAATTTCTTCATGAACTGTCCTATGGTACTCATCACTATATCAGTATTAGAGTATTCAAAAAACATTAATTCATTTTTACAGTGCTCTCTGAAATGGCAGTTGTGGTACTATCCCTGTTGAGGAAAGTAACTAGAGACAAAGTAAAAGGTTTTTGCTATTTTTTTTGAATACTTAGTTTGAAAAACACAAGGCCTGATTTTTCAAAGTAGTGAATACATAGCATTCATTTGTTTAAGGATCAGTGCCTACTGAGTCCAATTTCAGTAGTAGTTGTATGGTAATTTTACATGGAAGATGAGTTTTTACATTAAATACCTAGAAGGCAAGGGACCTGCAGTTTCTAATGACAATCAGTGAAAAGCTTGGTTTTATTCACTAGTAAAATACTGAAGATCCATACTTTCTTACAGGAGTCTTCAAGACCATTAAATATGTCATACTACAGCCCAGGTTTGTCTGAAGATCGTACCATCCTGTGCATGTGAAAAAAATTAATCTAGGGTTTGAGTCAGAATGTATATGCACAAGGAAGCTGAATTTAGGTTGCAAAAACAGCCATATTTCAGGCACCTCCTAACTTTCTTGAGTGTTTGAGTTAATGATATTTATTTAATAAGAGAATACCATAAACAGTGTGTTTGAGGATGTTAAACCATTTTCTCCAAAATTTTTTTGAAACTTAACTTCAGCTTTTAAAGGAATGTTTTCAGGTAGAGAGACACGTTTTTTCTGTACATATAGTCAATTTTTGAAATTTATGGCAGTAGAACTTGCAATGTAACTTTTATTTTCCTGCTTTTTGACTAAGTGTATTTAGTGTTCTGTATAAATTACCCATCATGTTAATGCAGTAAGTTTCCTTAAGCTATGTATTTTTAATGTTTTTGCCAGCAATCTGAGCAAAATGGAAGCAGTTATTTGTATAAGGTACTGTTGCCTGTTAACCTACTATTTTGGGACACCTATTCATGCTTTTAAAAAAAACCCAGACAACTGTTAGGAGTTTAAGTGTACATCTGGGACTGAGTTCTCTTCTGCCAAGGATGGCAGACCAGAAGACCCAAATACATTATGAAGCAAGAATCATTGCTAGTACATGTAAGCAGAGCTGGGTTGGTTTTGTTCCTTTTCTTGAAGGAGCAGAGCTTACAGTACTTTCCTGCCCTGCTGACTGTTAGTTTCTGCAAGGATTTGATAGGTGTTTCCATGCATTCCATCCTTCTTTCCCCTTTTTTATGCTCCTAGGTATTGCCTCCACTAAGAGATGTATCAAATCGTCCAGAAGTTGGCACAACAGTGAGGAACAAGCTTGTACGCCTTATGACGCATGTTGACCTTGGAGTAAAGCAAATTGCAGCAGAATTTCTTTTTGTTCTTTGTAAAGAGAGAGGTATAAATGATTTTTCTTTCCCTTTTATGTAAGGTCTTGCTGTAATTAGTATATTAACCACTTGCTGTAACACTCAGTTCTCTTAACACTATGCTGTGTTGCCATATAATACTGTTTTGTAGCTGAACTAGGTTCTAGCTGAATAAATTTTCTGTATCGCTCTTTGCAGTCGACACCTTGTTAAAATATACAGGTTACGGTAATGCGGCAGGATTGCTGGCAGCCAGGGGCCTGTTAGCAGGAGGAAGAGGAGATCATTGGTACTCAGATGATGAAGACACAGATACTGAAGAATACAAATCTGCAAAGCCTAAGTACAGTATTGTTTTCAATTCTGCATTTCTCGCTGCTGTTTAGGAGTTCTGACATAGCTTTTTTTTTTTTGCCTTTTTCAAAGATGCCAGTTTTGGAATTATGTGTGCTTATAGGAATTACTGCCTCCCACTGACCTCATGGTGTAATTACTGAGGAGCCAGCCTCTAATAAAGACTATAATATACTTAGATGGCTCCCCTCCAAAATTCACTACTGTAATGATTTAACTCCAGTAGGGGGAACTACATAAAGATGAAATGCTTATCAAAGGAAAATAAGGAACCAAAATGCAAAATGTTTGTGGATGGCCTAGGAACAGTCTAAAGATATTAGAGGTTCAGAGCATATGTATACTATTTATTTAAATGATACTTAAAAAGGAATTGTGCAAAGCTGGAATTGTTGAATGAGAATAAAGAAGGCTATCAGAGATGACAATGTAAAACAGTAACAAAGCAGACCAAAAGGATTTTGAAGAAGAGCTTACTAGAGGCATAAAGACTGAAGAGAACCTTTATCAAAGGTTCAGCAAAGGCAGGAAGCCTGCAGTGTGTATACAGTCATTAGATAGCTGGGATATAAGTAGGGCAGAGAAGGGAGGCAAGTCCATAGCAAAAAGCTAAAGGAATTCTTTGCATCATTCTGACTGTGAGGGAGTTCTCGGGCTGCACCTTTTCTTTACAGGCTGAGAGTCTGAAAAACTATTTAAAATTCAAGTGTGAGAAGAGACTTGAGAACAAATTGAACAAATTTAGAAAAAATTAATAGTAAAAAAGCTATCAGGATGCCATTTGCCCCAGATTTTCAAGGAACTCATATGAAACTGCCAAACTACTATCTGTTGTTTATGGGGTATCTCTCTGTAACAAAAAAAATAAAGGTGGCAAATGTGACTTAAGTTTTTAAGGGGGGATTGTAAGAAGGAACAAACCAATAGGTCTGGCTTCAGTCAGTCAACTTGCCTGGTACTCAAATTTTCCTAAAGAATTGACTAAGTCACATGGATAAATATGGGAAGAGCAAAATAACTTCTGTAGAAGTCATGCCTCAAATCTAATGTATTTCTTTGAAGCTGTTTCCTTTAATTTTGATTAACTGTAATTTATTTGGAATTGGAGGTTTCAGTCTGAGTTATATTAGATCTGTGATTGGACACCATTTTAAGTGTGTTCTGAGGTTGCTGATAGTGGGCAGCTGAAGTGTGTTGTTATTTTTCTGGCTTTACTTTGTTTCCCTTGAAGAAATACACAGATATGAATAAATGAAAAGATATGAATAGGATTATGATGGGGATGTTTTGAGGCTTACTGAAGGATTCTTGTGCAAGGAACATGAATGGAAGACAGGATTAAATCTACAGAAGGTTACAGGAACAATATTACTTCTATGTTTAAAAAAAGAAGAATTGAAAAACAGGAGGTTTCTTTTTATCTCTGCACTTCAGGAATTTTTCCATGCTATTTTGTCTTTGCATTTCTTTCATATAATATCTAGTTATGTGCATATAAATAAAACTATGACATCTATTTAGTTAAAAGGTGACACTTAAATGGAACATTGCAGATAAATGTCAGTCACTTCATGAGTCTGATTTTTCCCTACTGCTAACTTTAAATGTTTGATTACGCTATTTGAAAAGATAATTTGCACTGAAAGTATTTTTTTAAATTGCCTCTCTGCTTTTGTTTCTTACTGTTTTTGTATCAAATTGACTTGTTTTAACAGTTAAAACAACTGGAACAACTGGCACTGTAAACTTGCAATGTAACCTTAGTCTGGTTTGAGCAAAAATGATCCTGAGAGGGGAATGATAAGCTACTTCAACATTTCTTCATAAATAAGAAAATCATACTGAAACTGGTCCGTATGTTTAAAACTAAGCCTGTAGAAAATTAGTTGCAAACACATATTTGTCATTCTGTTCGCTATCTATCTTTACATCTTCTCTTCAAGCTATTTGTGTATGGGTTATAACATAGCACATATTAGTGGAACATGCATTTCTGAATAGTTAACTAGAAGTTAATGCAATGAATCACAGGAATAGACTACAAAGTGAATGTAAACAGTATGAAGGTTGGCTATTTATGGTAAAAACTTCACATGCTGTTCTGATAGTATTAGTTCTGATGGTTTCTGTCTGCATCCTGCCTGAAAAGATAGGCAATACACATGTCTATTTATATAAGGATATAAATTATAGTGTTTTCCCATCTCCAGCATTAACCTTATCACTGGTCACTTAGAAGAACCGATGCCCAATCCTATGGATGAAATGACAGAAGAACAAAAAGAATATGAAGCTATGAAACTTGTCAACATGTTTGATAAACTTTCCAGGTATTGTATTATAGCTGCTCTTGAGAGAGGCAGCTCAAATCCTGAGTATCTGTTCTTTACTAACATCTAGTCTCAAATGTAATGTTATAATCAACTTCTTTGCAGGATTAGGGTTACTTTCACTGCAGAGAAAAATGTTTAGCACTTCAAAGGAAAGAGTGACATTTAACAGGACTTTATGGGAAATGACTTTTGGAGGGGATTGAACAGCCTAAAAATGAGGAGGTAGCCTCCTAAGTGGATAGGCTGTGACCGATAATGACAAGAATTTCTCCTTTTAAAGTACTGGACAAAATCTAAGCCCAAGGCAGGTGTACTCATTTCCCCCCAGTCAGTGAGCAGTTATCTGATGGTAACAACTTACATCTGTTGCTTATCTGAAGAACAGGTATAGTATGAAAATAGCTGTCAACAGAAGCAATAAGTTATATATTAGAGCAATTAAAAGGGAATTTCAGGTAAGAATTATTGTAGTAGTATTAGAATAAATGTGGACTGGATTACAAATGTGACTTTTATCTTTTTTTTTAAGTATGAATAAGGTAATCCCATAAAAGAAAATAGTATTTAATGGGACATGAAAGTATAAGTTACTTATACAGAAAGTTGTTTAAATTTGCAATTTCCTCCATACAAAAAAGGGAGCAGGGTGTAGTGGTGACTGTAGCTCTTCGTTGCTTTGACTCAATACACTTAGAATTTACAGATTTTTCTGCTCCATTAATTGTAAACATGTTGGAGTGATTGCTTGTAGGTTGTTTTCTATTTAAGCAGAGTGTAACATTCTTGAGGAGCACTTAATATAATGCTTGTTCATCAGTGACCTGAGCTATAGGAATTTAGCCTAGAAAATACATAAGTGGATCATTCTTCAAACATATGAAGACATGGAGGCTAGAAACACATTTGTGCCTGCGAGAGTCAATGCATATTCAAATAGCAAGAACTTGTGATATAAATTCAGCAAACTAAGTGTTTTTTACAATTCTCTTAAAGGTTAAGATTTCAGTAAAAGATATGGGTGAATCTGGATTTGATATTAGCTGGTAAAGATTGAATTAAATCAGGAGTGAAAGCAGGGAGGGATCTCAGAAGACTGTGTAGCAATTGCATAGTTGTTTTTCGCATTTCTTGCATGGAAAAGGAGTGTATTATGTGGTCATCATCTTAATAAAGAAAATAGAATACACATGCAGTCTTAATTGAACTACTGTATAAAATGGAATGATTGCTGGGTAGGCTAGAGAATTAGGATGCTGAGCTTTAGGGGTACAATAATGAAATGACACAGTGGTCTATGATTTTAAGAAAGAAATTTGAGACTGGAGACAAACTAAGATTGAAGACAAGTTGCTATCAGTATAGCTGTTAGAGGAAAAAATCCAAATGGCATTGCTGTAGCCTAAGAGCCTTTTCAGTTTGGAGGCTTGAGGATGCCTGCTGTGGTGCCTGCTTACAAACTGACAATAACTGAGCAGCTGGTGTCCTGTATCACTGCTTATCCTCTTGGCCGGTAGCATCACTCTTACCTTGGGCTTTCTCTGTCAGCTACATCCACCTGCAGTTTTTTCTATAGTACTTAGACTGCAAACTCTGCAGGACTGAGCCCGTCTTTTTGTTGTAGTGGTGTTCTTTTTTGCTATAGTGATTACTGTGGGGCAGTTTTGATTGATGATTTGACCCCTTTAGGTGCTGTGATAACTTGAATAAAATCACTTGACTGTTCTTCCCACTTTTGTTGTTTACTGAAAATTGAAAAGAAAAAAACGACTTTGTTTTCAGGAAGCTGTGGGAAGTTTTTAATGAGTGTAATTGAGTGCGATTGTAGGTTTTGTACAGATGTTAAAATGGGAAGCTGCCAGTCTTGTAGGCAAGAATAAAGTGTTAGTAATATGCTAATAGTAGCAGGTCTCTCTCTTCTTTTATAGAATTGAACACTTCTGCCTCCAGCTTGAGCCCTTTAGTACAAGGAGTTTTTGTGGAGTTAAAGCTACCAGTGGAATACACTTTTCTCCTTGTTTTGTAACTTACAGACTTAAACAGGAGGTTGCTTGGATAGGATACTTGTGTTGCTTCTTGGTTTTGAATCTTGCTTTGAGGCAGATTGTAGGTGGCAGACTTGCAAATTCTGCTGTTCTTTGTTGTTGCCATAGGAAGAGACATACCGTGAACTGAGCAGTTGCAGTCTGGGACAGTGTTTTGCTTATAAAAGGGGAGGAAGTTTGACAGGGACAGGGTAGTAATAGTTCCTTCTCCTCAGCTTGAATAGATCTATATGTCTGTATCTACACAGATCAAGATCTGTGTAACTTGAACAAGAGATTAGAATGTACTTGTGTGATAACAGCACATCTGGTTGGCTTAGTACAGTTGTTTTTGTCCCAGCAGTGGAAGCTAAGCTGTAAAGAGCTAGCATGCCTTTATGGTATAAAAAGGTATGAAAACAAAACTGAAGGGCTAACAAACTCTCTTCCTTTCCTGACTGAAAAGAGTAATTGGGCCAGTCTGTCACTAGGTTGCTCTAGATTTGTGATTGACTGGCTTTTTGTTTTTGAAAATTATCTGATGACAGGTTGAATTCCTTGGAAAATGAATTTGCAGAACAGCACCACTTTAATGAAAAGTCATAGCCTTTCATTAATGGCTGCTAACTATTTACATACACTGTGCAGTTAAGCTGTACCCTTTTATATGTGTTTATTGAAACCCTAATAAAGTGGTATTTTCTACCTTGTTCCATAAGATGCCAGTGGACTTCTGCCCTCCAGGTTTCTCTTAACTTTCAGCATTGGGACTGAAGAATTGAGACTGCTTTAAGGTGATGTGAAATTGATCTGTACTTTTAGGCTGTTTCAGGTATTATTTCCCAGGTTTTTCTGTTCTGTTAGCCTGTTAGTATTTAGGCCTGTTCACAAGGTATTTGATCCTCAACAAGGTTAAATAAAAATTAACCTGTTTTGTTTTATGGATATGCATCAAGAAAACCTGAGAATTTGTTTGTGAACCACTTCCCCATCCCTGATATTTTGACATAGATTTGCGTTTTTAGAAAGTTTTTATAGAAATGAATCTTTTGCTCAAATTTGGCTTGATGAGGTTGCTTTTGAAAAGCGCTAGAATTCCATAGGTTATAAATAAATGAAGATGAAAATCCTGATTACGGCAGTTCCTGGGAAATGTAGATGTTATTTAGGTAAGTTGTTGGATGTCTGAATGTGGCCCTGAGGTAACTCTATAGGCACTGTCTGTTATAAGGGTATTGAGAATTGTTGGCTGGTTGTAAATCAGTATCCTCTGTATGTGAGGCACATCCTTGAGCTTTGAAAAGCTCTCCAAATCTGCAAAAAGATAAAACTTAACTTTTCAGGTTTACAAAATACCCAAATTAGCCAAATTAAATCATTGTTGTATGATATTCTGTCTGTTTATATCATATGTTATTGAAAATACTTTGTATTAATTAAAATGTCTGAAAAAATATGCTGACATTTTTTTCCATTATAAATGGTAGGTAGAATTGTATATTAATTGACTAATTTAAAATGTCAGGGTGCTTTTTCCAAGCCAACCTTGTATTAATAGCAAGAATCCTTTTGCTGATGAAATGGTCTCCAATTATCACAGCTTGGGTTTTGTTGTACATTGAACAGAAGTCAGCAAAACAAGTATGTTAGACAACCTGGCTAAATAAGCAGTCATACTCATTAAAAACAAAATTAATCATAGGGTGAATGAAGAAGGCAGTGTTACATAGATTTTTTTTCTTTCCTTTTCTAATCATAGAAGAAAATAATGTTACATGAAAGGATGGGAACTATTATGTAGTACTCAATTATAAGGAGGTGAATAGGTCCCTAACATGCCATTTTATCAAAGGAACAGACTGGTGTTTGCATGATGGCTGTTTCATTACAGACACTGTCATTAATTCCATGTGTCAATACTGCCTTGTAGTACACAGAGCAGACAAGAAAGAGGTACCCTTCAAAACAAGGGAATGAATTTGGAGTTGTTATCAAGCTAAATGGCAAGCAGGAAGCTAAAACTTGTATAGATATATTTGAAGGGACTCTTGGGAGATCTGCAAGTGGAAGAAGAGAATGTATTTTACCAACTGTTTAATTATGGTGTGTCTCCAAGTATGCTTGAATGCTTTGTTTGCGTTAGAAAAATGAATGTTGTAAAAAGGAATATTTGATTATATTGGAGGTCACATAAGGATGTTCAAATGTGTATAAATACGCACATTTGTGTATTTATACACATCTTAATGGATACAGAAGAATTTACACTGCCGCCTACTGCGGTGAAGTAACCTCTTCTGTGCTATAGATTGACTCTAACGATACAGTTTCTGAATAATGAAATGTCTTCTGAAGGTGTATGTGCCAGTTTCTGATTCCCATGCCACTTTGTAGCTCATCTTAAACAATAAGCCCAACCTCAGCTAGCCCAAGTTGACAAAGCTGAGTCGAGGTCTCTAAGCAACCCATGCTAAGTGGGCAACTCGCTGAGGTTGACAGAGCTGAGGCAGTTCGTACCAGGTAAGGGTCTGCTCTTCTGTAGTACTGAGCTGAAGTTGGCCGAGTGATGCCTCTTGCAGTTCTACCCAAAATTCTTTTATTTAGCAGTTATGTGGGGGTGTTTTTCCAAACTTCTGATGTTACCTTTGTAACAGCCCAGATTTTTTCTTTCATCCATTTGTCTGGCTCTGTATTTTTCCTCTTTGAAATACATGAGTGAGCTTGAGCTGTGTTCGCAACTTGCAGTCAAGTCCTCACCAGTGAAAGGATGCCCTATGTTTTACACCATCTTAGGACTAGATTATGGTTAGGAAAAAAATAGGTGGATCCCTGCCTCCTCTTGGAGCAGTTAATCCATACCTGTCCTTTTGGTGGCATAGCGTATTTCTGTGTTCATGCAGTTCAGTTTTACTGGGTAGTATTTGTCTGAGGAAGTATGKATGGATGGATTTCTGCCTCTGAATACAGAGAAAGAAAAGCAACCTTAAAACAACCATCTTTCATCCTGTTCAAGGGCTTGCAAAACAAGAAGTGCACGCAAGAACAGAAAAGTAATTGATAAGCATACTTGCTATTTAATGAGATGTGAGCTCAGCCTAGCTCACAGTTAAAGCCTAGGGAGGAAGAAATGCTTTGGGAATGAAGCTCTAATGCAGTACAGCACAGTCCCCAGTGATATACTTTAAAATGGTTTACAGTGAGCTGAGGAACACAGGCTTTTGAGCATCATGAGAGAATATACAAACACACTTCAGTGACTCAGACTTCTGAGTTACTCTGTCTGCAAAACCTAGTGTATTTGTCAGAACCCTCCCCCACCCCCAAACTAGACTTGTGCATTGGGTATGTCTTATTTACTGTATCTAGTGTTCAGTGATTGTGCAGATGACTCACTTGGAGAGAGAAAGTTTGTATTAAGTTCTGGAATGTGTGTAGCAGGGGTATAAAATTGAAATGTGGAAGGGGAATTGCAGAGAAACATCTATTTCTTTATAGTGGGCAAATGATGATGAGATAGAACTTCTTGAGAAGCTCCCATTTAAAGATGTCTGTAAGCATCCTTATGGGGGAAGGGGGTTGAGATTGAGAAAATAAGTAGGTTTTTCTGCAGTTTGGAAGGTTACCTCCCTGCTTGCAACCCACTGTCCTTGAGTTGCATTCTGTTTCAAAGGTTGAGCCATTAAAGCTGGCTTGGCCAGCATGTGTTCTGCAGCAAAAAACACAGTCAGTAAAAATTCACAGACAGGAGAGAAGTCATGCATTTAAAAAAGAAAAGTATATTCCCATCTTCACTCTGTGCATTCTGTGTGGGTGCTTGCTCTCCGGCTTTTCCTTAGCTTGTCAGTACTGCATCAAGGAATTGCATCACAGCTACTATGGGGTCATGCAAAACTGATCTGTATTTCCAAGTTGTTTCCATGCTTAAGCCCCTGTCTCTGTCCCTCTGTAAGATTCCTATTCTGACCTGGAATATTTCAATTGGTTCATTATTTTCTTCTGTTTCTCTTTCCTTTTTCTTTAACTATTTCTTTATCCTTTACTAGCCATTATTATAAATAATAGAAATGAATTTTAGAGGGCTAGTAAATGAGATGATTCCATGACTTCTGACTGTGATGTTAAATGTTGCAACCTAAGAGCATGTGTTGCATTTTTTTAAAAACAAAAATCTAGGATATTCTCAGCTTAGAGGTAAAGCAAAGGTGATTTTGTTCGTTCTTTTGGGGTATTTTTGTACTTTTAGGACTTTAAAAATATGAGCAAGGACTTATTCTTGAGGTTATTCTCCTCCAAAAATAAGTATAATAGAAAGATGACGTATTCTGAGACTTGAACCTGAGTGAACTGTCTACAACACCAAAGAACTATTGCAAGACTGATTACAGATTTCCAATCGTGTATTATGGTGGTTAAAGTTAAGCTAAAAAGGCATCTGATGTGTTGTATTTCTTCCTATAAAAAAGATCTTTGCTAATAGACACAATTCCTGTGATTCCTCACCACCATAGTAACGGGTGGCCACATCTATGCAAGTAGATGAACTTCTCTTGTTGAGAGAGACCAGAATGTTCCAAAAAAGGACTTTTAGAGACTTTTTTTTAACTGTTGCTTGACTATACAACATCTGGCTTGTGCGTGCCATGTAATTCAGGTGCTGCCTTTCTTGCTGTTCCTGTTGTTGCATTAAGGTAAGATTGCCAGCTGTGTACAAGTGATTTATTTTTTTTCTCCCCAGCTGAGGTGGTAGTGCAGACCAGGCAGAAAGCTGGTGAAATGCCTTTGTTTCCCCACTGGGTGATGGAGTTTTACTGTCTGTGGCTCTGTGGTGGGGAGCAGGAGGGGTAAATTGGCAGTGTTAGTGGGCTGCCTTTCAAGCACGGGGTAAATTGGCATCAAGCCTCTCCTACTTTATTTAAGGTGACTCCTGAATATTCAGAGGTATTCTCCAATTTTTTTTCAGCAGAAAATCGGAATGTTATCTCTGCCCTTACAGCTTTTGCTATAATCCATATATAAATTAGGTGATAAAAAGTAAGGATTAAATAAATCTTTACTAATACTTTTTGATTGGTTTAATCAATAATTAATCATCTCTTAGATGAGGCTGTAGCTTGTGGAGTAGATATAATTGGATTAGCTGTTGAGAGGCCTTTGGAGCTTTGAAGAGATTAAAATGGCTGTCAATCCTGTAATTAAACTGCCACAAACAAAAGCAATAGTATTAGAATCAGAAAGCTTTTTTTAAATGGATCAACAAGTACTTACACACCCTTAGAAGTGGTGTGGGCAAAGTGTGTTCTCCTGATGATGATGATTACCCTGAACAAGATAAATATGTATCAAATAACTTCTTTTAATTGTGTGTGCATATATAGGCCAGAATGGCAAGTGAAACTTTCAGAAGAAATGGTTGTCAGTGAACTCTCAGAAGAAAAGCTAGTTTGTGTATTTAAAACAGTGAACCTGCTCCTTGAGCCTGTTAGGCACTGACTTTTCATGGTGTCTCTAATTGGCTAAGTGGGTTTAGCCTCCATGAATGAAGTCTTTATCTGTCCTCCTCTTCCCCTCCCACCTATTTTGGAAGGTTTTTTGTTCCTCTTTCTGCAAAATAGAGAGCTTTAGCAGAAATTACTTCCTTTTAAAGGCTCATTATGTATTAAAGCATATACTGTATGTGATTGTATTATATTCATGTGATTGATGTGTGTGCATATGCTAATATATATTCCTTTTTAAATCTCTTACAGAGATGAGTTTATAAAACCAATGGGAGTGCGACCGGATGGTACAATGGCTCCTTTGGAAGAAACAGTCAGCCAGTACCATACCAACAAGCAAGACAGTTCAGATTCAGACTAAAGCATCACCTGCTTCACTCCCAATTCTCCTTTAATCCACATATTTCCTTAGAACTATGACATCCTTTATCCAAATGTTTTACCCTCGCATTAGCCAGCATCACTTCAATTGTTCTATTACTGGGATATTTAAAGGATGGATCATGTGGTGTAATGTCTGCATTTTGTATTATGTCTGTTTAAAGAACACATCAATTTATTAGTTTATGATCAGTTGATTAATTTAAAACTAAATGTGTTTCAAAGCGATAAAAAGTGAAAACCTACAATGTAAAATAAATGTAGACATTTTAATTTTCCAGAATCCTGTTTTCTGAACTCTGTAGGGTTTTCCTATACTGTTTTTTTTAATTGTCTTGCCAGTTCTCTCTCTATATGGTTCTAAGTAAAGAAGCAAGTTGGCTTAATTGCATTAGGAGTAAAGGATATTTAAACCTAAAAGTCTGACTGACCCTGGGAAGCTGCTTTAAAAGGCATTCAGTGATTTTCACAGCTATAATTTTTAAATGTCATTGGATTTCTTCCTCTTACTCACTTCTGTGGTTAAGCTCTCTCTCTTAGGATTTTACCACTGTGTCAGTTACTGGTTGCTGCTAAAACTACCTTTGAAATGGGAACAAGATGATGTATGTTGTGGGTTTCCCCTCCCCCATGTTAAGACCACACAAATATAGTTCCTCTTATACCTTTGGTTAAGTAAAAACATCCCTATTCAAAACAGCATTCAAGTAGATACACTTAAATGTTGCCATGAATACAAGTGGACTGAAGTGAAATGCATGTGCAAGTGTTTTACTGGATTGGGGCCTACTTTGGGGGATTAATAGGTGTGCCTCACTTGAAGAGAAGTCAAACCAATCAGCGAATAAATTGTTTCTTTTAGGGTGAACTTATGGAGTGATGGGATGGAGGAAGGGGGAAGACAAGTGTCACTTTCAATCTCTAGAGCTCTGTACTCTTTTAAAAAAAAAAAAAAAAAAAAAAAAGATTAAAGTTTTAGGCGTGCTATCCTGTTGTTGCCTCTTTGCCTGCCTGGTTTCTTTCTCTGTGTATTTCTCTTGGCACAAAATACATGAAGAATAGTCTTATGTTCTAGTTTGTAATTCCTTCTGTTGCTCAGAAACATACACATCCCAATCTTGTGCACGTTTCAGAAGTTGGTGAAGGTTTTCCAGTATGTTTTCTTCAACTTGACGCTGGTTCCTTGAACTAAGGAAGTTAGTTTTCAAAGACCTTCTAAAGAGAGGACTTGGTATGAAATCATGTTAACCTCTTCCCATGTGAGAAGCTTCCCCAGAGTTCCTTATTCTTCCAAAAGGCCTGAAAGGAAATAAGCCACTGCCACCATCTCAGTAGTGGCTTGTTTTCCTGAAGGATTCTGCTCAACCATAGCTATGTCCCTTTTGTTTAAAGGAAACTGGGGACATCGTCTCTAATTCTATACACTTCTTTGTGCTGGGACCCTTTTGAACATTATAATAGTCCATGTTCTAGGTTATGACTTGGGTTATATTTTCTGCTGCACCAAAGTGGAACATCACAAAATGTATAGGGGAAAAGGAAGCCAGCTAAACAATCACTGCATTTATAATACTGTAGTCATACCTAGAAACCAAACCAGGTAGAAATAGCATTTATGTCTTCTGTTACTCTTACCCTGGTTTCTTGAGTGAGGTTGTTTTGGGAGCTGATACGCAGGAGCAAAAAACATGCTTAGTTGCATCTGAATTTGAATCTCAGAAATGATATTCTTGGTATAGCATCATCCATTAACTACTCTTAGCTCAGCATAGGCAAGTATTAAGTGCACTGCAGGTGCAAAGAGTATTTATGAACTCTCCCTGAGGAGCAAAACTTAACTACCTCTGTTAATGAGGATTTGAGCCATGTCTTGGCACTGGCTGAGACTTATTTCATGGAGCTGCAGAAGCAGTTGTTTCTGCATGGATTTCTGTAGAAGGGATGCATACAGAGCAAGAAAAAGAGCAAAACCTCTGTTGTATGAGCATAGTCTACAGCACCTAAAACGATCAGCTGTCTAAAGAGGCCAATAAAACAGTATTGGCTCCAGAGACCTCATTACAAACAGTATAGCATAAGGCTTTTGTGATCTGGTTCCTGCCAATTGCAATAGTGCAACTATTGTTTAGTTTGTTTTGGAAAATATGTTCTTCTATTGGGTTTTACAGACATGAGACGCTGCTTCAATTAGGAAGTAAAACTGAAGACGAAGTATAGCAGGTTCTGCCTGAATGGTCTAGCTCAAGAGTGATTTGTGCACTGGAGTTGCCTGTAGCCAGACTGCTGTTTGATTTAGTTAAATTAATAACTTCCACTAGTGCAGTAGCCAAAGCATTTCTTTTGTTCCAAGGTGATAGTTTGTGGAAAGGTTGCTGCAAGACTGTATCAACTCGTCTTTGAAATATAACCCAGTTCTATCCATAGCTGTATCAGCTGGACATCTGTGAAAGTCTTGGGCCAAACTTCCTCCAATACAACAGTGTATCTGCTTGCTTGTGTGATGTATGAGGTTTGTTTTTCTCTTCGAAGTAACTGCATATATGCAAATTTCTTTTGGACTGGGACTCCAGAGAAAAGTGAACACTTGGTTGTTTAACAAAAATTCTCACTGAAACTGTTTGCTCAGTCTATGAAATTAGAGTTTGCTTTGGGGCTTTATTTTCAAAGGCAAACCTCTACACTGGGCAACTGGACCTTATTTAAACCAGTAAATTTCTCAGGAGTTGAGTGAGTTTGAATAATTTGTCTGGGCAGTGCAATGGGTGCAGTCAGGCCATGGAACTGATTCAGTGCTGTTCAGAATTAAATGGTACTTTATGCCTTCAGGGCTCCTCATAGTCTGGCCCTCTTTTGAGACTCACTCCCTGCTTACCAGATTTTAGTTCTTCCAGATGCATTCCCCTTGCAGCATCCATCCAGCAGTTGCCTTTGCATTTGATAACTACAGAGAGAAAGTGGCTTCTCTCATCTTTTCTAAAGCTGTCCCCAAGTGACCTGCACCTCTTTCTTACGGATATTGAGGAGGGCGTGGTGTTGTCTGAAGCAAGAGTCCAACATTGGTCATCAGGGAGTGTTTGTGGCTTGACTTTGCCATTATAGGCTGGGACTTTTTAATTTCTCACATGCCTTGCCTCCTATCAGTTAGCATCCCACAAACTGGAACTGTTGCTCCTTGTTTTCTAGGTTACGAGCAGATGAGAATAACTAAAATTTATACTACCTGTCTGCCATGACTTTCTATATATTTTCTTTCCAATAGAAGGCAGAGGTGCTGCATCTGCATTTCAACAAGCCTCAGAAGTTGCTGTCCAGAAGTGACTGTGAGAGTCTGCTGCAGCTTACAGTATTTTCATCCCCAGTAGTCGCAAGTTTGGAGAACAATGAAAGGTTTGCTAGCTCTTCCAGCAGTAGTTCTGAGTAACACAATTTTCATTAAAGCTTGTCAGTGATTTAGAAGTTTTGCTTTTCTTTGTTTCCCATTAAAATAGAGTTATGAAGCAAAAGATCATGGGAAATACTGAAATTTGTCAGGATACTTTGTTCTTTCACAAAATAACTCAGACTTATTTGTTTAAATGTTAATGAAAACTTCCTGGCAGGTATTCTCAGATGGTAATTGAAACTTTACGTAGCCCAAAAGTGGTTTTCAGGAAAAAGGGACATTTACAATCTGTTAAAAATGTTGGTTGTGAGAAAATTTGCCAGAAAGAGGAAGACCATATTAGCTTGATGTTTTGAATATATAACGTTTATGTGTATGGGTGTGACCAAAAAAGATTTTTCCATCCTAAATCTGGACTTTTTCTTAGTATCTGAAAGTCTGCAAAGGCTTTTAAAAAAGGAAAAGAGAAGAAAAAAGAACGGGGCAATAGTATGGTTCCTTTATATTTCTTCAGACACTAATTTTTTTTCTATCTGGTTGAAAAAAATCTGTTATCAAGGGTGGCTTTAAGGAGGAGAATGTTACAATGAAGCAAGCTGTCATATTAGCTGGTTGCCAAGCATCCTAGTAGGAAAGAGAAAAGTAAACTCCAAAGTATACAAGAAGCCAAATCTTCTGAAGGAGCATTCCACAACATTGTCCTTCACCTTATTACCACAAAACAGCTAATAAAATCCTGCGCTTTAATAAGGTTGGCTGTAAAAAGACTGTGTCCCACTATTCAAACAATTGAAAACCAGACTTTACAGGTCTTTGATGAGCAACAAATTAAACAGTTAGCTGCTCCAGTCAGATTCTTTTCTGACCAAGCATGTAAAAATGATAATTTAGGGGTAGTACAAAGATGCAGCTGACTTGTGGACAAAATATGGGCACAAATTAATCTGGTAAATGAAAATTTTTGTTGTGTTAACATCTTAATTACTTTGATGGCTCTAGCTCTTAGGAAAAGTGACAGGGAACATTTCCTACTTTCTTCATGCAGTCTTTTGCTCTTTCTGAAGTAATTTCTCTCCAAAATGTGGGTTTTCACTCTAGTGTTGCAATATTTAGACCAGGATTTTTTGAGGGATTCAAAGTCCCTTTAGCTCGGCAAAGTATCCTCCAGTTGGGTGCGCCCAGAAATGTGGAAGCAGCTCTAATACTGGCAGCTCCGCGCTCCCTGGAGCTGACCAAACAGACTAGAAAGGTATTTTATATCTCCTTCATGACTTCTGATGCCAGCCAGCTGGCCCAGGGTCACCTGATGGTAGCTGGAGCTGTGCCTGGCTGGCGGGGGGACCTGCCAGCCCCACCAGCTCTAGGAGGCCATCCTACATATCTCCTATTGCTGGTTTGTAAGCAGGGCAGGCACAGGTTACTGGGAGGCCAGGCAGACAGGGGAGATGCAGCAGGCTGCATAGCATGGAAAATTGTGGTGATTAGCTATACACAGTAATGGTGAGTGTTTTGCAAAGCTCCTTCCCTCACTACCAGCATCGCTGTCTGTGGGTGAGTCCAGTTAATTCTCTGCTTTCACATGTTATTTGGCCCTGTGGAAGGCTGAGCATTCATTAGTTTGTCCCCTTTGGCTGTGAGAATCAGTAATGCTTTGGCTATGGCACTCCTGTCCCATGTTTCGGAGGAGTCTCACACCTCCGTGAGTTGGTTTCCTTCTTGAGTGTGAGTCCACGTTCCTTGCTCCATACTGGTGGGGGCTGCAAAGAGGAGGTCTCAGAGGAAGGGACAAAGCCTGCTCATCAGGGAGGAGGTCAAAGCAGCCATGCCTCCTGCTGCTGCAGCACCTGAGCTGCTTTCGACTCCACCATGAGACACCTATGAAAAGCCAAGTTGTCCTGCAGCAGTTCCCATTTCAGAGGTGTCTGGCCAGCCTTAAAGATGGCAGCTGCAGGCTGACAAGGGAAAAAAAAAACCTCAAGAACTTGGCCACTGCCACAGCCAGACCAATGGCATCATCTTACACTGCGGTGGCTCATGTCAACTCTCTGTCCCGGCTAGGAGCTATGGCATCTAATGGGATTGAATAAGCTCCTAGAACTTTCTGGCTTTCTCTAGACTGAGCATGAGGGCAGAATACTGAACTGCTGATGTGCCTGGGAATAGGTCCTTCCACCAGCATGCCAATCTCTGTGGGGTACCTAGCCAGGCTCTTAGAGGTTGGTGGGGAAGGAATTATTCAGACCACCCAACTTAGCTGGCTAAATTACCCACGTAGTCTCTTCAAACTCCTTCTCCAGTCATGGATGAGAGAGAGGACAATTCAAAGTAAGGCTAATTTGGGTGCACTGAATGACCCTGTGCAGGAGCTTTGCTTTCCCTCCCTCGACTACAGAGGGAGCCTGGGGAGACCAGCTGGTTACATTTAGTTGCTAAATTGGTTGCCAAAAGATAGGTGGTGAGAATTTCTCCCTGTTTCCCCTTTGCCTTAGACAGCGGTCTTCCTGCAGGAGGATGCTCATTCACTTGCTCTCCCTCTCCTGCAAATTGGTGCTCAGTGCAATGGGATATCGGCCCTCAGGAACTACTGCAACCCAAATAGTGCATCATAGCAGCTGATAGGTACTGTACATTGCATGCAGGGTTTCATGGACTTTTGCTTAAATAGGTCCTTTACAAAAATTTTGCTTTTGGGAGTCTGTTTAACAAGTTGTCCTGTTATAAGCCAAGTTTTGTATGTGTTCTTAACGTAAAAAGCAAAGTGAAACCTCAAGCAAAAATTGTAATTAGGGAAGTACAGATAACAGAGGGAAAAGAATTATAAGTAGTCCCCAGATGTTGTAAATGAAGAGGAAAGTGATATCATTTAAAATAAATCCTGCTGAGATTGCCGCTTCCTTTTTGTCTGATATACTCATTACAAATTAAAACAAAAGCAGTCAAAATCCACGTGCTTCAGGGCATCTGTAAGCCTTCTTTTACCTTTCAGAGCACATAACAGATGCTGACTGTGGCCATTAGTCCTCATCTAAGGCCAATTCCCAGTTTTGGAAGCTTAAAAATATAAGTTTGTACCATCTAAAAAATGGTAAGTTTATGTGTGTATTTTGGAATCCAAACCTCAACCTAAAATACCAGAACTCCAAGGCATCAGAATTATTTTACGCTCAAGAAATGATCTTGCCTGGTAAATTACAGTGCTGTGGCACATCACCATTCCAAAGGCATTTGGAAAAACAGTACTTTATTTTTTTGTCTTTTTGAGACAGGAGTAGTGACTGCCTGGATTCTTTCCTCTTTTCTCAGTCCCCAAATGTTCATAACACCCTGTTGGGGAGGAATAATTCCCATCCAAGTTGTAAAACACACTTATAAGCAGATGGGAAAAGCATGAACAGAGCTGTACTGAAAACAAAACCACCAGGAACAAGATCTTATTTTGCATGCTACTCACTGTTGTATTTTTGCCCCAATTAGCATATTTTAAAGACAAGCCTGTTTTAAAAAAATTCTGCTATGTGACTGAACTGTTCTCAAGCTTTGAACTTTTTCATTCTTTCTATTGATTATGGCCAAGTGACCCATATTTAAAAAGCATTTACAATAAAATTATAGCACTTTCTTTTGTGCTGCTAGCTTTCCCAGTGAAAAGCTAAAATGTTTTAAAATTGTCACTTTTTGACAGAGGTAATGGCTGTAATATATTTAGTCTCTTCCCCCTTGTTGTGTTTAAAATGGCTATGCTAATAAAGGGCACAGCTGTCGATACTTTATGGCCTGCTGGGGGGAAGAGGGGGAACGAAGGCAAAAAACAGATTGACTGTGTGTCAACAAATGCAGCTGGGAAAGAAAAAAAGAAGCCCCTTGAAGGCCCCTGCAACTTAAAGTCCAAGATAAATGATGTCCCTATGCTTAAAAAAAAAAAAATGGAGGTTGGAATTCAATAAAAGGGGACTGAAAAGGAAACTGCTTAAAACTGAAAGCCTTTTCTCTGCCTCTAGACAGCTTACAAGAGAAATGAGCAAAACTGACCACAGAAAGAGGGTGAGCGGCCAAGAAAGAAAACAAAAGCCTATCTGGGAAAATATATTGCGTCAACGCATTATCTGAAGTGCATTATCGCTGGCGGGCGGAGAGCGTACAGTTTAATGGAGACGCAACCACCAACTTTTACGTGCCGCTACCTTTTGGGGCAACGGGCTGCTTTGTGCCCGGGCTGGAGGCGAGGGGAAAGGGGAGCCATAATTATTTATACCAAATAAATAAGACCGAGACAAAATGACGCGGGGGCTGCTTGGGGAAGTCCGACCTTGGGGAGCGAGGCACCTCGGTGGCTTTGCCCCCGCCACAAGGGCTTCGAAGGCTTTTCCCCAGGGTGATGGAGCCCCAGTGAACCCCGGGCCCCTGCGGCGCCTCCCCAGGGCATCGGACGGGTGCTGCCCATCGCCAGGGTGGCAGCTCCCAGGCCAAGTTGGGTCTAACTCACTGGGGCTCTTCTGCTGGTGGCGGAGCCGAGCCACTGCGGGTCGGGCACCTGCCTCCCACGCAGGCCCTCGGGAGATGCCATGGGAACGACGGTGCTTTTCCCCTTCCCGGTTCCCTTTTGGGGATGCCAGTCTTTGGGGAAAATGCTGTTTCTTGGCCTTGCAGCCTGTCATTAAATACGTAAAAGGGAGGAAAGGGCCAGAGGGGAGGGTTATGTTCCATGGCTGTGGTTTGATGGCGCGAGGGACGGGGGCCAGAGGGAGGATGCTAATTCCCCACGTTACCTGCTCTGGAGAAAGGAGACGGGAGGGTTTTCTCCACCACCTCCCTCACACCCTCTGCAAGAGCGTTTGGGTGTGCAGGTAAGGAGCAGCTGCGAGAAGTAAGAAATAGGAGCGGTTTCATCGTACGCGTTGGGCGATGCGGCCTGAAGACGGCAAACACGGTTCTTCATGGACCCATGTGTATGGGCGAGAAATCAAACCAGCAGGGATTAAGTGCTTTTTCTGAACTCTGGGGTGGGAAAAACCCAGCGGGGTTGTGGCTGAGCAGATCAGGGCTGGGGTGAGGAGGAAGGTGCCTGCTGACGTGTCCTCGCACCCGGCAGTGCAGCAAGGGGATGTTAGCGCCGCAGGTGGGTCAATGGCCCAGCTCCTCCTCTCCAGAGGTGCCGAGCAGTTGCATCTGCTGGGCGATTTCAGCCAAATTCGGTGAGGGGGAGGTTTCCAAGCAAGGGGGGCCCTGTGTGCTTCACCACGCGGGGTGGCCGGGAGGAGACAGACACCCATGGCTGCTTGTCCCGCGAGAGCAGCTGCAGCTGGTGGAGAGGAGCCATCTGCGCCCCACAGGCCAGCCAGCCAGAGGGAGGGTTGTAAGAGGCATAGCTTGAATTACCACAGTCAAAAAATGGCGATATTGGGTGCAAATCTGTCAGAAACAGGCTGGGTTGGTTCCCTCAGCTGTGAAACAGCTTGTCTGAATGGAGGCAAACCCATAAAAAAAAGACAAGTGACCAGGAACCACTCATTTCTTGTCATTTCTTGCCCAACTATGGACGATTAGGACAGTTTTTCCCAGCCTAAGGCAATACACTTTTGTAAGTATATCCTGAGTTTCCTGGAGGCACACCAAGAGCGTGGGTGTTGCCACCTCAAAGCCACCACAACTCCTGCATCCTTCCC
Organism: Apteryx rowi; assembly: GCF_003343035.1. NCBI lineage: Eukaryota > Metazoa > Chordata > Aves > Apterygiformes > Apterygidae > Apteryx > Apteryx rowi. The sequence goes on from NW_020447564.1 coordinate 1,665,488, forward strand.
GGAGAAATCCAGGGTCTGGCCAGTCCTGTTTCATGTTTCAGGCCTGGAAAGAGGCTTTCTGGGACTGGAAGGCAGCAGGCCAGGCTGGGAAAGCTGGCCAGACTGCAAATAACCTCTCCTTCCTCGGTTAAAGGGTGAGTAAGGGATGTCTGGGGTGAGATTTCCAGCTGCTAGGAAGCTTCTTCTCTTCCTTCTTTTTTTTACTTTCCTACTTTTGCTGTTTTTCCATGTTTTTTTCTCATTTAATACCATGTTTGCCTGGTTGGTTGTTCCCATTCAAAAAAATCTGAAAATGGTAGTAAGATGGAAAAAAAGGATATTTTTTATTTTCTCAGTTTCCAAGTTGTTTTATGTGTGTATTTTTTTTATCCTCTCATGATTCTATAATAACAAGAGAAAGGAAGAATAAGCAAACAAAGAGAAGACGAAATCAGGAAATCAGAAAAAACCCTGAAATGAAATAAAACTATAACATCAAATTTTTACTGATAGAGAAAGACACTGGAATAGCACATATAGTTCTCCTGTCTTTCTGTAATTGTTGGGAAAATTTAAAAGGGCAATAATTTTTACTGTTCCTACTAGATCTCATTTGGTAAAGTCCTTGCACCAGTAGACATCTGTACCTCCTGCATCTGTGGGGTGAGCAGTTTGGATTTGTTTGTCTTTAGAAAGGAGCAGAGTTTGGTTTGGCCAGGGTGCGAGAGGCAGACGTGAAAGGCAGCTGTTCCCAGGAGCAGAAAAGATAAGAGATCCACCACCCACACGCTGGTTTCTCTGTGGCTTCTCTGTTTTTACTCTTGGAACCAAACTTCTTCACCTGTGCTTCTGTGTCCACCTGTGCGAATCCCACTACCTCTTTGTAATTGATAGTTAAAAAAAAGGAAAGAAAAGCAGAAGAAGAGGAGAAAAATACCTGAAACCTGAGCGTGTGATGCAACCTACATATTCACCAGTATGGGTTACTATGAAAGGTTCTCTTGAAGCCAGACTTCCTGCTAGGTCAAAGACTTATTGATACAGATAACTAGACTCTAGGCTTCTGCAAGGTCTCCACTTAAATAAAAAGTAATATTATGACAAAAAGCAATGGTAAAATTGGCGTAGTGCATATGGCATGACTGTAAGTAGCTCAGCAATAGATCTGAATAGTAATTGCTGATGGAGAACGTCATCCGAAGACACATTTCCATCAGGTTCCTGGAAGAGCTTTGGCCCCAGGTGATTCAATGTCTGCATCTACAATTTGGGAATCAGTCTAAAAGCACTGGAGATGACTCAAAGTTGGTGAATAACAGTCAAAGCAGATGAGTGACGCAGAGTCACAGGAGTTACTGGGTAAACTGGACGCAGCCATGCTGAGCTATCACAAGGAGAAGACAGGGAGCAGTTTATGGAGCAGGACCTGTGTCCCAGAAGTCGCATGCCCCAGAGCGACTTTGGGGCTCACATGGGTTCACGGAAGAATGGTGGCTCCTGCCACACCAGGGCCCAAAGATGCTCTGTAATCCCCAAATGGACAATACAGGAAGGAGTTGCCAGGAGTGAGAGATGGTCTCCCTTCCTTGCTATACTGATGGGCCCAACACTGTGGCCAGCTTTAGTGTCCCTAACTTACTGAACTGCAGAGGTTTGAAAAGTCCAGTGAGATGATTTAAGACTATGCTGTTTAGCATACTCGGGGGAAGGTTAAGAGGAGACTTGTGTTTGAGCCAGAGCAGATGTTTTTTGTAATTTTTGATTTGCAGAACACCACAATTTTCCAGGGGAGGTGCAAACGCAGGATATTGGCTGTTGAGCTCATGGGCCTGCTTTGTTTAATTACCATTCACACACTGGTTAATAGGGGCCCAGAGACCCCAGGAGTCTCTACGAGCCAGAGGTTGACAATGACTGAATACCTCTGCAGGAAGAAGGTATGTAAATCTTTATGTATTTAATGGAGTTGGCAAAACAAAGTATAATATTTTATGTGTGTAACTGGGCATTGAAGCGATAGACTGTGAAGTCTAGTGGACTTGCTGTCACCTGAGGCCTTTCACTCATCAGCTTGCCTTCAAATCTAGACAGCTGGACCTGATGCCACAGTTGGTATTAGATGTGCTATAGGGTGGGAGCCTGCAGGACCCCTAAAAGGTCTGTGTTTCATACCACTTACCTGTAATGCAGAAATTCTTGTCAAACCTTATGTATATGGTGTCTCCCATTGTCTAATTCAACAAAAAATTCCCAGCAAGGAACAGGTCAGATTTTACCCCTTATTTTTAATATTTTTTTAACTTCAGTTTGTCCATGAAGCACAGGGGTTTCTGCTGAGGTTATTCCACCATATTTGCCAAATCTTTGCTATGCCTTGAGTGTTGGCCTGGTTTGAGAATTTGCTGAGATTTCTCTGAGGGGTGGCCATGCTGAGGAGACATCTCCATCGTGTCTCTCCTTGGGTGTGCTTGGTCATGGGGATCCTGCACCAGCCTCGAAAGGAGGTGCTGCAGAAGGTACCTTTGCACTTTATCCTGGTCACTTGTTTTAATGATTAATAACTTAAATATTTTGTGTTTCAGCCAGAGCCTGATCATTGCGCCTGCTTTTAATTGCCTTATTTTTAATCTACATGGTGCATTGGTCTCTCTGTCCCTCTCCCAGTCACCTGTGGTCACTGCTGGTCTGCATTCACTAAATTTGGCAGATGGGAGGAGTTCTCAGAGGTATCAAGTCATCTCAAATTTAACTAAAGGAGGCAGATAGAGGGGAGGGAAGGATTCAGGTGTGCACTTAGCTTTTATAAAACAACAGAGGATCCACATGAAAAAGAAACTAATAAATACCTTCATGCAGGATTGGCTTTGGACTGAGCTAGCTCCTTCTTAGAAGCTAGCAGGTATTGGGCATGGATCTGCAGGATATGAGTTTTGTTGGTTCTAGTGTTGGTGGGCAGCGGGTCCTTCTTGGAGGGCATTGCTACCTAACACAGATTGAGTTTGGGCCTCTCTTTTTTTTGTGAGTGCGTAGATCACCTGCAGTGCTCCCCGGGCGACAACACGTCTCTCTGGCAAACAGCAATTCTGAAAAGCTAACGGTAGGAAGAAATGTATTTTGCAGCTGAACTTCTTTGGTAATTGTCTTCTCCTTCTYATAATCCACTTCCCAATCACACCATCACTGTGTGTAGGTACGCATGTGTTTCCGTGATTTCCCTATGTCCCCTCCGGTAACTTTTAAACCTTTTGGCCAATTTCAGCTGTATTTGACAGCGCAGTAAAGGTGTCAAAGATATGACATTCCTGCATGTTTAGTGAAAATCCATGGTCTAGAAGAAAAGAGAGGTGCAAAATGGGTCCCCACTGAGGAAAAGATTGGAATATACACTTCCAATTTGCTGAAGAATTTCCCGTGAAAATGCCGCAGTTTGGCTAGCGCCCGCAGCCAGCCATCAGGTGCACATCTGCCGGAGGCCCAGATGTTACCTGTCCCAACACACTGGAGTAATTTTGTCTCGCTGTGTCTTGCTAGTCGCCTGCTTGCTTCTCCTCTCCAGAGAGCCGCTTGGGAGGCATCGCTTACCTGCCGGAGGCACCGGCCTCCCTGCTGGCTCGTGGAGCAGATTAGATGCCTATTTTTCAGATGGTTAAATCCTTCTATTTGGTGTGTTTTCTCTCCCCGCCACCCCCTGAGCTGTGTGTGGGGAGGCACAAGGGCTACGACCAAGGAGCTGGATGCCGCCATGCCGTTCCCTGCCCACCCTGGGGCTGCGTCCATCCTGTATTTCTGAATGGGAAGGAGGGTCCCATGCGGCATGGAGACTCGCGGGCTTAGCGGCACGTCCGGGTGTCTATGAGTATTTTTAATTCTTCTGCCAGCACTTCAGGGTGAGTTATGTGATGCCCAGGAGAGATGGATTCAATCCAGGCTTGCATCTCTAGCACAAAACTGCACTGTGGTTCAGCGCTGGGCAGGCTCTCCAGGCTCCGGTTTGCCCTTAGGTGGGGATGGAGCAGCTGCTGGAGCAATTTGCGGTGCAAATAGCTGCCGATTGCAGCCTCCAAAATAGATTCTCCTCGCAGACCCTTGTGTTACCCTAAATGAATGTGAGCGGTTTTCCAGGGGATGATGTTACAGTGCACTATCTGGACACTGTGAAAGGATTTAATCCAACCATTTGAGAGAATGTCAGAAAGCCAGCTGGAACCTGATGGGAGGGACATCAGTGCAAAGCCTTTGCTGTGTTTCTGAGGCTCAGAAATCCTCCCAGCAATCCCAGTGAGATGAGTGCTGTGGTAAGGAACTGAATAAAATGAAAACACTTAATATATAAGTTATGCAATAAGGTATTCAAGATCACGAGGGAGACCTTGCAGATCTAGCAGTGAGGCATTTGCATGTTAAAAACATTGCAGCTTCTTTCAGCTGCAATCTAAACTTTGTGCTCAGTTAAGTCTCCCCAGCCCTGGTCTGATCCCTGCAGCCCCTCCCGGGTTTTCAATACATCCAACAATGAAAGTGAAATCCAATCCCATCCAATTAGAGGAAAATGAATGGCTCATCTACAATAAATGGGCTCTGAATAACAATAAGCCAACAAGAGAGCAATGAACTGGAGACAGAGTACAATCTTCCTGAATGTTAATCGGCAACTAACTCCACAAGCTTCTTAGAGGTGGAAAGAATCGGAGGAAAATAGATTAGGGAGGCTTTAGAACACATTGCCTTTTAACTGCTTAGGCCTCACATTTTTACCTAAATACAAGAATGTTTCTAATGCTGCCTTTTACAGGGCTTGGTTGGGGGGGGGGAGGTCCTCTGTTCTCAGTTAAATGTTTTCAGCTTATTTATAGTTTGACATGGTAGGTCCTACTGTATATCCTCCAATACTATTTCATTGTTTTATTTATTTGAAAGTCACTTTTTAAAGCAATGGCATTTCTGAGTGAAAATCTGGAAGCCCTTGGTTTTCTGTAGATCTGAGCATTTGGGGAATGAGGCTGAATGAATCTAGACGTCAGCCCAGGACTGAAGAGCAGCTAGAGAGGCAAAACTGCAACTCAGTGGCTGAAGTGCCGTCTGTATCCAGCAGGCTTCCCTGATGCTGACTGCACTCTGGTCCCAGGTAGATGCCTGTTTGTACTCTCAAGGCTGATACCTGAAGCATTGCAAAGTAGTCCAGCTCCTGCTTTCCACTGTCTTCAGCCCCACAGGTAATTTTTGTAAAGCAAGGGAAGATGCAGGATTCCTGATCCATCACTAAGAGAAGCTATGTTGGCCAAACAGGCTCCCATATTTGAGGTAACCAGGTCTCACCAAGCTGAGCTGGATTGCTCTTCTCTGTTCACCCTATCCTCTTCCTAATCACTTTTTTTTCCTCTTTGTTTTTTGCCCTCAGACAAGCAGAGAGGTTATCCAGCTGGACCAGCACTTCCATCCCTTCCTGCCTACCTTTATCCACAGATGTTTAACTCAAAGGCCACTGGAGTCACTGGAAAAACTCCCACTGGCTTGTGTAGGCATCTCATCAGCCCCATTAGATCACCACTGAACCACACTGCAGCCTAGCCACACGTCTCAGCGGAGGAGAGCGAAGCAGCACATCAGTTCTCCAGGAAAAGAAGGGTCCTCGCACTGGTGAGGGGCAATTATGGTGCTACTGCAAAGCAGAGCGCTCTGTGACAAGTGTCCACTCACAGTGCGCCTCACTGTTCAGTGCCTGGTTTGCAGTGAAAATGTTTGTGACAGTCATGATGGTTTTGACAATCCTAGTATCTAGAATACACAATAATACACATAATATGCATATATCGGTATACATAATATACATAGGCTATCACTGCTTGCTCCTGAAGGAAGCCAACAGTCAGGAAATTTCCTGCAGAAATCATGAAAGTATAGTGATGTGAGGGGAAGGTGTCAACACTGGCCTTGGAAAAGCCCTGAAGATATGATACACGGTAGTCTACTCTGTGATGCCTCAGTTTGGAGAGAGCTTGAAACAACGTCTTCCCATTCATGTTAATGGCGTCTAACGCTTGTGACGGCGCTATGCGCCCCTGCACTCGCTTCCCCCTTCAGTATTTGTCTACCAGCGCTCTTCAAGACGAGTCCCTGAGGAGGGGGCATTTATAAGACCTGGGAGGGCTGCAGGGATCGTATACTTGGCTTTGCTTTCTTCCGTTGAAGCCGCGCGCTCAGCTTTCAAGCTCAGCCCCCACTGCTGGGGCTCTTCTCCACCTGCAGGAAGGAGTGCGGCTCTGGGGCAGGCTGAGAAAAACCTGACGCTCTGACTGAGGGTCGTAGGGTGCAACGCAAGGGAAGGAGGTTAGGGACAGCTTTGACCTCTCAAAATAGGTGGCCCAGAGGAAACTGTCTTCTATGCCTTTTCCCTTCTTCTGCCTGCCTCTGTTCTCTGCTCACCCATGTAGCTACTCAGATGCACAAACACTGCAATGCAGGGGCCTTTAAAGAGTTAAGTGACCCGCATCAACATGAATCACAAAAGCATAAAACAAAAAACAGGAATGAAGTCATTTTTAAGTCAAACCCTATAAAATAACTCTACAGTTTATTCTATGAGCAGGAGTTATTGATGCAAATGTTTCCTGTGTTTTATTCACTCTTACAAATGTCCTCCCGGAGGCAGCTCTAGATTTGATATCTCATATCCAAATAATGCTGCTAAATGTGTCTATAGAAAACCAAAGTATATTCTTGCTATGTATGGAAAGATGGGAATGAAGAAAGGAGACGTATCCCCCTTTTCCCTCTACTAATCTGCTGTACAAGCAAGAGGTCGGTCATTGTATTCTTTCAGAGGAGCAAAATTTGATAGGCGTATAGATAAGCTTTTAAGTAATATATGTGCAGAGCTAAAGGGGATTTGGAAGAGAGAATTATTCATTTGTTAAATTAAATAACAATTTGGTCTTGGCAGCATTAAAATAAATTTCCAAGGGCCATTGTTTGTTTGAACAAAGAGGGGAAAGGATCTGTTAGAAACAGTTTACACAGTTCAAATATGAGGGGTTGTTTGCATTAATAAAACCAGCACTAGTACTCAGCATGTAGCACAGAAAAACACATTTGCTCTACTGTGCTGGACACACTCTGGCAAGTGCTTGGGAACGCAGTGTTACACCCTGTCAAAGCTTAGCATTGAGAGCAAGGGATGCCAAACAATTTCAAATTCCACAAATGTATTTTTCTTAAAACTGGCCTCAACTCTTGGACCAGGACGAGGCAGTGGCAGTGGCCAGTAAATGCCCCAGGCTTTAGATATGGGCAAAATATTATTCCTTTCCCTTCGAACAGGCTCAAAGTATCTTCATCCTTCTTCCATTTTCCCTCATCGCCTCAGCAGTAAAAATGGAGAAACATGGAGCCTTCCAACTTATTTGGTTTCTTGGCTTTGGCGTTCACCAAATCTGCAGCTGTGATTCTTTGGTTAGTCTGGGATTTCCTGCAAGAAATTTGCTCTCCAAATCCTGGGAGGAGTTAGAACTGCTTGGCTCCAAAGATCAGGTACAGTTTCAGATTTAGCCTGTGCCAAAGCATCTTAAAAATATTAAAGAAATTAGCAGTCCAACCTTATTGTAACTCCGTAGTATTATGCTCACTTTATGACTGCAAAGGGAGTGGCACCAAATGGTTAAATTGCTAGTCCAAAGTTTTATAAAACCAGATTCTGCTAACTTGACTTACCATAATAGCACCATCTACTCTTCATGGTTATGTCCATGAGACAGTGGCACTGCTCACGTAACAAGTTGCTTCTCATCATGGGGATCACAGTGAAAGTGCTAGACAGGGCAAGGTGAAAAATCTTAATTGATGAAAACCTAATTTTCTGTGAAAGTTTCAGAGTGGAAATTCTCATTTAGAAGGGCAAATTTCTGTGAAAACAAATTCCCTTTTCATAGATGAAAATTTTTTCATTTTTTGGCAGGAAGGGGAACTGCCTCCATTTGAACGTGTGACTGTGCCTCCTAGGAACTGCAGTTGGGGGGCTTGTGTCCCATTTTTTTCTGTGCTCCTGGGACGCCCCACGCCAAGAGCTCCTGAGAGACTCCTGCCCCTGCTCCACAAGGCAGGCAGCCATGATGCCCAGCAGGTGATGCCCAGCGGGCGATCTTCTCCAGGCTGGGAGAGCTTCCCGACAAGGAAAACAGGAGATTCAAACTGGAGTTCTTGCAAATCAGCCCCATCAGGCACCACCAAGAGGTAATCTCCCTGCAGTTTGGATATGTGGGGCTGCCTTTGATATCCCACCTGCTGGTTCCTCCACCCACCAGCAGGCTTAGCTACTTCCACTAATCACTCTGGGTTATCCTGTGCACCTCCTGCCTGGGGTTATACTGCGAGCTTCGCTCCTGGTATCCTGCCGCGCTGTTTGTCTTGCTCCTGGCATTGGGGTACCCTCCCCATTGTGGCTCGTGATCTCTGTTTCCCCCAGAAGGTCCCATGGGAGGTCTCCATGCGGGGATGTGCGAGGAGACCAGCAGTTTCCAGCCAGCTCTCTCTGTGGGGCCTGAACGGCAGCCTGGCTGCCGAGCTGGGAGAAAAGCACTTTAAGAATTTGCTCAAGGCATAAACCTAAGCTTTGCTGGGTGACAGAGACAGCTTGTTGCTGAAATCCTTGCTTAACTCGAGCTTATGGCTAAATTCTTGGTGCCTGTTTCCCTAATGCTGGGCCTCTGCTTCAGTGGCCATGCTGGACTCCCCAAAATTCAAAGCATTTGGCCTCGGGATCCCATGTCTCCCCTCAGATGGCTTACCAAGCTTATGAGCTTAGTGCTCTGTCAACGCGTGACACCAACCCTGGCTGCCCTCACCAGGTCCACAAAAAAAGAATGAAAAGACTCTTTTAGACACCTTCATCTTCTGCAACCCTATTTGGAAACTCCTAAAAGATATCCCTCTGCCCTTATCCATCCTTAGTCTCTACCTTTTATTTTTTATCATTTTACTACAGTTGTTCCATTTTTTCTTTTTTTCATGCCTGTTAAAACATAGTGGCAGGAGAACAGTCTGAGCTGCAGTGAAGAGAGCAAAGCCAGCCCTTCCTTGGCACTCTCACAGCACTGCTTCCTCCTGCGCCACTTTAACAAAGCATCATTTGAGGCTGGCTGTGATGGCCCATGGCTCCCTACTGGGAGTTCTTCAATTTTTGAGAAAAATCTGGCAAACTTCTATTTTTCTGTCGTGGCATTTGACTGGTTGCCTTCTTCAGCTGAACTTCACTGATGTTGATGAAATCCAGCTGCTGGCAGTTTTCCTGGTGGGATGCTCCATTCCTACCCCTCCACAGATAAACCATTTGCAGGTGAGACAGAAAAAGTCAGAGAGTGACTGAGTTGGGTCCCGCCAGCTTCCAGCAGAGCGCTGGGGACCAGACACTTTTGCTTTGAGAAGTTTTACAGAAGTTGAGTTATTTGTTGGATGATAATTAATCACGTAACTCCTGCTATATTAATCTCTACTTTTGCTCCCCTATCTGTGATCTACTGCCTGGAAAACTGAGATGGGGGAAAGAGCTTTTGTAAATAAGTGCCTTCATGAGGTAAAAAATGTGCCCAGGTGGTTCTTGGAGGGGAAAGTTGCTCACATGATTTCCCTGATCATCAGTGTGGCCATCTTTTACTGTGACTCCAGTGGTATCAGCTGTCTGAAAAGCAGTGCTTGCTAATGTGTATTTTGTGTATTAAATAATACTTTGGAAGAAAAGCACTTATTATCAGGGGAGTACCTGTCCTTTGAAACAAAAGTGGATGTAGATTTGTTCTTGTAGTGCTGAACTGGATCATACAAAATGGCCCAAAAGTAGCCTCCAGAGGACATGTAATCCAGCCCTAACATGAGACCAGTTATACTCATTATGGTACCTGTGGCCAAAATAGGGTGGGATTTAACACACCTTTCTCTCTTCAGTTATTCTGCTGAAAAATGTAGGAAGATCCTTTTTTTTGTGACTCATGCTTGAGGCCTGAACCCTTGGAGGCCTTATAAAGAGCCTGGGCTCAGGCCAGAGCTGCAGGTGACCCTTGGGAGCTCAGGTGCCCAACAGCCCGGTGCAGCATCCAAGTCCTTTACTAGCTTTAGGCACTTACCATCCTCCTATATTTATCTTATAAACCAGTGTTTTCTAAATTCAGGTTTATTCCTGATACTGCTTTTTGTAGCCTCTGAATAAACCTCACTGCAATCAATTTGCTCTTATTTGAGTCACTGGCTATATCAGTAGTGACAGACACTTTGTCTCCTGGATCCAGTACAGAAGCCTGACTCTTTCTGTGGCCCAGCATCAATTTCTAGCATGTCCATCTCCAGGCAAAAATGGAAGTACTACAGTAATTAGCAATGCTATGGTAAATAGTAATGCTACAGCACTTCCAGAACACTATCATCAGCAGGGAGCCAAAACTGAGACCCATCTTTTCTTTAACGCAACCCTCTGCTGCACTGAACTCAGAGTCAGTCTTTATTAGCTGTAGTGCTGTTAGAAAGCCCGGTCCAGACCTTCATGTGCACCTTAGTTCTGCTTCACTTACCTGAAAAGAGAGGTTTTAGAGTATCTTTGCACAGGGGCAGCCAGGATTTAGTCTGTGAGCTCCTCCACTTTCTGAGAGATTTCAGGTCTGCCGCATACCTAGAGGCTGCCAGAGTGTGGCACAATTCATCGTTTTACTGTGCCACCTCTCAAATGTCCTTCTGGTGGACAGGCCAGTGCACAACAGAGCTTGATGGGGTCTGTACCGGGCAGGGAGTTCCCCCTTGGAAGAGGAATTGGGCTGCTTTAATGAGGCCTCTCTGCACTGCTGCTTCATGGGAGTTTTATTTTTCAGTACTGGACTTTAATTTGAATCTAAAATTCAAATCAGAGTGCAATGAACGCCCACCTGGAGCATGGGAATTAAAAAAAGAGCCACACGAGCAATAGTAAACAGAGTTGCCCAAGTTTCCCACCTCTCTGGTTTTATCATCTGGAGATCAAACACTAAAAAAAGCCTCTGTGCTGAAACATCTGACAAAAAATGGACCTCGCTGAAAGATTTTCACTGACATTTTTCTGTGATGGGAAAAGCAACTCCTTGGGCAATATTTTCCTGCCTGTTTTTCATCAAAATACAATCTTGGTTAACACAGAGGGGCTACCCTAACAGTCTTGGGTTAAAAAGAAGTGGAGAAAAAAAACCCTCTGAAACACTAAGGTTTAACCCCAACTCAGCTTTTGTCAACTGGGTGGAATTACTGAGTTTTGGAAACACTGTCAAAACTGAAATTTATTCCAAAGTTTGCTATGGGAAAATCGTATCATTTTTAGCAGGTCTAGTAAAAATCCTCAGCTGTTTGCTAGAAGAGAGAGAGAGGAACAGCTTTGTCCCCAGCAAGGCAGTAACTGGGTACCTCCACTCTGCCTGTCCTTGGAATTACACAGGCTCCAAATTGGCAAGATTCACCAGGTAATCCGTTTTCAGTAGGGACTTCTAGAGAAACTATCAGACCAATCCAAGAATAATAAAAACAATAATTATAGATTTTCTCTCACTACAGAACAAATGCATTTCAATACCTCTTGCAGGGATTTATCATGCATAAGTATGAAGTAGACTTTTTTTACTGCTCCTTCTTGCTCTTTTAGTCACGATACAGTTTTCAAAACATGATGCTCCACACTCAAAGACTAAATCCTTAGCTGTTAGAAAATGGGATAACTCAGCTAATTCCCTCTGCAGCTCTACTGATTTGCACCAGCCCAGGATCAGCCCCATAATACTACCTAGGCACAGAGTGGAGCTGTTTTAATTCTTTATTCTTGTTTGATTTCAGTTCCAAAGCCAAAGCCATCTTACAAAGTGCATGCTTAAAAATGAGTCAAAACCCATTATATTTATACTATTTAATCATAAGCAAGTTAGATGAGCTTTTCTGTGATAACAGCTTCTGATATTGGTACCTCTTTCTTGTGCTGGCTTAAAACTTGCAAAATCTCCTTGTATTCCTTTGAACTCCCTTGGGAGATTAAAAAGAAATACTCCAGTTAACACTCCCTCATTTCGTTTTTAAAGGTCACGCTTAGAGCTGGCAGTTGTTATAGGAGCTGTCCTCTGTAAAGAAAAGTCTTAACTAGCCAGGCACAGACTTAACCTCACCATCGAAAAACTAACATTGTCACTAGGATATGGAGAAACCATGGTGAAGAACTAGCAACAGCTAGACCACGGCAGAATGAGCAGTCGGCATCTGCTCGGTGGGCCTTTATCATGCAGTGTTGTATGTACGGTTCAAAATGCACAGAACGATTGTTGAAATGATGTAGACAAATTGACTCAAATTAGTTTAGCATGGGCCACGCAAAGTTTAAGCTTGTGGAGCCCAGACACATAGCAACAGCCACAGCACTTTGGAAGACGGTGCATTAGAAGCTCTAGCAGAAAAGGACCATTCCAGCCCGTGTTCGCAGGGTTTGCTTTTGTGTGTGTTTGCTGCTTTTCTTTTAATTTTGCGTGGCTCTAGAAAGTGTCGGCAGAAGCAATACCTGCTGAAGACTACACTAGCACCAATAATTTCATAGAAGTACTTGTAAGCTTTAATGTCATTTTATACTTCCTTAATCTTTTGACTGTTACTTAATGACAAACAAATCCCCAAAGAACTGGAAAAAAAAAGCTTAAAAGGATTTTGAGATTGTGTTCTCTGCTTTCAGTCAAACTGTCCCAAATCCTGCCAACACAATTCTCTAGTGCCCTGTGACACCCCGCCCCAGACCACCAGGAGTGAGTTTCTTATTGTATTTACAGTAATCTAATTACACCAGTTCTTCAATTCACAGCCAGCTTTGGTATACAGACCTTAGCAAGGACTGTCCTCTCAGTAGAGATTGCAAACTTTAATCTTTTAAACTAACACACTCACAGAAACCCCCCCACCAAAGTTTTGAAATGCCTATGTAGCTACTAAGAAGTGTTTCCCCCCCAACTCCCGCCAACACTTCTTGTGTTTTGTCAAGTTTTCTTTTGTGCCAACTAACTGCCTAAACGTAATTCTGGAGTTCCTAAGAGATAATATTTTGTAAGGTTATAAACGGATGATCAAAAGCAGGTGGCCTGCTAGCGAAATTCTTTTTTTAAAAAGAAATGTTTCTAAAAGTTTCTCTATATTTCTTAAAATTTTTGAATGTCTACATGTATTTCTGTAGTAGAAGAAGCAGCTAAGTGGAGGAAATAAGGACTAAACATTTTACTTAAAAATGAAATGTGGTCTCTGCTTAAAATTTTTATTGCCCCAAATCAATTGATACAAATTTTAAAGCTGATAAACTTAATTTAGAAGAATTGCATAACAAAAATAGGTGGAGTTGCTATATATTCAAAATGTCAAGAAATGAATACAGAAAAGATTGTTTTATATGAAGGAAAATACAAAACAAAAGCAGAATCCTCGATGAATTAGCAAATCTGTACCTTCTAGTGTGTCATTACAGCCATCTAGCTATATACGGAAGTACTGCACTATTCGGTTTCATTCCCGTCACAGGTTTTCCATTTAAATCTTTTAAAGTAATACTAGGTTTACCAGTGCACATCATATGGAAGCCTCAGAGATCCTTTCCTCCAGTCCACCATTCGGCTCTCACAGTACTGTGAGCTCTACTCACCTACAGCCTAATCTTGAACTCACTAAAGTTAATAAATCTTCACTCCCAGAAGACAGCAGGAATAATTCAGGCCCAGTATTACTATAAAAGACAGGTCTCCCCCATTACTGGGTCTTTTACAAGATGTACAAAAGACAGAAATACATGTATATTCATGTTTCCTTTGAAAGTATTTCAAATCCTTATTTTGGGTTTCAGTATTCTGTGAGGCTCATCAATCATTTTGCTTCTAAATACACACCAGCATTCCCTGTCATGTTAGAAATGTGTAAACACTTAATTCCTACTATTGAGATTTATTGGTAGCAAGCTGAAATGAGCTGGACAGTCAAACCTCTGCTATTTCCTACTGTCTTCTGTGAACCTTAAAAAACTGGGAACCAAGTAGTATCTTTTCTGGTCTCACATTCACACTTGAAGAGCTGGCTCTAAGGCACCTTTACGATGTTTTCCTCTGAACAAGCTGGCCATGATAATATTAGATAAATGAAGCAATTATTTCGTCCAGTTTGTAAAAATTTTTTTCTTCTAGGTAATATATATGCTCTGCTCAGTCTGGGGAACTGCAGAATAATGAAACAGCTCTGAAAAGGTCATATGAAAGAGTAAGAGACAGCAGCTGCTTGGAAACCTCCCAACTTTCATCAAAGTGTTATGGAAATGGCAGATTGTATGTAGTAGTTTATTTCTGTGAGATCTAATTTAAATTTTAATCTCTGGGATAATATTTCTAATCCTCCCACTCCAGTAATTTATCAGGTTGGACAGGGTACAAGAAATACTCCTACTCTTACACAAGCTAAGTTCTTTACCAATCTGGAAGATATTCTTGTGCGAGGGACTTAGTCTGCACTAATAAAGGGAAAATGTAATGTGTTGCTTCCGAAAGGAGGTGTGGAACGGAGAAAAGTGTGCGAATGCCATCTGCTGGCTTGATAAAAAACATGACCCCTAGCAACTGTTGCTGCTGTCTTTGAAGATGGATGTGGAGGGCCAGATCTCATTTCATGTACTGGCATGACCCAGTTAAATTAGTCCATATTCAGACACATGTAAATAAAAGAAGAATCCAGCTAGCATTATATTAGCCGTATCTGCCTTAATGTGTATGTCTCTGCTCAAGCATTAGGTTTCTTTAATGCTTTATGTCACCAGGGTTTAGCTAGATTAGAAAAAGAGCATCTGTGCTTGCAGTTGGGAAGTACTTTTATTCAGTACCATGTTTAGGAGTACTAATCCTCATGTAAGTTTATAGCCCTGAGATTATTGTTTTATTTGATACATGTAAYGCTACACATACACAGAGGGTGCTGTATGGCAAAGCCAGCTTTCACCTAGAAGATTTAATCTCCCTCTAGTCAGCCGAGATGGGCAGGGGTTTTTTAACAAGCAACTCTAAGTGTCCTTTCTGGACTGCACTGACATGCCGTGCCGTGCTGAGACAACTTTGTGTGTGTGTGTGAGATTTTGGAGTTCAAAATGGCCAAAATACTGAGGGGGCTCTCTCACAGCCTGCCGGAGCAGTGATTTTATAGCCAAGGGTGTGTGGCATGCCCTGAGGTGTGGTATGAAGGCACCTGAGGACGTAAGGTCTGCTGGAATGGCATCTGAGCTGAAGTTGGTGTGGTTGACACCGTACAGTCTGGCAGGAGTGGGCCCTGCAGTGAACTATCCCATCAAACGTAGCTGGGAGAAACCAGCTCCCTTTCTGAGGGGAACAGCTCAGCTTGCTCCAGAAGGGAGTCTGGAGCTCACCCAGGAGGTGCCCAGGAGGGACTGGGTGAAACACAAAGCAGCCCAGACTGGCAGAGCTCCATCGGAGCCTCTGCCAGCTATAGGGGTCAGCCTCTGTGAATATCTTCTTTAGTGTTAAAAGTACAAAGAACAGCAGCATAAAAGTGTGTTTTTAAAATTAAACCATAGACTACAGGATAGCATAGATTCCAATCATTTGCAGTGGTTAAACCATCATGAATTTTAGAAATATTTCATAAGTACTTTAGGGTCTCTCTTCTCAGCAGGTTCCTGCAGAAGCTGATAATTCAGCTTGGAGCATGACATCAAAAGGTAAGCTCTACATTAATACATCAAGCCCATGCCATGTATGCGTGCTGGCAGAGACCCTTAACTGATCTACCCTTATAGTGGTGGGCCAAGGAATCAGAAAATAAAAACTGGGCCTGAGTCCTCACCATTGCTTGTTCTTCTTTCCTGGGCCGAACTCATGGTCCAGGTGGGGGGAGGAAAAGGCTTCTTGCTAGGCTCATCCCTAGGTTTATGCAGAGCTGTTTGAGTATGGGCACTGCTCTCTCTGAGCTTCTGCTGTCTGGCAAAAAAACCTGACGAGAAATGGATGGACCCACACTGTCTTCTCATTTCTTTTTTGTGAGACCAAAGCAGAGAGACACCAGCTGCTTAGGGACCTTCCAGCTCACATCAAAGTCTGTGAGGAAACATCGTGTTGCAGCTGGAGACAGTACTTTTTATTTCAGCACTGCAAGGCTCAGCCTTTCAAAACTTGATGTGGACCTCCTTGACTTAAGAAAAAAAATACCCAATGTTGAGCAGGTTTTACTTGCCTTTACTTGCCTTATGACTCCTGAGCTTTTAACATTCACAAAGAACCCATTTCCTCTCCACAGTATTGCTCCAGATGCCATAAGATGTCAGCACTGATACAACAGCACCAACCAGGGCGTGTGATTTTTTCTGTACAGAGATAGGACTGGCTCAGGTGCTTTTGCTCAGAAATGTTAGCGTGTGATTTAGAGAGCATGTTTGCAGTTTATAATCAAAATTATCATAAATATTTTCATTTTATAATCAACAAATATTCAGAACATTCCCTTTTTACATGTTTGATAATTCTCTTGATTCTATACATTAACAAATAGTGCCATCTCCCTCGTACTCCCTGTCCCCATAATGACAGGTGAATATGATGCACTTTATTTTTCCAAGAATGATCCATTCTTGTGAGGCTTTACCTGTTCCATGGTTCTACTCGGAGTAAGTAAGTTCTGAATTTTTTTTAGTTTAGATACCTTGTGTTGTTCAGAGATGACTCACAGTCAAGCAAGCTGAGAAGATTGTTGTCATCTATTGCCTATACTCTACATGATCCGCATTAGGTAATACGGTCAGGGCCATCCATGTAGTTAATGATGGGAAGTGGTTAATGCTGGGTCAGTGATGAGATATGATTAATGAAGGAAAAAAGATCATAGAACTGCAAAGTCACCAAGGGCCTTGGGAAGCACTAGTATAAAAACTCCATAAGCTCTCCTAACCCCAAGCCTACGGCCACCTTTTTGCCCCCACCTCCTTGCTGGTAAATCCATGCAGAACAGCAAGAATTTCCAAATGACCTAATGTGAGAACCCAGCACAGCCCTGGGTCCCACTGCGAGAGCCCAGGCTGGCCACCCACACCACCTCCTACGTCCGGCCTGCATCCGCTCCAGAAGCCATAAAATATAAGTAATGAATTATACCACTGCCATCCTCATCATCACAATTATTATTTTTATTCTTTTCCTGAAATGAAAAAGGAATTAAAGCAAGAATAGAGTTTGATCAGAATGAAGAGGAAATGGGGAGAAGGAAGGAAACTATACCCTGCATAGAGAAGAAGGCCACAAAACTACAATGCAGAATTTAGACGCAATTGTATACGTTTGGCATTTCCCTGGGACTGTCTTTGACAGTGTTCACGGGGTTGAATGCAGGATTTGTGAAAATGAAAGGCTTCCCTTACTTTTGAATGTTCCTTTTATTGCCTCTATATACCAGCTCATAGGTATGGAGTGATCATGCAGAGATCAGGCACAGCATTAGAAAAGCATAGGGTCCTAAAATGTTCACTTCTTAGCAGTATCAGGAACATCTTATTTCTTATTTAAAATAAGTAAGTGGTTTACAGTTCAGAATAGAAATGAAACTATTATTTTTGAGTATTACCATTCCTGTTTTTAAAACTGTATTTTTCATATTGATTTTTTATTTGTAGGAATAAACACCGTAATAACAGAAGCAGTCTCTGGCACGTCACTACTGCGACATGCTCACACTGATGATCAGTGGCAAACAGCACTGGGTCTCCTGCTTAACAGCTGGCAGCACACAGACCACTTACTGGACCTTAAGACAGATCCTGGAGTGTTTTACTGTTACATTGTCCACCTCTGGAAGGAACCAAGAGAATATTAAAGCACTTGGTTATCTATATACTGGTAATTAAATAACTGTAACCAAGTATGGAGATATCTATCTACTTGATTTTCCAAACGCTTGGAGCTCTCATCAGTCCACTGGGAAGCATAAGGAAGCAGAGCAGGGAGCTGAACGTCTAATTAAACTGATGGACGGTTATGTAGGCAGCTCTGCAGAGACCCCTTGGGAGACAAAAGGAAGGAAAGAAGTGCTCAGCACCCTTACCATCCTAGGGTTTTGCTTCATTTCATTTGCAACCTCAAAAACATGGAGGGACTTTTTGTTTTGTAGATCTGTAAATCTGGTCCTGTTAATGTTTTGTATTTTATAATAAGAATGGAGGCATGGTAGAGAGAGATTTGAGGAGCTGCCTCAATGTTTAACACATCTTGTTATTTTAAATGTCAATCTTTTGGGGAGGTTCCTGTGCCAGCAATTTTCTTCAGAGGCTGGAAGCTATGACTAGTGGGTGAACATAAACCCAACTTTTAATCAGTCCACCTTCCACCTTTATAAAACAAAACAAAAAACTTATACATACCCCAAATAAGTAGAACACACAAGTGGAGAACAGCAAGGACTTCTTATTTAGAATAGGAAAAAAGACTAAATCCTTCCATAAGAGTTGCTGCACTTCTATGCAGCACACCACACCTTGGAGACTCAACAGCAATGTTATCATCTATACCTATTTATTCAAGGCAGGGATCTGACCTTTCCAGGCTTATTTATTTCAGCAAACTCTGTTCATGCTACTAATGACCAGTCATATTTATAAGAGTTGCAAGACTGTAATATAAAATAATTGCTGATAATATAAAAAATGTGTGATAGGAGGAGCAATAATTTTCCTATTATCATGTGACTATTTTTTTCTTTAAGAGTATAGATTAATTTGTACTCTGAGAAATTACTTCAATTATTTTGATCATTTTCTTATCAAAGGTACATTTTGAAATTGGCAACCACACTTCCACAGATATGAAGGTTTTTTGTGATCTTTACAACAAATCTTAGTGACTTGATTAAATGGTATTATAGTATTATTGAATAATATTATTGAAATCATCTTGTTCCAGGTTTCTCACCATCTACCCAGATCCTTCTCTCAGCTGTGTGGAGGAAACACAACCCACAGATTGAGCAACAAGTCCAGACAGCTTCAGGGTTTGGGTGGCTTCAGTCTTGGCACTTGGCCCCAAAATGACCTGGTGTCGTGACTTTTAAAATGAGGACAATAAAATCTATCCACCTTTGTAAACACCAATTAGCCAGATGGTTGAATAGTCATATGTAAATTTTAAATATTAATTAAACTGAGACAGGGCATGAGGTAATCGCAAAGCATACGCTACTTTAGACTGGCTCATTAACAGCTCTGCTACTGGAACCAGTTTTCTCATGCCCCTACAGTAACGAGCTGGCAGTGCAATCTGCAAAATCATGGTCTTGATCATTTTTTACCATGTAATTATACTATGATAACGGTTTGAACCTGCGTGTACGCACATAACAAAAAGATACCTCCAAGCAGTTTACAGTCCAAGACTTAAAAATCTATTGCTTATTTTCAATTTGTATTGGTGTAACTCTGAAGTGAGCTCTACTACGAAAAGGAATTAGGATACTTAGGCAGCACTGTAGTGGTATTTCAGTAGTTTGTGTGAGCTGCTACTTTTTGAACCATCACCGAAAATCTTGTACAACCAATACCCATCTCTGACTTCCTTCTCTTATGTGTTGCAGGCACCCAGTATTCCTAGTAGACAGTTTCACTTTCTACAAGACAAGATGCATCTGCAGGTGAGACGTCACACTAAAGCAAGCATGTCTGGTCACATGCAATAAACAAATGATATGTGTTTAAGTGGAGTATGGTGGCCTTTCATCCCAACCAGTTTTTGCTATTAAGATAGTGTTGGCCACTGGATTCACTAACTCCATTCCAGCAAATCTTGGATATTAATCTTCTTTCTTTCCTATTGGCATACTTTTAATCTGGGTTGTCTGCCCAGGAAACCAGTTTTTAAGCCCCAAGGGAGATTTAGTATGTCCAACTTGCAAAAGCACTGTTCTTGCCTAATCTTTTTCCACTGGCCCTCGCAGGCATGGATCTGTGATAGCGATGTATTCAAACACACGGCCTCCTAGCGAGGAGGTGGCGCCCTGTAAGATCTAGCTTTGGCCTTCGCCTTGGTTACTGCAGTTCATCGTGTCTAGAAATAAACCAAATGAACCAGCACATGCAGAAGCTCACGTGCGTCTTGTCGCACTCCTGGCTCTGGTTTCCCGTCAAGTCCAGCTGGTGTTCAGAGACCACACCAGATGATTTAAGAGGCTGATGTTCTCTCCACAACTTCGACCTTTCACAACAGCTACCTACACTGGGAAAAGTGAAACTGCTAGCCAACAGGGTGAAGCCCATAAGTTCAGGAGACATATTTCACATTTTAAATTAAGTTCTGCAATAAAAGAGAACGATTGCTTTCAGGGCTCTTTTCTGTTTACATTGAATCCAATACAATGAAACTCTGACCCTGGCTGGAGTCCCCCACAGTTACTGCTACAGTAAAAGTAACCATACTCATAATAATGGCATACAAAATGTATATGTTTTGACCTTCCTTCAATTATTTTCTGCATCCATAATCATCTAGTGCACTGACAGACATAATCTAACAACCTATAATCTAAATGAAACAACTGTTCGTACATGGGAAAAGGCTGAATGTTTCATTTTTTCCATTTTAAAATAGTTAAGAAGCTGTTTATATGCTGTTTCTAGTGAAGGAAGGGTATTTATTTAGCATTAAGTCTAAATAATACTACAGAAGTCTTTACTGAATACACCCATAGCAGACTATCCTTGAGAAAGTTTATTAAGGAAGCATTTAATGCATGAAAAACAAAATGAGAGAAAAAATAGTCACAATGATTACATCTCTCCAACCAAAACCTTTTCCTCAGCTTAAATTTTGGTTTAGCCACCTAAGAGGGACACTGCTAATTTGTTTTCGGTTCTACTGTAAAAATGTAAGTCTAAAGTTATTTCAGTTATTACACCTGCCAGGGAGACTCCACTGCAAATTACTGTGGTTTTAGGAGGAAGTTTTCTCTTTCCGTTGCTGGGCAAAACATGAACGCAAGTTTGTCTGTTTCATTGTAAGTCTATTAAAATTTGAAAAAGATAAGATTTTAATCTCTGCAGTGTCTTTCATTTTCAGTAAGGCCAGCACTAGGAGGCAAAATATTTTTGGATGCTTCATGCGCTAAAGCTTATGGGTGATTAATTCTCCTTCAGAGAATGCATTCAAGTAACAACTTTTTCTGCTGCAACCAGAAACATGAAGATACAGGTCTTCCATCTGAAGCAGAGCACAGTACATCAAGAAAGTGCTATGTACACCTGGGCCTTCAGGCAAGGTATGAACAACAGCAACAAAAAAATCCCCTTATCCGGAAGAACAGAAAAGATAAGAGTGGCAAGCATGTGTCTAACTGTTAGTGCCAGAAAGGTAAATACTGTATGAGGTTGGAAAGATGCTGACCTGTCTCTCACCAGGAAGCAAGATCTCACTCCCATGCGTGTGTTATATCTTTAAAGCACACGAGTAACTTAGATACCCAGGATGCCTTCAACACCCTGAAAGATCCTGGGGAGTTCTCCAGACTGGACACTACATCTGTTTTTCACTTGGGTTCTCCTGCGTTCCTGTTTTGACTTGTTCAGTGCCAGAATAAAGGATGTGGTTCATATTTGCTCAAGGGGTCAGCGATGTTGCATCGCTGTATCAGCAGGCTTTGCTGAGGGCCGTGCGCAGAGCTGCCCTGCTGGGTCTCACTGAAACTCTGCAATAGTCCAGTATTAGCACACGAGGAGGATGGGTCCTTTTCACCTTAATCCCGCACCCACACTATGTACTTCTGCGCTAATCCAGAAATAAACTAGAGAAGCTGTGACAGATATGAGTCTGGAAAGGGGCACTTCACACAGACCTCTGTGAAAACATGGTGCTCCTTTATGTTTTCCATGCAGGAGCTACGTTCACACATTGATGCAGGAATTAATGATTTTCGTCCCTTTTGGAGGAGTCCAAGAAGGATTACCCTCCTCCACACATACTGCTTCACGGAGAGCCCAGATCCAAACGGTAGCAAGGAAATAAAGAAAAACTTCTTCACTGTGAGGGTGACTGAGCACTGGCACGGGTCGCCCAGAGAGGTGGTGGAGTCTCCTTCCTTGGAGATGTTCAAAACCCGCCTGGACAGGGTCATGGGCAACCTGCTCTAGGTGCCCCTGGTTGAGCAGGGGGCTGGACTAGCTGATCTCCAGAGGTCCCTTCCAACCCCAACCGTTCTGTGTGAGCCAAGCAGGGAGCAGGGCAGCAGAAATGGGGAGGCATCCCAGCTACGAAAGCCTCTTGACCTTGTAAAGTATCTGCTGGGGTATTTAACACTCCTGTGCGGCCGAGCTCTGTTTCTAAACGCACGTTCAAAGCCCTGACCATGCAACATCTTCCTTGTCCAACACACGCCTGCACAGCCTGAAAAATCACCGCTCTGCCCCTCCTGGGCGCCCAGCTGCAGCTGTCCGGACCCCACCTGGAGCGAAGGCTGCGGCGTCAACGGCGATTTCGGGGCGGGCAGGGCCGCC
>NW_020447564.1:1688211-1714812 GCF_003343035.1 Apteryx rowi
GCCGAGCCGAGCCGAGCCGAGCGGTGAGTGGAGCCCGAGCGCGGAGCGCTCGCTCTTCCCTTCCTCTCTTCTCTCTCTTTTTCTCCCCCATCGGGGGAAGAGAAACTTCTGGGGGAGGAGGAAGGGGAGGACGCGGCAGCGCCGCCGGCGCCAAGCCGCGGCCGGCGGGGCGGGAGGAGGCCCCGGGCAGCGCCGCCACCTGCCCGCGCCGCCGCCCGGCCCGGCCCGGCCCGGCTCGGCTCGGCTCGGCTCGGTCGCGGCCTCGGTGCCACGTCAGTGCCGGCCCGGCCCGGGCACCGCAAGGCGCCGCGCTCCGGGGCTGCCCCGGCGGCCCCCAAAAAACCCTGGGAAAAGCCCTTTCCCTGGTGACTTTCCCTCTGACTCGTTTTCTTTCAACGCTCCTGGGCCAAAAGAAGCTTTATGTTACCCCCCCCCCCCCCCCCAAAAAAAAAAACTTTACTGTTTTCAAGTGTTTCCTGGAGTAACTTTCCATTTCATCCTTTTAAGTTCAACTTTATGGAGCAGCGTTTAGGAGAGATGTTTATAAGCTTCTTGGAGGTAGCTCAGCTTCTCCTGTTCATCCAGCCTTGGTATTCATGTGGTGCGGCCTGAAAATAAAGGCAGGTTATTTCAGCCGTGCAGCTGGTTCTGGTGGCTGTGTGAAGCTGGTAGGCAATGGCCGCAAACGTGATTACATGCTGCCTTCTGCCTGTTTAACTGCACTGGGAACGAGAACTCTGAATCAAGATGTCGCTTCTCTATGGAAGCTAAATACAAAACGTGTGTAGCCGCCTCTTCTTCCAGAGGGCTGTTTTGGTCAGTATGTCTCTGTGTATTTAGCAGGGTATGTGCAAGATGGTTTGTATGCTGAATTAAGCTAATATTGGTTTGTATGCACATTACTCCTTAAGATTGCTCAGTAAATACTATCTCTTTTTTAAAGCCCCATAGTTCTGTTGAGCTGTGGCTGGACATTCAGCGGAGTTGGTGCTAGTACTGCCTCCTCTGCACAGAAAGAGGCTGCGCTGCAGAAGTGCAAACCAAAAGGTGGTCCTTATCCAACAAGCCAGCAGGTCTAAACATCAGACGGAAGACAATGAACAGATGGCAGACACTAGGGAAAAAGGTCATTATTTTGTTAGCAAGGAAGTGCAGCAGCTGCTTTATCACTCTTGCTGTGAAGCGCTGTCAGGCTATGTCTTTTATAGGCCTCATAGAAAAAGAGAGCTGAGGAGGATTAAGAGCTGACATACCTGGGGAAGTATTAAAAGAAAACAGGAAGGCTCCAATTTGGAAGGCTTAACAAGCAGGAGATGACGGCTGACAGTGCTGGTGAGCGCAGTAAGCCCTTGACCTCTTCAAAGCTGTGCCGTGGGCCTTACCAAAATCTACCATATAATTTCTGAAAGCCATATCTGGAAAACCTGGAAGAGTAGAGTTCAGTACACAGCCCTCGCTCTGCCCGCTTTGATTTGGTATCTTACAAATCCTTAAGTGTTCTGCTTCAGTGAAAACTTACCAATACCAAAACTTACCAAAAATTACCAACATCAAACGTTCCCTAGAGTCTATTTTGGAGCTTGATATATGCTTTCTTTAATTGAGGGTGATAAGATGCTGGATTGTCTTATAGGGAGATACAGTGGTGTAATATCCTGGGCAGTTATGGTTGTCTTGTTCCAGGAGAAATGACTCTCTTTTGCCTTTAATTGTGTGGGGTGTTGTTTTTTTTTAATACAGGTTACATTACCTTCCCTACTGCTGAACCCCGCATGCTGTAAGCCTGTTATTCATACTTCCTGAAGCAGCCTTGGTAACTCCTCACTTTTCTGTAGCCCACCCTACCATAATTCTAAAAGCAAGCGATGGTTCATACCTGGAAGCTTCTGATCTGCTTGCCATGATCTTTTGCTGTGCCTTGTTCCTCTGAAATTGGCATGCGCGTTTTCAAGCCAGTCTTTCTTTATATATAAATCTGAAATTTTGAAACTTGGCTTTTAAACAGAAGACCTGTTGAAATGTCAGCTATGTTCATGGTTTTTTAGCTACACACTTTCTGCGTGCCTGGATTTGTTTTTTACTGCAGTACTGTCAGCATCAACTCTTTCTTCGTTTGGAAGCTCAGTAAGCTGTCTCCTTTGCATTAAATAACTGAAAAATACATTTCCATAAAGGTTGTGCTCAGGGGGGCTACATCTGCCAGAACTAACAACACTTAGCGCTTCTGCACGTAGTATGTTACAAGCACTAATCTAAGGCATAAAGTAGGATAGCTAGCAGATAGCTAATGTGCAGCTTGAAGCAGAGCCCCAAAGAGAAGTCACAGACGGGATTGCCTTTTTGTCTTCATGCTTATTTGGGGGTTTAATTTGGAGAATAGAGTGTTGTTACTCTTTCCAAAATGTATTTCTTAAAATTTGTTTTAGGGATGGTACTTTTGCATGTATATGTGAAAGCTGTCAGGTTCATTTTGCAGCCTCCTGCGGCTGCTGGAAGAGGGGAAGGGGAGACATGCGCGTGGTGGGGCTTGTGGTGTTTTCCCTCACCTCCATAGCAAAGCTTTCTAACTGCGTAGTAGGTGGCCAGAAGTCAGATAATCTTTTTCGTGGTGGGCTAAGAGGGGTACTTGCTTGTCTGTAGCTCTGTCAGGTGAATTGTCCCAGCGCTGTCTGCTGCTGTGGCTGTTGGAGCCGCGTTAGGCTGCCAAGTGAAATTGGCCTCATCCTTGGGTAGTTTCACTGCTGCCCACAAATATTTGAGTAGTGGCATTGAAACAAACCAGTTTTTACTGGCTGCTGCTTGGGCCAGGTTCGCTCTGCTGAAACAGTAAGGCTTTTTGTCTATAAAGTCAGAAAGACATCACAAGCATCGTGCAAAGTTTGGGAAGGTGCATGTACATCTGTAATGGTCACAGCCCTCTTCTTAATGGAAGACTAAAATTTTATACTAATTGCTGTCTAAGAACTCCTGACTTGTTGAGGAGAGGTTGCATCTTGACATCGTCTGATTACCAGGCTTTGCAGTAATCCTCGTGACAGCGTATGGATTAAGTAGAAATTTATCTCCATTGCCCAAGAACACAGAAAGAATCAATGTGTTAGATAAACTTTGTAAACTCCTTAAGTCTGTCTGCTTCTGTCCTTATTATAATAGTGTGGGAGCCGTATGTGCATATGGTGGGAACCATAAATACGTGGCAGGAATGTGACAGTAGCACTGTTCCATAAGCTGCCATTAAACATACTACTTTTCTCATAGGTGTATGCAGAATATCTTTGTGGAAACAGCCAAACAGACACCTCCTTCACAAAGGAATACATTTGGTGAGAATTCTTTTATTTAAATCAGCTTCATTGTGAATGTGTGTGTAGCTGCATGGCTAATGTAGAATTTCCTAGCACTTTCATTCAGGGTGCCATAATGGTGTTAATGTTAATCATAAGTAACTCTTGAATTAAAAATCTTCTTCTAAACCACTTCTTTCTTTACACCTGTGTGAGATTTGCTTTCAGTTCTTTGACTGAAATTTCCCATATCTTTCATATTCTGACAGTATGAAAGACCAGTCAAAAGCATGACTTAAGTTTAAAAAAAAATTATTTTTTTTTATGCTGAAGGGTGATGTGTATTTTACCGTTATATTAAAAAGATAAATGATAATTTATCTCTTGAATGACTAGTACCTTTGTAAGTGGAGCAAAAACTAGTCAATAGTTTACGTGTGTTCTTGTTTGATTGAAATCTGGCTGAAGATCTGGGTTTGCTTCCACTTCCTAACAGAAGAAAACACAAAGCTTACGTGTTAGTCTGCACAGCTGAAAGGAAGGAGAATGGAAAGTGCCGCTGAAGCGCTGGACATGTGCTTCATGCACACCCGTATGCATTCTGCCAGGACTCCATAGGGATCCCGCCTCACTCTCTGTGATCCCTTAATGTGTGTGTGTTAAAAGAAGTGGGAGTCTTTTTCTCATGACATAAGATTTTGTGAATTTGACATCACAGGATGAAAATGCCAAGCAATGAACTATTTACTTTTTTTCCCCTCTCTCACCCCCTCAGTCTTAGCATAGTTTGAAGAAGGTTCTGAAAAAAAATCAGGGAAGTTCCCAAGTTCAGATTTCTGATCCATCTTTGCCTTGTTACATGTGCTTGCACTACATGCAATAATTGTACTGTTGTATTCTGTGTTTCTGCATGATTCAGTGCGTAGTGAAAAAATTGCATATCTATGAAACCCTCTAGTTTTGGTTGTGCTCTGTTTTAAACCACCAGTGTATATTTCCGGCTATGCTTTACGCTGTTTTGACATGTGAGGGTAAGTCATAAAAAATGAGACGGTGCTCTGGAACTACTTAATACGCTTATTGAATGTTGCAGGGTAAATAAGACCAGCTTTCTCCTTGAATGTGAAGACAAGTGTGCATATTCAGTAACTGAATATCATCCAGTCTTAAGTCCAATGGAGAGATCTTGTACAAGCTCAGCAGCTTGTAGCAAATAGTGCCTTTCTGGACAGGTAGTTTGTTCCTCGTATTCTGCTTGTACAAGAAATTGTGAATCCAGAAAATTCTTTGTTCCTTCTGCTAAGACGAACCCTTAACTTGAGATACCAGAGATGGGACTTCCATATTGTGGCTTCTTCCCAAGAGCCGCTGTTGTTATTGGAAGCAGTATTTTCCTTCTCTTTGAAATTGCCAACATGGTTTTATGCCTGGTGACCTGTAAAAAC
The DNA here is from genome assembly GCF_003343035.1 of Apteryx rowi. Taxonomy (NCBI): domain Eukaryota; kingdom Metazoa; phylum Chordata; class Aves; order Apterygiformes; family Apterygidae; genus Apteryx; species Apteryx rowi. The sequence continues at coordinate 1,692,941 of NW_020447564.1, forward strand.
TAGGTGCGAGGTGAATCTGGATTCTTCCCCCCCCCCCTTTTCTAATCATGGGTTTTTTCTCCTTGTTTTTCATGAGCTGACTCAGCAAGGAGTGTGCAGTGATCTAGCAATCTTTTGAGCTCCCCACGTATAAAAAATAATTGTACTTTGCCGACATTATTTTATGTTTTCTTTCTACAATGTAACCTTGGCGAATACCTGCTAAAGGTCTTTTGTGGTTTGCTGTGCCCCTCTCTCCCCACCAACACCCTCTATGGAAATACAAATTCTAACCAAGGTGGTTGTAAAACATTTGGAAAACGTCAGTATGCCAAAGATGACGTTTTCAGAATGCTGACTGGAAAATAGAGGGTTTCAACAAATTTAACTTCGTGCCTTCAGGATCAGTATCAAATTCTATGCTATCTGATAAATGCTTGTGGATGTAGAGGGGAGTGTAGTGCATGTGCATAACTTAGATTCCTGCTTATTGGTTGTTAACTCCTGACTTCAGTTTTATACTGTACCTGCTGCTAACACTGGGGACATGGGGATCTCTTGCAGCTTCCTCAACACTTACAATCTTAGGCTCTTCTTAAAAAGTTTGTACCTTTCCCCCTCCTCCAGTTTTTATTAATACTGAAAGCTAGAATCCCAAAATAAGTTTTGTTCTTCAGTGGTGAACACTCAATGCCATAGAAGTTTATTAAATACTGGTTCTTGATGAGGCAGACTGTATGCTTAGAGTTAGGCATACAAGTAACCCTGCTGAGATCAGGATGATTACTTCTGTGAATAAGCTTGCATATAGTTTCAAGAATTTATAGGCTTGGGGCTGTATTTCTCTATTAAAAAGTCTTTTGTGTGTAGCAGTTCCTTAAAAATCAAGTAAAAATCATATTGATAATTATATTAAAAAATAAGGGTTTTTTAAATGCTGTTAAGTTTGATTTTAACATTGCAGTAGCATATCACACTTAATGATTAATCGTTTGGGGGAAAAATATAATCTAAATCTACAGCAGCTTAAATCCTTTTAGTTCAGATAGTTGCTTCAGAAAAAGCAGCAGCAATACTGAGCAGTCTGCTGGGACAAGAAGTGCAGGCAACATTCATCCTACCCAAAGTCCGTCTGCGGTTTTAACTGGATGTAGTGTTACTCAAACTAGAATCAGCTAGAGACATTTTTGAAATGTGATCTTTCACATCTCAACTGAGGACTGTTTAATTTCATTTGGAAAATCTTAAGATGTTAGAAGTCTCTAACATCAGATTCCTTTGTATTCATGCTTAGAAAAAATTGTTATTCCTGAATTGTTTGGAAAGTTTGGTTTTCTCACGTCCTTCAAGTATTTGTTTGCATAATTCCATGTAATATATACTGGCATCTCTTACAGTAACTGACTGCTTTAAATTTCTGAATGAGGTCTTCAAATTATATGAATTAACTTTCCACCCTCGCTTTCTTCCCCTTTTTTTCTTCCTGAGCCCTCTCACTGTAAAACTAAGAAGTGTTAGCTCCTCATCTACTACCAAAATCCTGAATTTTAAAATGAAACTTAATTCTGTTATGTAAGTGAAGTTGCATATTATATCCTGATGGATGTTCTTACGAGTTGCTGTGTCACATAAAACAGTTCTCAACTTTGATGTTTAATGCTAGAAATCAGCACTCTCATTCTGCAAGAAATTATGAAATTTTAAACTACTCTTCATGATGGAGCAAAAATTTAAATAGGTCTCTCTATTCAGCCTGTTCAAAAATGTTTCCCAGAGCTGCTGAAATAATTCAAATAACTCTAGCAGCTCAGCCTACTGTAGAGATAGAGATTTAGAAGCTGGGACTCCTAGATCTCCTGCTATATGGACTTGTGAGGAGGTGAGCAGAACAGCAGACAAACTCTTTGAATTGGCTGGGTTTCAATTGCAGTTCTGTCAGTACAATGTATTTTCATGGAATATTTGGACTTTGAATCTCTAGTTTCCAATTAAGTTTTCAGTGCGCTTTAATCAGTACCACATTTGAGTGGCTTAATTCTCCCCCAAAAGTATTGGCCTTGCACCTTCAGATTAGTGCCTTAGGCATTAGCTGAGAGTTGTGCTCTCTTTTGGGTCTTACAGAAGATTTTTACATTCTTTTTCTTTCTTGGGGCACATCTTCGACAGGGAGGATGCAGAGTAGTTTCCCTTAGGATAGACTACAGTCTGGTGAACCAGTGGACCTCTTTTGCAAGGTGGGACATAGGAGCTTGGCTCTTACTAGCCCAAGGAGGCACTGAATTGTGGTGAGTGCTTTTACGGCATTACATGAAGTATGGTGATTGTTCCTGCTTTTTAAACTCCAATGTTTAAAGAAAAATAATATTCCTGCTCTCTTCTTCTGAAGATTGGATGAAGTCATCTGTCACCAAGAAGTTATTCCAGTCCTTTGACAGCCAGTCAATAGAAATACCCACCTTAAATCTCTGGAAGGGAGTCAGGTTTAAGGCATGCTCCTGTGTTTAATGTTTCCTGTTCACCAGTTACATTACACCATGTTCAGCACACAGGATTTTGGATCACTTTTCAGAGGCTCTTAAGTCTCCTGACGTGTTGAATTGGATACAAGGTCATGTAGCTTAGGGTTTAACCCAGGCGTCTTAAAATTTGTTGCTCAAGTCTTTTGTTGGATCTAGGTCTTGGCTGTGTAAATTTACTGGAGAATGTCTACGGAAAAACCAAGACTTGAATCCTGTGCCAAGGCTTTGTTATCTCTCCCCTGTGCCAACTTCTGTTCCAGGTCAGCCTGGAAGCCTTTTCTCATAGGGATGTGATTCTCCTGTGATTTTTTTCCTGTATACCGATGTAGCCGGAGAACAGTGAGTGAAAACTAGAATAGGCTTGTTAGGAACACCTAGCAGCATCGCTGGATTACTTCCAGGCGCTGATAGAGCCACACATCATAAGTGTGGTTCTTCAGCTTTCTGATCCGCACACACCCAAAAGCTCTCTTCTGTGGAGTTGCAGTCCTTTATAGAATAAATTCAATCTTGCCAACAGTGAGTTAGTTTTCCTTAGCTATTTTTCTCAGGCGCATATAGTAGTCTCCTGGCTCTTGGGGTCTGGTACAGCAGGTCAGCAGCACCTGAGCTGTGAATGATAGGACACTCTAGTCCGTGTAGTTGTAAGAGGGGTGGTGGAGTATTTCTGTGGTTTAGAAGGGCTTATAACTGTGTTGGACCATTGCATGTGAGTGACGTATTGTGTAATATTTCTGTGTACCTCTTAAAAAGGAGCTTATGGTCAAGAATTACATAACCTTGCTGTTTTGGGGGAGATAATAGGGAGGAATGCCTAACCTTGTCACTGTTTTTATGTAGAGCTGCAATTTTTTTAAATTATGTTCTAATGCTTTGTCCCTATTCTAGAAACTCTGCTGTGAAACTTGCCTGCCAATATGTCGCTTCGCTCGTTTGGCTTCGCGGGGAACTTTGAGTAAACCTGACGATGGCCTAACCTAGATTATGGAGAGTTACCAAGCTGTCTTTTCCACACCATATCTGTCTGCCAGCCTTGTCCTCATTCTTGCTGTTGGACACTCTGTTTTCTAGCATTCTTCCACATTAATAACTTAGTCTGACTGCCTTCAAAATTTATTCATAATCCCTGGCAGTATTTTGCCTTTCCTAATGAGATCAAATATTTTTTTCTGAGCTTCTTGTGAGGAATTGTTGACAGAAACTTTCTGGAAATTCAAACAAGCAATTTCAAGCTGGGTTTTCTTTTGGGTGTTACATGCAGAGGATTCGAAGAGATGAGAGAAGTAGTTCTTCATAGAAATTTGTCTCAATTCATTTGGATCTCTCTTAAGTCTACTTTAAAATTATTTCAGTTGTTCTCCTTGTTGAAATAAGGCTTGCTAGGCTGTGATCTCCTTCCAGATTCCTAATACAGTAATCATCTTAACTAGCAATGTGGCCACATGTTAATTAGCAGTACAGATACTTTAGTTCATGCAGATGTTTTGATAAAGTAATGTCAGATCTTTGTCAGTTGGTTTCAGCATCTGCCTTAGTATGGGAGGAAACACTTCTTATTCTGATAGTGCTTGGTATTATTTTTTTTTTTGAGTTAGGAAAAAACCTACAACAACATACGTGTATCTTCTCACAGTGAAGATGAAATCTGCATATTTCTTCCAATTCACATAATTAATAATGAAGACTGTTGCAAAGAAATCACTTAGTACCGGAATTCAGTCCTTTCTTAGTATCTTTGTCCTCCTCTTATGCTCTACAATCTGTCAAGTTCTTTTTTTTTTTTTCTTTTTTTTTTTTTACTTACTGACTTGTGATAAATGAAAGAACAAGGAATTATATAACTCCCTCTTCTCCCTTACCCCAGTTACCTCTTAGCCTTCATGTCTTTGGTCTTCCCTGTTGATGTACTATAATTCATTTTCCTGTTTTTTGGCTTCCAGGTTTAGATTTCTGACTTTTGAAGGAAGCTTGTTTGTCATTCCCATCAAACCAGCCCTACTGGTGGTGGATTTTTTTTGCTTGCCTTCCTGTTCAGCTTTCTTTTAAAGGTATGTATGCATTCTGAGTCATGAACTGATATCCTCCATGCTGACTGTGAGGACTTTTTAATATTCAATTCAGGCTCTGTTCTGATACAGAGATCTCTCATTCAGTATGTGGGTGCTAGTTCTTACTGTGATGTTTTGTCATTGTAATTGTACTACTAGGGTTTTAGCTATTGCTCTCTAGGTGAATCTTCCCACCCTCAAGTTCTGCTTCTGCCTCCTCATCCCTTCTTCAGATTCCAGCCCCTGCTTTCTCGCCCAAATGACGAGGTACAGAGAAACTTGGGAATAGGCAAAAGAGCCTGGAATTCTTCTTTTATGGCGGTCAGTGACTCCTGGAAGAAATCTGAAGTTTGTAAAGGCTTGCGTATGTGTGCAGGGAGAAGGGAATTAGTGGGTCACTGGCCAGGCAGGGAGATAGCAGGATGATGAGTGGTTTAATACAACTCATTTCTCCTTTTCCTAGCCAACCCTCCCTCAGTGCTTACTGAGAGAAGAGAGCAGGATTAGCAGGAGGGCTCCAGGGAGGAGGCAGGACCTAATACTGAAGCACATTTTGGTGGGGAGGAAAGCAGGAGGGAAACCTGGACTAGTCCTTGCTTTTTTCTCCACAAAAGGGAAAATGCAGTGAGCAGAGCTGCTGATTTGAGTTTCCTCCTGAGCTTCGCCTCTCCGTTAGGGACTACTGCTCTAGAACTGCTCTAGGAAACAGCTTTACTTGGCATAAAGAAATTCTCTGCCTGAAACGTTTCCATCAGAAAGTCTGTGCATAGTTGAAATAGTCTGCTTTTGCTTCTGTCACCAGATTGTGTATGCAGTACTATTACAAGATAACTGGAGTGTTTTCATTACATTTGTTCAATCTTGTTTTCATGACATTTGTTCAAATTCTACTGCAAGGATTGTTTCTTGGGGTTTTTTTTGTTTTGTGTTTTTTTCCAAACTGCTGCTTTCTAGGTTGCATCAAGTCTTATAGATAGGCTGCTGTTGTTTCTCTAGCATCCACCACCTTGACAATCACTGATCTCTTCTTTTTAGTATGTAAATATAAGCTGTTGTATGGCAGTGGCTGTTTTGCTTTCATACCATTTTTCTTCTTGATCACCTTGTAGGTTTGAGATGTACTTAGTGAGGGAGGGGTGGCAGTTTGCACCAAGCCTGCTGACCTGTTGAAAGTTTCTTTTTCAAGTACTGAACTAGTTTGAAAAATGTAAAAGCACAGTCTGATAATAAAAAGAGTACTAATTGGTTAGTAGCTGCTGGCTTACCTAGTAATGAAAGAGAAGTTTCTTTCTTATGGAACTTTAAACTACATGAATTTTAGATTTAAAGGTTACGTTTACACTTTGCCAGAAAAGATGTACAGCGTATATGAATTTCTCTTTTAGGCAATAATGAATCAAACGGACAAAAATCAACAGGAAGTCCCATCATACCTCCATGATGAACCACCAGAAGGTATGTAGTAGTTCTCATAATATCAAGTAAGTTTACAGAAGTTCATCAGAAATTCAATTAACTCTTCAAAAAAGACTCTGCAGGCTAAAACACTTCCAGCTTTTGTTTAAGTAACAGTAAACAAACCAGCTCTGGAATGGAAGGGGATGAGCCTGGATTCTCTTTCCCTTCAGTATTCCCTTGATACAAATCCATTGACTGTAACTTAGCAAACAACTCTACTGATAAATTATAAGCCCGGGGGCAGAAACTGAAAGACAAACTGTAGACATAGCTTCCAGGGATGTGAATTTGGTCTGATAGGTGTTTATTTCTGGTGTTCATATATGAAATAGAAAGAGCCCAGCTTGACTTTGGATACTGTGCTGAATCTATAGGGCGCGAGATTTTTTTTTTATTTTTTATGTTTTAACAAAATGCTCTTGGAGACCCTTTTTTTTTTCCATAAAATTAACTGTGGTTCTAACTGTTAACTTAATCTCATGGTTTCCAAAAAAAAAAAAAAAGAAGCTTGACTTCAATAACACCTTGATCATCTGAGCCAAATGAATCTTAAATTGGTTATTAATTAGCTCTGCAGAGAAAATATAGTTGCAAATCAGCTATATTCCCTTCTAGGCTGTGGAACAGCAGGGTTGTGAAGAGCTCTTTGCATGATACAGCTGGAAGCATACTAGATCAAAAATCATTTTTGGTATATAGGTTGTCTGTATTTTGTCATCTTCTGTTGCTTTAAGACTGAATGGGTTGGATGCAGAGGTCAATGAGTCTTTTTTGCATAGTGATTCTTAAGCTCTACTATACTTGAACATAGTACAATATCATGGTGCTATGACAAAATCTTTTTAAGCACCTGTGGAGTTATCAAGATCTCCAAATGTCAAGAAACATTGGAAGCGTTTCTAAAAACAAATGCCAGGTTAGAAACCATGCCCTAATGCATTATTCCCAAGTCTAGTGTTTGAGACTTTTTTTTTCATTAAAGTTTGAGTTAAGTTTAAATGTGTTCAACACCATGAATAGAGCTTGAAATGTGCTCTGACTGGTAAATTACATTGGACTTGTCCAGTTGTCTGACTGTCTCCTTCAAGGACATTTTTTGGCTTCCATTTAATACAAATTTAATAGGTTATCCAGATCTTAACAGCAGAGGATGATTGTCTACAGGTATTGCAGAGTTTTAAATAAAACTTGTGAGTTACTGAGACTTACGTTTCTTCTGCACAGTATCTTCTTTGAATAGGATAGTAACCAGTTTGAGTATATAGTTAAAATAGCTGGAGGGAGTTGATGCAGTTAGAAGATGGAATGGAATGAAACAGAACTTGACTTAAAGGAAAGACCTTCCTTGAAGGGTTTTTTCTTTTCCTTCTGTTTCATGTGCACTTTTTGAGCCTTATATGTTCAGTTTAAATGTTGGAATACCCATGAAGAATGTACCTGTTTTAAATGTTGTACAAGGCCTTTATATGTGATACACTTTTACTGTTGTAAAATGAAGGCCAAATAAGGATGGAAGCTTACCAGTTCAGTCTTGGCAAGAAGGTTGGCCCTCTGAACAGGCTGCCAAAAAAAATTCTTACAGGAAAGACTTGATTCCAAAACCAATTCACTGTCTTTTTTAAAGATATAAGTAGTTCCAAGTTGTCCAAATGACACTTGACAAGTTAGGTGCCCAAAGGCTTTAAAGAATTATATATAGGGAAGAAGTTTCTGTATTCTTCTGTGTGCTTGCTGTGAGTAATACTATACATGTTTTATGTTCTACTTTGCGAGCAGCACCAACCTTTGCAACCTACACTCATTCACACTGTTGTTCACTGTCAGACTTTTTTCAGCAGGAAGCTGGCTGTAAAGTAGTATGGAGGAGCCAACCCCTTGAGCAGGGAACTTGTCATTTTCTCCCTGGATTTAGGAATATTCTTTTTTTTTTTTTTTAATCTTCTTTCTCATACTGATTAGAAACAAGGAGACAAGTTATGCTTATCCTAGAATAGAAATCAGCCAGCAGTAGAAACTCTTTGCAGCTGCAGGCATTTACTAGATCTCATGAACAACACAAATAGGAATGAGATGGGAACATGGCAACCATCACTAGAAGTATGCAGTTATTAATACAGCAAGTCACAGTCAGTATGTGTGCTTGTGAAATGTAGTAGGCTTTGTCAAGGGATTGGCAATCTTAACTAACACAAGGAAAAGCATGCCAAGATTGTTTTTGTGGGTTTTTTTCCTCTTGTGATTTATTTATTTATTTTAAGCTCACTGTGATGACTGCTTTCTTCCTGAATTGCTGAAATCAGCTGTTAAAATTCGGTATGGTAAAATTTTCTTCCCATTCAACCCAATCATATTGATACAGTTAGGCAGAAGTGAAGCATTAGCTGAATTAATTTTTTACAAGGTGTATAGCTCTAGTCATAAGAATCCTTTCTAGACAGTAGAATTTACACCAGGGTCTATAAATACCTCTTTCAGAATGCAATTCTTTAAAGGTTTTTTGTATGTAAATAGAAATTATGTTCTCTGTATGCCTCAGTTGGAGATGCCTCTTTGCTGGAGTTCTTAAGGTCGAAGACTACTGACTTAAAACGAACTAACAAGGATATTATTTGACTTTAGGTGAAAGGCTGTGACTTATCCTCCTAGTTTCCACAACCCTTTTTCTTACAGAAATCAATTTCTTATCTTAAGTAAGGGAGACTAGTGTAAGCTGAAAGTATTTTGGTATTTTCTGCTCCATTGACCTGCACTGTTCCTCTTTTCTATATGCCTATTTTTTTTCCACCAAACCTATAAGAAATTCGTTCTTTGAGATGGCCTCTTTTTGTTTGAATTATTCCAGGCACGCTCATAGGAACTCTGAACTTTATTTTTTTGTAATGAATACTTAGTCCTGGGTCAGTTCTGGCATTATTACAAGCTCATTGGATGCATGTGAGAAGTTGTTCGTTTTAGTCTCATCTTGTAGTACATGAGTGTCCACATCCTGTGGACTGACTCTTCAGAACTGTCTTCTCCATGTGAGTTGTCAGCAGCAGGGCCCTGGTGACAGTCCTGTTCTGCTGAGTCTCCTAAGGCACGTTGCTGTGCAGAGTGAGTGTACTGACAGGGGCTGGAGATGGTCTCTGATGGATCTATAGCTGCTTTTTCCCCTTCTGCCTCTCTAGATGTTGTCCTCTTTCCAGCATGTTCCTTCTGCCTTTGACTCCCTTGCCTCTTTATTTTGTGTTTGCTTTTTCCCTAGCTCTGCCTGCCATGGCTCACTTGCTCTTTACTTGGTCTTCCTGTTGATTTCCCTAAGCAAGGGAAATGTATCTAAATCCAATGTATTACGTACAGATAGTTATAAGTTTTTTTTTTAAAAAAATGGAACTCTCGTCCTATACTTGTTAGTTTTTTTTTTTTTGCCATGTTTTTCTCTGAAACTTTTTTTGAGAAGGAGACATATTTGGAGTTGGTGAGGAATTGACAAGGCAGGAGCTGAACAAATGCTGCATATGTAACATTATTATGGAAGACTGGAGATTCCTGAAGGCTCACGTTGAAAATATCTTACAGACAAATTGTGTCAGGGCTAAGCTACCTTACAGGTGCAGTAGATAACTTTCATGTGTGGTTCAATATAATGCCAATACAATGTTGAAACAAAACAATCTGCTTTAAAAGTTCTATATCTTCTTTAAAGATAAGATGATATTTATGTAGTAGTGGGGTGTGAAGCTGTAGTGTCAGTTCCCTTTAGAGGGAAGGTACATGTATATCCTTATCTTTTTGAAGCTTACACTTAGAAGTGTGAAGTAATTATGAAATTATTACAGGACTAAGCAGCTATCTGGTGCTGAGTTTGCAGACAAGCAACCTAGTTCTCGTTGTCTTCCTATTACTCTAATACTTCCTATTATTTTGAGGCTATGTAATCATACAATAAATACAGAATACAAATTGACTTATACTGCACGTAGTAAGAAACTATGCAAGTGAAATTTAAACATAACATTAAGAAGAAAAAATGGGGAGATTTACACTGTCAGCAACATGCAGAAATCCCATGGTTAGAGATCTTTCTGTGCTTCTATTGGCAATTTCTGTTGGAAGTTGTAACTGCTTGACATCATTAATGCTTTTGGGGACTCCTTCTTTTACTTAATAAACTTCCTTGAAAGTTATTTGGCAGGCTGACTTACTTTTTCCCCCTTCCCCATCTGAAGAACAGAAAAGGCCTTTTTGGAAGAAAATCAGATTTGTGTACGTGATGAAGACAGGAAGTGGTACAGCGAAGAGCTGTCCTGATTTATTTTATTTTATTTTATTCCTCTTCTCTTCTTTTGAGTCCCTCTGGTACTTCTCCTATTCTTAACCTTTTTTCCCCTCTTTTCTGACCTTGGTATATGCCCCCTGTAAATACATCTTCAAAACAGTAATTATTAAGAAAAGGAAGTACTTCATCTCAAGGTGAGTTCTTTTCAAAGAAGACCTCCTCATTTTTAATGAACTTCTGGCTCAAACATTTGGTTCTTTCTCCAGGAAACCTTTTCCAGCCCTTCCTTAGGGAGTTGTGCTGCCGGTTATTTTTCCTCCATGGGTAATTCTGAGTATTGGGGTAGGGGGAGCCCCCTTTAATAAAGGGGTTTTCCCCTTTATTAAAGTCCAGAAAGGAAGCTGACTTGGCCATGAGGCTTTCCAGAGTCTGGGAAGGTGGTGATGCATAGGGACAGGGGACAGGAATTTATTATTTAAAAAACTGCCTGGGAGCTATATGCCTGAGAGTTGTAGGCTCAGTATTGATTTTTTAGAAAACAGTATTGAGGTATCTTGCTACAGCAAAGTGTCTTGCCGCTTTATTTGGAACAATGGTGTTGCATGAGTTTCCAAGAAAAGTAATCTGCTGGATAAGTATAGACCATGTGTAATGGCTGTTAGGCTACAAGGAAATACTTATTCATAACTTTTCTTTTGAAAATGCTTTAACTGTAACACTGACTGACTCAAATGTTGTCTCCTCCTTCAGGTTCATTAAAAGACCACCCACAGCAGCAGCCTGGCATGCTTTCTCGGGTGACTGGTGGCCTCTTCAGCGTAACAAAAGGAGCTGTTGGTGCCACGATTGGGGGTGTTGCTTGGATTGGAGGGAAGAGCTTGGAAATTACCAAAACAGCAGTCACATCTGTGCCTTCAATGGGAGTGGGGCTGGTCAAAGGAGGTGTTTCTGCTGTGGCTGGAGGTGTTACAGCTGTAGGATCTGCTGTTGCAAGTAAAGTGCCTTTAACAGGGAAGAAAAAGGATAAGTCTGACTAAAAACAAAACTGAGACATACTTGATTCTTCAGAATATTACATCAGTGGCATTAAAATCTGCTAAGATTTGGACCACGAGAAGCCATGTATCTTAGACATCTATCTTCTAAAGAGCTGTGCAAGTAACTTGATTTCCTCTGAAAAGGACAGACGAAACTTGGCTAGCACGGTGTATGAAGATTTATTAGAAGCTAGATTCAAGCTTTATATCTGGTGAAATGTTACACTTGATAACTATAGAAGCGAGTATGTGTATCTGAAGGGATAATACATATTTGAATATTCACTTACTGTAAGTCTCTTGCAGTTTTGGATTAAAATGTGAACACAGAAATTTCATTTGGTAATCTCTGCAGTACCATAAATATGAGATGCCAATTACTGTTCCCAGTGGTTTCCACATCTTCCTGCTAAGAATCCTTGAACTGTGTAATGGCATTGTTGGATGTGCCTAAGTAGTTTCACTTATGAAACGGTATTTGCAGGCAGCCTGTAAACTATCCATGAGTGCATTCTGCCAGTGTGGGCTGGAAACAAATAGGACTGGAGGGATGCACAAATTGGAAATGGGAGTGGGAGATAGGAGGTGAGAAAGCTTGACAACATGTGGCAGAAGGGATCATAAAGAGTAAACTAATTTAATTGTTAATGCCTTATTGGAAAAAAAAATTTATTAAGTGAAGCTGTGTAAAGAATTGTCTTGTTGTTTCAGTGCAGTTCACAGAACAAGCTTTAGACTCTCTTTATGACTCCCGATATCAGAAATTTAGTCAGCTTTTACTGCAAACAAGATTGCTAAATCTCAGGTGTATTGAATGATACACATCTGTCTCCTGCAAGTGAAAACTTGCTGCTTCTAATAAACTTCTTATAGACACTAGAAAAAAATGATGGCTTAATTGAAACTGGGCTGATGTTTGTGATCATCTAGCACTATATTATGACAACTGTGTAACTTGAAAGAAAATCCTTTGTGTAGTTGGGAACCACTGAAGAACTAGCAGAGTTGTTGTCTTAACTTCATGATGTGTCAGGTTATCTTCTTGCTCTGGCTAGAAGCTTCTTGTTTCTAGCTTCTCATTTAAACAAATGCAACAAATTTTTCACTACATCTATATCTCATACTTTACATTTTGATTTTGAGTACATTTAACACTTTTATTAAAAAAAAAAAAAGGCAAATGAGGCCTTAAAGGAAAATAAGAATGAAAAACATTATCCAAGTAATACTGACAGATTCCAAACTTTGATATACCTCATCTGGGAGCATTTGTAGGCCTTCTGCAGAGTGGAGCAAAACACACTTGCAACTTTGAGCTGTCTCTTACCTTAAAATAGAAGCTGTCTGTGATCTTTGTGCTGACTTTGCAAATAAGTAACTTGTTTGGAAGCCCATAACAGATGACTGAAGATTCATATGAACATTCTGCATGCAGTATTTACTAAAAACTTGTGTTCCTACAGAAAAATTTTAAGCATGTAAGCTTACTTTTTCAGTGGCTACGGTTGTACAAGAAGGATATATAGGGTTGTTGTTTTTCTATTTTGTTTTTTTTAGAAATTAAATCAAAATATATTACTTGTCTAAAACTTACTCCTATTCATGGATGTTGAAAGTAAACTATGTGTAAGTTATGGTACAGTAGTCACTTAGTCTTTCTGAGCCATTGGTACTTTAACTGCAGTCTGGAACAACTTTCTTTATTTGATACTAGTAATTTTTTATGTTTAACAGTATTTCTAAGCATGGTGAGTTGGTGGTGGGGTGAAAAGACCAAAAAACCCAACAAATGGAGTTATCTGTTCCTTTGTTGTTTGCACCAGATGCTTAGCTCCATTCTGCTGAAAGTGTATAATGGGGTATAAGAAGTCTATGCAATACATGCAGACTTACTGTTTTTATTGTTAAAGGCTAATAATATAGAATACAGAGTAGCTTAGAGATATCAGTTAGCTATAGAAATGAGCTAGCTTTGACACCAGAAACAGTTTAGCTGCAGCAAATAATTAAGTATGATCTGCTCCCCTGCAGTTCTCAGTGTAGATGTATCCACAGAGTGCTACTGCTGGACTGCAAAGTCAGCTATTTCAGAGCAGTGATATTTGTGACATTCAACCAACCCTTCCTAATCACTTTCCGAAAACTTAAATGTTGAACGGATCATACCTCTTTTTTTATGACGTTCTCTAATTTTTATACTATGAAGCTTGCAGCAAAACGTGTGGTCTGAGATACATAATGTTAGAACTGTAAAAAGCTACCAATGCTTCATTATGTTTTGTTCTTACCATGTCCTGTAGTCATTACCTCTGAATCTTGTAACTGAAATGCTTTAGTATGGCATATGGTTTTAGTTTTAGAGAAGAGCTTTGTACTATATTCTGCATATTTTCCATTCACATATGAAACTCACTTCTTTTTGTGTTCTGATTCTGTCCTGACACTTGTGAAACATTAAATTGTTGCTGTTTCAGACTTCTGAAAGCTTCCTTTGTTAATTTGTAGAGAAAGGCAGATTAGTGAATACTTAAGGGTGAAATCTTCATATCATTTCATGCCCCGAAGTGTCTTTTTTCTGCATCTAAGTAGTGTCAACAAGCTCTTAAAAACTTTAGCCTCTCTGTGTTGTAGGCTGTGCGTAGACACTACCCAATTCCTTACTGATTTTCCTGGGAACTGAGGCTTGTGGAAGTCCACTTTTAAGATTATAGAAAGGTTAGGTTGGGGGTTTTTTTGCTTTTCAGGGATTGAAGCTAGTGCCTTACAGACAAGACTAATTTGCTTTGTCCCCAGCAGAATTTGTAACCAAGAAATCAATTAATTTTAGTAAGCGTCTGAGAAACTTCCAAGTGTGGGTTGTAACCTGGAGATTTCACAGCCCCCACTTCAAAAGGGGAAATGTATACAAATACTACTTGTATATCTGCATCTTCCTTCTGTGAGGGAAATGCTGGTCTATAGATTTTTATGTGACAAACTTAAACTGTATAAACTTGTTCACATTCAGTGTGAGTAACAGCAAGAGATTGATGAGGATTTCAGCAATACAATGTTAGAGTAATCGGGGGCTTATCTGAGGTTTCTTTGTAAATGAATCCTGGGAAGAACAAAGAAATGGCTCCAAGGTATAGAGATATTGAATGAATTTTGATCTGCTGGTATATAAAAGTAGTCTCCTTGTCTATGCCTTTGTTTTGAAAGGGGAGAGGGAGAAACTGTAACATTCAGAAGAGAAAATGAGGTGCTTGAGATGACTCAGATTGTGACTCAGTTAAGGAAATATGTCACTTTCCTGTTTTTTCCATTGCCACTGGAAGTATTGTAAGAAATGATGAGAGTAAGTTGCATCAGAAAGGAATTTTAAAACCAGGTACCTGTAGAAATACTGAAATTAAATTTTCCTTGAAAATTTTTCTTTTATGTCTTTACCTCCTTTTCATCCTAAACCACCAATCCGTTTAGGAGTTCAGTATTACATGCTGTAGTATGAGTATCTGCAGAGAGCTGAAATGCCCCTTTGTGTTTGAGAGAAGGATGTTTTTGAATTACTGTGGTCTACTCAGTAGTTGAGCACTGAAGGATAGTCAGAAAGTGACAAAGGCTGGTTCTTGTGAATTTTTAATTACAGCTGTATTCCCACTTCAGTTTCCTGTTATAAAAGATGGTGTTCAGTAAGAAAATGGCTTAGTAAAGCTGGACAGCCTAATTTTTCTTTAAGTGCTGGTGATCCACATCACTCCTCGAATTCTCGCCACTGTCGCACGTACTCCTGCAAGGGCAGTATTTACCCCCCGTGAGCTGCTGCCACATCTACACTTGCCTGTGTGCCGGTGGGTTTAAGACTTTCAGCTGTTGAGATCCTTGCACTGCTCCAACCAGATGTTTCCAGTCTTTTCTAAGCTCACAGCAGATAATTTGGCAGGGTGTATAAAATCATCATCTTGCAGGCCACCCTCTAAGTAATCCAACACCAACTTTACTCAGCAATTTAAAACTTTTCTTTAAGAAAAGCAACCCTGGACTTGCTGCCAAATGTCTGTTAAAAAGTGACCTTGAGGAATGGCCCAGAGGGTGAGGGTGTGTGTAACTGGCATATCTCCTGCTGTCAGAAGGGAATGTCTATAGATAGGTTGCTTAGGATAAGTTTTCCTTTTGAGGAATAAAATCACTGATGACCCTACTTCTATTGAGATAATCTTTAATGATGCTACTATTTTATATCATTATGCACAGCCCATTTAAAAAAGAAAAAAAAAACCCCTAGAACTTAAACACTGTCCAATAGTTACTATTTAAAAGCCAGCATTTAACATGTCAACAGTTACCAGTGATATCTGAGAAGCCAGCTCACCAATATATTTAGAAACTGTGGCAGCTGTTTGCAAATCTGGTTGTCATTTTTAATCACCAGTGGTTCACAGACTAGAGTTTTGTTACATCTACTATAAAAGTGTGATTTTTTTTTTTGCCTGTCTAGAAAAGAAGAAATTAAGAACTAGCCATTTGCAATAAATGTATTTCCTCCTCCCCCAAACATTTTACAAAATGAATCAGTTCTGAAGTCTCAAAAATTTAAAGGAGAATGTCTTTGTAGTTTATTAGCATAACAGTTTGTAGGTAAAAATAATGGGGCCTCACTGTAGTGGTCACTAATCAAAAATAGTGTCCTGCCCCTGTTCTCAAACTGTGCTCTAGGTAGTCCTCCCATCCAGGAAGTCAGGTCAGCTTCAGTTCAGGATCTGGAATATGGAAGAGAACCCTAAGAGAGTTTTTAAAAGTTAGCGTACCAGTGGGTTGATGAACGCTACTGGATAAATAACCCTCCTCCTCCTCTTTTCTGCAAACAGAGATTATACTAATCAGTGCCATAGATTGGACTGTGCAATGATAGAGCTGAAAATCCAAAAACTTAGTAGCCAGTTAAATAAGGAAATGCAACAGAACCCAAAAATGCATGTGCGAGGTAATCCCTGGGGGGGGGAGGGATCAAGTCTTTATGTAAATGGTAGCAAGTCAGTTTTCATCAAAGTCAGATTCTGTGACATTACTTGAAAATGTTAGAAAGCTACAGTTTTATAAGCAAGTTATGCATAAAACCCCATTCCAGGACAAAGCGTAGCGTAAGAATGCAATCTGGTTAATGTAACTTTTGTTTCAGTTTTGATCAAAGAAATCGAGATCTCTGTTTTCTCTTTAAATTATGCAAAAGAAAATGATCATAGTACAGCATTCAAATTAATCTTCAATGTTTATAGGAGCAACAGGATTAAACATTGGTCTCTCCTTCTTTGATTGTATCTTACCATAACTGACTTCAAAATCTTTCTTAGTACCATTCAAAGTTTCTAGAGTCCCACTCTTTATATTATATCCTAAAGCAGAGAGTTTTTTAATTCTGTACTGAACAATCTGTGTTGTCAACTCCAGCACCATTGGGGTCTCTCTGATCTGCTCTACAGAAATTCCTTCCTTCAACAGTCCCTCAAATCTTTCTTCCAAAATTGGAACAGAATAGTAGAGAAGGGCTGGGCATTTCAGCACTAGCTGTTTTAACTCTTGATCACTGCACTTAAAGACATTTTTGGAAAAAAGCATACTCTTCTGCATAGTAGTAGGAGTAAGTTGAAAAATAAAACCTTTAAGTTTGGACAGCAGCTGTAGAACTTCATGGTTAGTGAAATCATTCTTCTGGAGAAATTCCAAGTTCTTCTGGACTGCAGTGGAAGTATTTAATAAAATAAATGGATTTTGGCTCAATAACTTCAGTATCCAAATCTTCATATTTGCATCAGAACCTCCTAAACTCAAATAATTTCTCTGTAATGTCTTTATTGTATGTTTGTTTTTCTCAACAGGATTGTAAAAAATACTGGGTGCGCTTGTCAAGAACCTAGTGATTATATTATTCTTAAGTCCCAACTCTTGAAAAAACAGAATATTTGCTTTCTGATTCTCATGATACTCAGTAGTAAAAAAAGACTCTGGAAATTGCTCTATTAATTTAATCAGCTGTTTTTCATCCTGGCATACTAATTGCCACAGAGCTCTTTGAGAGTTTATCTCTGCAGGGCTGCAGAGAATTGCCTCTGGCCAACGTTCTAAAATACTGGCGATCATAGTCTCATCTGCTCCCATTTCTCGTAAGATATTAGCAATTTCTTTAACATAGGCTACATCCTGGAAAAGGACCCATGCCTTTAGTCTGCGTATTTTCTTAATATCAACTGACAATCTGTAGAGACTCTTGATTATTTTTTTATTTTCCTCTCTTGATCTGGTATCAGTTGTATAATGGGAATGAGGTAGAACGCTTCTGTTTGTTACTTCAGCCCATAACGATGAAAAATTCAATCCAGGGTTACAGTACTGAGATCTTGCCAACAGCAGTGTAAATGTATCTTTTGCACTGTGAGCAACTCCTCTCAGCATCGTGGAGTGCAGCACTACACAGAGAGAAAAACAACTATGAGAAAACACATTACATAAGGCACGAATTATACCTCCTAATGTTCTCAGAAGCATTGTATTTAGAACTGAGCTGGCATAAAAAAAACCCTACTCTCAACAATGTTTTTGGTTAGTAGCAGAAAATTCAGCTTTCAGGCTAGAGGGAAAAAAAAAAAAAGGACTTTTGAAAGGTTAATGTTCTAACTGAAGCCTCACTGGAACAAGAACATGTGGATGCAGCAGACCTGAAATGAGGGCAGCTCTCTGTCCATACAAACACTTGTAGCCATACAAGAACCAGTCTGCCATTTCCTGCAGACTGAGGCTGTTATTACATTACAGCTTGCTAGCTCTACATTTAAAAAAGTTTCATGCAATTTGATCTGACATTAATTCTACTGAATTAGTCAAAAAAAAAAGCTTACACATCTTTCTTAACTCTTCTGAATGTATTTGCTTAATTTCTCAAGCATTGTTTGGACCGTGACTCGTTTCTTTGTGTGTCACAGAGACCCTGGTGTTCAGTAGCAGGTTATAGCTTAATTGCATTTTGAAATTGTTCTCCTTATAATTAAGGAAAAAAATCCTCCAAACCATCTCTCTATGTATGTGTTTTTCACTAGCACAGTTAATTGGGGCTGAATAAGCAGACTGGTATTTTCAGGGAGAAAGCAAGCACACTGTAATGCCTTTCACTTCAGGCCGTCACTCGCCTCCCCCAGTACCTACTTTGCTTCGGTTGCCCTTTGCTGAGATGCCTTATTTCTGTCTCCACATAACTTCTGCCGTTGGCAGCCAAGGTCAGGAGGCAGGGAGTCCTCCTGCGCCCTTTGCAGTAGGTGCGTGGCTGTGCTGAGGTCAAAAGCCAACCACAGGGTAGCTGTGGATAACCAAACCCTGGGTAGCACTAACAGAGCACGCGGTGTCACGTGATCTGCGAAGGCCAAAGGAGCAGCAGTGATCAAATGCGGAAGAGTATCATCAAGTATCTGTTTAACTTCCTGAATGATATTTTTGTAATAAACTTTTGGAAGCAAACAGTATGAAATGGAATTGCTGATCTCTGAAATGCTGGTGCTAATTGCTGCTGCTAGGATCATACTTAAAATCACTCTAATTGAAAGTGGGCA
This sequence comes from Apteryx rowi, assembly GCF_003343035.1. NCBI lineage: Eukaryota > Metazoa > Chordata > Aves > Apterygiformes > Apterygidae > Apteryx > Apteryx rowi. The sequence goes on from NW_020447564.1 coordinate 1,711,817, forward strand.
AAAAAAAATTCCTAAAAATGTCTTTATTTGACAACTCTATTTACACAGTTGCTTTCATTTCTTCCAAAGTATAGTGTGCTTCAAAAAATACCCATACGAGCATTAAAGACTTTTTTTTTTAAAGGAAAGACTGTTATGATCATCTAGTCTCTTGCAAAGCACAGGCCTAGAAGGCTATTGCAGGAACAGCGGTATAAGACCCCTTAAATTTTCTTTAAATTATATCACATCTTTTCAGAAAACACACAGTCTGTTTAGAGAACTAAAGTGATGGAAATTCCACCCAGTTCCAGGCATGGTTAAATACTTTCCAATGGCAAAATACTTCAACTTAAGAAAGTGCACCTTTGCTTTTAAGCTCATGTTTTTCAGCTTCTAAAAGCTGAGTTCTTGTTATGCTACTATATCATAAACTAATAGATTAAGAGAGAAAAATAATTTACTGTATGCAAGTTTATGTTATTAACAGACAACTGTTTATTGGTAACTTGGTTATTTTCAAATATCTGTAGCAAAATCCAATTGCCTAATGAATCTGCTTGTGTCATAACCCTAGGGCTAATGATTTTATCTCTATGAACTTAAGTCTTGAGAAGTGCTGTCCAGCAAGCTAAAGCACAGAACAAGCATTTTTTTAATATCTATGAAAGCACTCCAAAGCATAGGTAAGTCACTGACTTTTTCTGTCCATACTATCCATACCTTGAAAAAGTGACTCTTTCACAGGGTCTGCAAACTAAAACCTCTCCTCCATAGGGAGTGAGCGACACAGCTGCCTATGTTTCAGTACTACGAGCGGTTGTATTGAATTCAGTGGATCCAGTTTGAGTAAGCAAATCTCTGAAGGGTCAGGCCCTTCTTCATTAATGCTTCTGCTAGAAATTGCTGTGAAAATGAAGTCTGGTTAACACTGTTTGGGATGTCAGATGACAGTTACAAAGAAGTATAAACTGGAAAAATTACTAACTGTGACTTTTACTTCAATGTGCAAGCATGGTATTAAACAAAATTGCCTTGTGAGTAATGTAGTCACTTAAAATATAGAGTCATTTTTACCTATTAGGTATAGAGCTTTTAAAATAACTGAGGCTGAATTCTGATAGAGTAAATTGTGCGTTTGCAAGATCTGACATGAAAATTATGTTAAGTTCCCTTAAAAGAAGTTTTATGTTGTCTGAAAATGTTTGATAACAGTCATTTTTTTCCTGTTGTTAGTGAGGATCTTCCATACAGAAACACAAAATACTTTACAAAGAAAGAAAACTTAATTTGCTAAGCCACATTTGACTGGGGAACTTGGGAGCCCTCCTAATACACTAAACTAATTATAAAGTATTAAAATAAAATGAATGGATTTTAATGTCATGGTGTTCAATAAAAACTGAAAAGTGCTTTAAAGCTATGATTTGGTGTCTGAAATGCATTTCAGAATCTGTAGATGGCAACGTCACAGATCCAGGCTTTTTCAAAATATTCAGATCCTAGAATAAAATTATGGCACAATCTGTCCCAAGAATTCAGAGTTCTCTTAAAGCTCATGTTGGACTACTGCTACAGTATGCAGAACCCCTTTGCAACTTTTTATTGCAAGTCAGTTGAGAGATTAAAAAAAAACGCCAGCCCAGACAAGATGTTTGCTCTCACCGCCAGTAGTGAGCGCCCTGTTACTGCCAGGTGTCACAAAAGCAGTAAGGAAGTAAACAAATGTGTACCTGAAATTTATCTGAGATCTTGCTTGTTAGCACATCTGCAGTGGTATTATAATTTTTATTTTTTAATGGGGCTCCTATGTGTATCTTCTATAGGAAATGGATTCTAGCATCAGCTGGCTGATTCATCATTGAGAAATATATTTTGAGACTCAAATCTCACTTAAAAAAAACAGACAAAAAACCTCTCATCCATGCTATACTTTTCAGGAAATCTTTCAATGAAGACAGCAACAGCATGGCTACTACTGCCTGCTGGTCACTACCATTTTTATTACAGCAAACTATAGCCAGGCCTTAGGTTTGTACAGTATGATATGAAACCACTAAGTGCTTAGGCTAACTCTTCAATTAACCAGGAAGAATAGGTATTTACCTAGAAAGGACCCGTGCAGATAGGATTTAAACAGTTTGTGAAGAAATCTGGAGCAGTAATAGGTGGTGTTTGTAGATAAGAGTGGTAAGAGTAAGTATCCACACTTTTGCACTTACAGAAAAAATGAATCTCTGCTTTTTCATCTGCAGTGGAAATGAAGTAAAATGGACTAGAACATAAGGCTTTCTATACTATAAAGAATCATAGGATACTTCAGGCTGGAAGGGACCTCAAGAGCTCAAGGCAGGTCAGGTCTGAGCTCAGACCGGGTTGCTTAGGACTTTATCCAGCTGGGGCTTGAAAACCTCCAGTGATGGAGACTGGCCAACCTCTCTGGACAGCCTGCTCTGCTGCTTGTCCGTCCTTATGGGGAGACATGTATCCTTGTATCCAGGAAAGGAAACGCATTCAGAAAAAGGCTTAAGGAAACATAATGCTATCTTAAAAATGGAAGCTGGGAGGCCCCCCCGGCCTCCTCCCCAGGGACCAGTGTCCCCCCATCCCCTCCCGTTTGCTGCCAGCAATTGCCACAGCCGGTCGGGAGGCGCCGCACGAGCGGCCTAAAAAGCGCCTCATGCCCCCAAACGTCTTTCCCTAACCATGCGTAATGAAAATAAATAAATAAAATAAAATAAAATAAAAAAGAAGAAGAAGAAAAAAAGCAGCCTCTCCTTATGAATCTCGCCCCGTTCATCTTCAGGCAGCCGTTACCGCCGCACCGCTCAGCCTGACGTCAGCTGCGGGGCAGCCCAAGGATAACGGCCGCCGGCCCGGCCCGCTGCCGGGCGCCCCGCTCCCCCCTCGCCTCGCCTCGCCTCACCGCTCCGGCGGTTCCCGCACCGGTGTTTTAAATAGCGCAAAGCTGCAGTGAGCACGGACGAGGGCCGGAGGAGCCCGTGGCAGGGGAGAAC
>NW_020447564.1:1714847-1719683 GCF_003343035.1 Apteryx rowi
TGCCGCGCGCCGGGGGCGGGGCAGCGCGGCCGCCATGGCGGGCGGGCGGCGGGGCAAGGCTCGGAGGAGCAAGGCCGCTCGAGGGACGCGCTTGGGGCTGTGCGCCGTGCTAGGAGCGAGTCCCGCCGGCCCGTACAGCAGCCCCGGTGCCTCCCTGGCCCTGCGGTGTCCTTTCCCCTCCCCCCCACCAGACCGAGACCGCGAGGGGAAGCCGCTGGCCACTGCCGCGGCAAGGGCTGGGGTGCCCCTGGCAGCCCCACGCCTGAGGGCCCTCTGCCCTGCCCAGCTGCCCCGCTCCACAGTCCTCGCGGAAACGGGATTTGTCCCCGAGACCGCTGCGGAGTTTGGCTGAAATGAGCCTGTGTGTTGAAAAGTTGCGGGGTGAAGGAACAGAGCCCCAACGGGTGGTGCGATGGCATCGGTCATTCCCCCACGTCCCGAAAGGCATGGTGGGAGCCGTGAGATGGATGAAGGCCAAATTCAAGAGAGCATCTCTATTTAAAGCCCTACGTCGTGCCTGAATCTGGCATATATCATTTCAACCTTGTCCACTTTCCCATGAAATGTCAAAGTAAGAGCCTCACCAGCACCGTAGGCTAAGCAAATGGAGATGCCCTCACACCCCGGAAGCTGCACGCGTGCCACGAGGTCCATGAGGCCATGGCACAGGGGCTTTTGTGACCGCGTAGGATCAACTTCACCACGCGCGGAGTGGGCTGCAGGGCTCCCTTTCCCGCCTGGCACCCAGAGCATAAATGTCCTGGGGTTTCTGAAAGGACTGCAGTCACAGCCAGTCCTTCCCCGGTGTGACTGCAGCTGTAAGCAGGATGGAAACAGGCTGGAGAAGCCAGGTTGGTGCCATGCGGTACTCAGGGCGCCTGGCTTCTGTCAATTCTGCATCATCATATTTTCATTGACTGGTGCAAGGAGAAGGGAAAAAACTGCTTAATCAACAGATCTCATGGTACACTGAAGTACGGTTATTAAGTGGCTGTACTTTAATTCTGAGTTTGCAGTAAACAAGGACTTTGCCATCCTACAGATGTGAATTTAGTATGCTATAGTTCATGTGTTGATGCACTCTCTTCTTAATCAGAGTGAAGTAAATTGGATTACAGTCTTTTTATCATGTAAAAACACCTGAGTTTCTTCCACCTGTTAAAACAGTTTGTTATGATTGGAAATATTTTAAAGTGACATACTGAGAGGTGTATGGATTAAAACAGCTTTCAAGAAAGAATTAGTGTACTAACTCAAAATCTATCATTTTGAAGTATTATTATGCTGCAATTAACAGTGTTAGTGAGGACTTGCACCCTGTACAGCACAATAGCTACCAAATACACTAATCAGGAGATCAAAAGCAGTAGTGCTCCTGATACGAAACATGTTCTCTACAAAGACTATTCTACTCTTTCGCAAAGTAGCACACTGAAAAATCTTTTCAGGATCAAATTTTGATGAGAGGCAACAATGATGTAAACACTGGAAGCTTCTCTTATATCAGTATATTTTCTTCCATATGATCACTGCACTTATCTCTAATAAAAGAATACAATTCATAGATGTAGTCATTGGATTAACAGTTTTGCCAGTGTTGTTTCAGAAGCTAAATGAGCTGTGATGGTGAGAATCTGCTTCCTGTATCGTAGTCTGTTCAGATGGTCTCCTCTTCAGTCATGTCTAAACTTAGAGTAAAAAATTGGCAAAGACACAAATAATTTCTAGACCAGACAAATTTTTCTAGGCATTTTAGCATTTTAAAAAAACATTTAACTCTGGTCTGCATAATGACATACTTCAAAGAGTGAAAATCAGGACTGTTTGCTTTGAAAGCACTTCTTTTGTCAGCTACATTTTCAATAATCTGCATTAGATCTAAGTATGAAAAGGAGAATTGCTATAGAAAGAAAGTATGCTCTACAAACCTTGTTCAAGCTTGGTTTCCTACATGACTGCTGTTTCAATAACACTTAATAGTTGTGAATATGAGTGACATAATTGCATGCAATGGAGTTAAGCATGGATCTAAAAAACTCTTCTGACTTTTTAATACACAATATATTCCATGTTTGCTCCTTGATGTTTTATTTTGTCCTTTCACTCCATGTTATCTTTTCTTCTCTTTTGATTCCTTTTCCTCTCCACTCCCTGGATTTCTGGCATCCCAGTCTGGGCTAAGTTAGCTGAATTAGCAATACTGTTCTTTCAAAAGTTATCCACAAGAGAACACAGTAGTGGGGTTTACTTGCACAAGTTCCTTGATTGACTCTGATTCTATTTTCTTTTTTCACTAACTTGAAGAGAGTGCCCTTCCCTTGAGATCTGACATTTTAATTAATATATTCCTCACCTTCCTACCTTTTTTTAAATCAAAAACAATCAGTCTAGAAGGGAAGGTATGGATAGAGCTGAATGGTGTTTTGACATAATGATATGCTAATTACAGTTGTTATTTAATCTGTAGTGATAAACAGCTTATAGAGAGTGATAGTTTTCATGGTTGTAATTTGGTTATGAAACTATGAATTCCTGCAAGGGAGGGTTGGTTCTACCTCAGTTTAATAGTTTTAAATGTAACATTTTGAAGAAGGCAGATCAGTTGGCACTGGGTATTCTTTAGGGCCATCCTTTGTTGCTCAGTGTCACAGCCTTGTAAGGAGCTAGCAGGGAACATAAAAGCAGTTTAAAAGTTTTAAATAAAAACTATATTGTGATGTGACTTTCCTTGAAAGTAAGCTTTCTCCTTCAGTGTGCTCAAATATCATAAAATTAAAAGGAATTTAATGGGAAGTGGTCGTTAACTACTGAGATTTTTTTTCATTCATTTCTACTTTATTTCTTTTTGAAAATTAGTCAACAAAGTTTTGATGTTTCGTAAAAAACTGACCAAGCAAGGAACCCACAGGTTCCTCTTGGAGCAGAATGATGAGCTGTGGGATCCGATGTTACATGTATGACAAAATAATAGTGGAAAAACCTCATAATAATTAAAACTACTGTTAAGTTATGTTAAATGCTTAAGAAAAGTTGGTCCACCACACTTTTTAGAGAGAAAGGTTGTACAATCTCAAATAGCAAGGGACTCTAATCATGGTTGGGGCCTTTTCTGTTAGCATGCTTTGATCAGTAATGACATTTTATGAAGTCATTCAAGATGAGGAAAGAAGAGCATTGAGGGAAACATATGATGCATATATGTTACTTTTTATTGACTTTAGTTTTTACTTTTCCATACCTAAGCAGAAAACATATTTCAGAAGAAAGAGCAACTATAAATTTTAGATTTGAAATACTTTCCTACTTGGAAATGCTGGAAGTCAAGGAAAGCAAGTACTGCAGATGCATGTCCGTTTTACTTTAGAGTCATTATTTTTGATGAGATCCCTCTTGCTGTTGTTTCCCTTGTTTATGGAAAGTACTAGAAGTTGTAGATTAAGTTACAATTCATGTGTGAAGGTTTGTTTTCAGAAGTGCATATAGAGCTGCCCTGTAGAGACTTGAAATTGCTGAGTCCTATGCTGGCCAATACCACAGAAAGCCTAAGAAAACCTGCACCACGCAGGCATCTTTTAGGTCTGTAATTAAATGGAAAGTACGTTAGACGTACACCATTTGCTAATAATGACTTTACCAATAGTGCTAGAGAGACCATTTTAATTCATTTTACTTCTCGGTACTCTTTCGAAGATGTATTTTATTTCCACAGCTCTGGCACGGGGGGGGATCTGCACAGCCGCGTTAGCTCTGCCTTTGTTCCTTCCCTCCCGCCCCCCAAGTTTTGCACAGCACCTCAGTGCTGCTGCGGGCAGAGGCAAAAATACTTTGTCCGCTCCATAAGCGACGAAACGTATCTTAAAATAACGAGGGGGAACTCCCTCCTCCTCGGGACGGGCAGGGGCCCCTGGCCAGGAGGCACCGCGGGTGCAGCCGGGAGAAGGCAAGGACGACGTGCGAGGGCTGACCGGCAGGGGGGCGGCCCCGGCCTCCCTACGTGGACACTTGCATAACCCGCCCGGCCCACTGGAGGCGGTGGCGGCTGCAGCTCCGCCTCCCCCCCGGTCACCCCCGCCGCGGCCGTTACGAGGGGGGCGGGAGACGCGCGCACGCGCGCTCCGCGGGGAGCGTTATACATAACAGGTCACCGGCGCTGCCCCCCCGCCCCTCCCAGCCCCCGCGCGTGCGCACACGCGTCCCCCGGCGCCGCCTGACAGGTAGTGGCGCCTCCATGAGCCTCCTCCGAGCCCCGTGCTCATCCGGGTCCCCGGCGCCCCGCGCGGTAGGGGGGCGCGGCCTCCGTCCGCGGCGCCCCTCCCCGCCGCGGCCCAGTCCCTCGCACCGCCCAGGCGGGTGGGACTCCTCCCGGGGCCGCTGACTCCCCCCGGTTGCCCGGCGGCGGGAGCGGGGCCGAGCGTACCCCTACAGCGCCTCTCCCCGCCGCCTCTTCCCTCCGCGGGTGCGAAACACACTTCAGAAACGTGAGGGCTGGCGGTCACGTGGGGGCGGGGCCGGCCAATCAGGGGCGGGGGGCGGGGAGCGGCGGCCGGCGGAGCCCGGCGCAGAGTCACAGGGCGAGCGGCGAGGCAGCGGCCGCGCGGCACCAACGGCCGCTTCTCGGGAGCGGAGCGCCGCCGACCGGAGCCACCGCCTCGCATCTCCTCCTCCTCTTCCCCCCCGGCGCGGGGGCTGCGCGCGGTGATGTGTCTCCGTCGGGCGGCCGCCCCCGGCGCCGTCTCTTAGAGCCGCCTGAGGTGAGGCCACGTCCCGGCTCCGCCAGCGCCCCGCTCCCCGCGGCGCCGGGGACCCCGCAGCGCTCCTTCTCCTCCCCCCGCGGGG
>NW_020447564.1:1720203-1761040 GCF_003343035.1 Apteryx rowi
GTGCTCGCGCCCCCGGACGAGCGGGCGGGCGGTTAAAACGTGGGCCCCCGCCCGCGGCGGAGTGCTGCGCGTGGGCGCATCGCCGCGGCCCCGCGCTGGGCAGCCCCAAGAGCAACCCGGCCTCGGGTCGGGCTGGGAGCCAAAGCTCCCACGCTGGCGTGGGGTGCCGCGTTTCTGAAAATACCCCTTTGAGGAAGGAAGGGAAAAAAAAAAAGCTTTTTGGTTAGGTCAGAAGTAAATTCTCAGATTATCTTCCCTGTAGGGAAGGGTATGTAACATCCCTTTCAGGAACGTGCATCTCTGCTCTTGTACCTTTAAACCAGGTGTACTCTTGCTTTAAATGTAAAGCTGAACTTTTGCTATGGAATGGTGACCTCGATCTAGTATGGAAATGCATGCCATCATCAGACAGAGGTTAATGGGACTTCTGTGTGTGCATATCTTGTGTTAAACAATACTAGTGATCTTAAAGTTCTTTTAAAAAAAAAAACTGACAATGCAGTAGAGTTCTTCTATCATCCATCCATCCAAGAATGGCAGGAACTTAAGATACTCATGAACTTAGTCTGCATAGGCTGCAATGCTGAGAAGAGTTGTCTAATTCTGTAACAAGCACAGTTTAACTGGACTGAACCCAATGTCATGAAGGGATGACTGTCAAAGTAGAGATACTTGGATTTTCAGTTCAGTTTTCTTCAAGGATTATTTCTTTCAGATGTAATACCTTCTGTCCCAGATCATTAAATACTTTACCAGGAAGCTGACTTCTCTCTCTCTCTTTTTTTTTTTAATCTTGAAGTTTTCATTATGGTCATATCTCTGGTTTAAGGAAGATACAAATATTAAGAATGTTTTTTGTAAACTTTAACTTGATGGTTATTCTATTTTTACTGACAAGAATAAGGTGCATACTGCTTAATAACTGAAGGTACTTTCCTTATCTGAGGTTCATAATGTACGCTTCTTTTACAGAGACTTTTAAAACTTCTTGCCAGTTTTGAATGAGATAATTTATCTTGTATAACAAATCTTAACTTTATAAACAAAACTCAGAAGTTGTCTTTATGGATAAGGTGTGAACAACTACTTAAGTTTTAAAAGAATGCAGTCAATTGGAACACGTCCAAGTGGTAAAGAAACTACATATTCAGAATACTTCACAGGTTTCTAATATATTTTGTAATTGAAGAAAACAAAGAGAACTAAACCATTCTTGGTCATATTCTGTGGGCTAGTGAGTAATAGACAAATGTGAACTTTATGATCCTGGCAAAAGGAAATCCATCTCTGTAATGCTACTGCCTTAGTTTTTTCAATGGCTATTTAATATGATCAACACTTAACACAGTCTTAGGATACATTTATGCATAAAACATTTGTTAAGCATCTACAGGTTTATTTTCTTTAGCAGTTCTCAGTGTTACAAAAGACAATCCCTGCACCGAGTTTTACATTTGAAGAAAACCATCTTTTAGCTGTTGGTCAGAGAGGGTAGGTTTCTTTTTGAGGAGGGGTATTCATCTTTCAGTCCATTTTTGGGGAGGGGATTCTTTTCCCTGTGAAAAATGAAGATCTCCTAGAAGGAGGATCAGTTGCAACATCCCCACCCTCAGAGCACTTCAAACAATCTGCTGGGACCTGAATACCCTCAAGGCATATGCTGCACGTGGATTTGTGTAGGTCTCACTCCTTTTGTAGTCCAGTTTTGTGAGATTTTCATTTTTTTTCAAATAAAAAAAAAGTTTTATAAAATAACTGACTGCTAGAACTTTATGCTTATTAGTGATCTCAATAATTTATCATTTAAATGAACAGTTCATAGTTTGGAATTAATCCATTTTAGGTGCCAGTGGTTTTAATGAGCTATTTTTAACCATCTGTAGAACACTCACATTTGTAGTATGCATACTTAAGACTTGTAAAGTGGTACTCTTTTATTTGGTTTGCCAGTCTCATTCAGTACTTGTTATTGATAATCAAGCATTTTAGCTCCTTCATTACTAGATGACTTTTCCTTGCTTACATGCATGTGGAGTAGAATGTTGAACTGGTCAAAAATATTTTATTTGGGATTAGGAACAGAAGCTCCTCAGCATCTGGAACTTGAGTCAAATTTAATCTTCTGCTGTGAATTTACAGTGATCCTTTCTTATTTATGGGTTGATTTACATTAAGAGAGTTTATGTTCTGATGAGTTTAGGAACCTAATGCCCTAGGCTCACTCCTGTTGCAAAACTCTTGTCTGTCAGAGTTCAAAGTACAACTCATAGAATGAGCATGAGGAAGAATGGTGTAAAAAGACTAGAAACCACCAGGTTTGGTTTCTTGTTAGAAACAATATTGTGCCTTGGCTAGTATTCAGTGAGTTGGTTTAGACCAAATATGGTTCATTTTAAAGAAGTATCTTAAACACATTTAATATACAGGTGTTTTCTGTGGAAGTTTTCTCTTCAAACATTCATGTAGCACTCATGAACTAATATTTTTCTGTAATTGCACTGTTGAGCAAGTCTAATTACTGAGTAGTCACATGGCCTTACTGACCTCCTTTCTCTTGGCATTCAGCCTACCAGTTCTAAAATCGTGAACGCTACATAACAAATATGAGGCCTTTCATCGACTCATTTCATTTTTCTGGTTCTGTTTCTTATCATTGCTCCTTCTCTCAAGCTATCAACTAGTCAAGATGATGTACTTCAGTTGCTATTGAGAGACACTATTTTCTATATAATGAGTTTTCTGGTGTCATTCACAGACACAGGCTTGCCTAAGAGAATAGTTATTCAGTACAAGTAAAAGGTGATGGAGGAATGGCAGGGGGTGCGGTGGGGGAATACTAAATGGAAAATCACTGTAAAACTGTTCTAAATTTTTGTTCATTGCCCTTAAACTTTTGGCACAAGAATTAGCATGCATCTAACTGTGTCAACAGAGTAGACAAAAGAATGCAACTTACATACTCTAACAAGTAACCATTACCTACTTATGAAAAAATGTATTCCTATGTACTCGCAGACTTTTCCATATTGAGGAGAATGAGATCTTGTGTTAGCAATATCATTTATGGGAGGGTTTCATTTAGCCCTCGCTTTTAGTACAGAATGGCATTTCATCAAAAATTTTTTTTAAGTGTAAACATTCTGTTGGCTGCTGCATAAGAATTTACTTTAGCTAATTATTTACTTTTTTTAGTTTGTTTTTTGAGTGTGATATGTCTTTGACAGGCTAGTTAAAAGGCTGGAATGCAGCAATAGATTAAAAAAAAAAAAAGGGTAGTCTTACTCTGCCAATCTTTGAATTTCTCTTTTTAATTCTTCAAAGGAAGAACTTTCGTTATTAAAATAAGTGTAATAAAATTTGTTTTATATATCTAGTAGACTTTGAGAATATTGACATGTTCAACACCTTGTAAAACTAGTTATTGTTGTTATGGCAGATGGTCATATTGATTTAGGCGAAGGAAGTGATATGATGTATTTTTTTTTCACACTTGTACTTTAAAGTATATTAAAAATATTAAAGACCTAGTCAAAAAGATTGCTTTACTGCCAGGACAATGATTGCAATTTTTTTTAAATGGATGTTTATTTTAAAAATAATACTTAGACATCCTTCTGTAGTGTATATTAGGTTTTTCTTGTCGTTCTGTACATCTGGATTTGAAAATATACTAACAGTTTCAGGTCATGTAGGTAATGGTTTGTCCTAGAGAGACCTGTTTGTTAGATGTGGGGTCGGTGAAGAAAATTTGTCAATAGAACTATTTTATGAATGATTTGTATTAAATGATAATATATCTTCAGGAAAAAAATGTATATGCACAGACTGATTTTGGTGACTATGCTCGATATTTAAAAGGGAGAACAACAAAAAGAATAATAATGACTTTAGTGCAAACAGCCCTTTAAGTTTGTTTTCATGCCGTAGCACTTAGGACCAAAATCTCTGATTTATGACATATTTAATGTCAAACTAATTATCTGAAGGATAAATGTAGAAAACAAATCTCATGATTCTTCAGATATAAAATTGGACACACATTGGGTGTGGGATTTTGGTGACAGGAGTAACATCAGTTTTGTATATATTCTGCAGATACTTTGGGGTTTCTTTTGCAAGATAGATAGCCGGCGCTGAACTCTGCTATAGCTACTGCATAGCAGGTCCTCAAGCTAACTTTGGTGTTTCTGTGCTGTACTGTAGACATACCTGTAGCTTATTTTTCTTTTTTAATAAATCACTTCAAGCTCTAGTTTGGTGAGTAATTTGAAGCATTTTTGTCCAACCAACCCACTAAATTGAGGGTGATTGAACTGTAAACTTCAAAATTTAGTGTTGCAGAGTAATAGCTTGGTTTTAGAAATAGTACATTCAGAATAAAATTCTTCAGTACATGCTATGAAACTAGAGAGGTCCTCCAGTGTCATACCTAAATTCCCCACCTGTCCTCTTTCACAGAAGGTATTGTGTACCCCCAAAGTGCCCGCAGTTTTGTGACACCCACTGCAGTTCATAGTGTTATATGTAGTTCACAGTGTTACATGATCTGGTCCTGCGAGTTGCAAAGTACGTCACTGAACCATCATTTTAATCCTGCACTGTTGATGAAAGGGGTGGTTCCGTCTGCTTGTGATAGCTCTGGTACGCAGCCCTGGGGTGAGCCAGGTTAGCTCACCAATTTATCTGGAAGAGATAATTAATTTATTTACTTATTTTGGTGCGATCAGTTTTCGGGTAGATCTTGCCAGCACAGAGGTGGTAGTGGTAATGAAGGGTCAGGAGTGGGAAGGACAGGTACCATTCCTTTCAATGGCAGTAAGAATTTGTTTTAGATTAAAATAACCGTATAACTGTGGCCTGTATTGTTGTTCATTGCCTAGTAACTACTGGGTGTTTTTTGAAGATGATGATTGGTTTCTGCTTGGCTTGTAGTTGTTGACACCCTTTGAAGTTATATTGTCAAAAAACAGTATTGGCCTGTTAACTGTGTTATAAGAAAGACCCAATTTATTTTTTGTCAGACTGTCAGAATGTGAAAAATAGCTCTCCACCAGCTGAGGAATAACACTATGCTTATTTGCTTAGTTTCATGAATGGTTTTGTATTGCCAGGTTCTGTAACATAGCTATGGTTAAACTAGGTGGATAAATCTGTACTGATTGGTCTGGAGAGAGCAGGTGGAACTTCAAATCAGATCTTAACAAAGTGTTCAGTAAGTTGTTTTTCCAAGTAGCAGTTGTTGTAGGCCAAAAATTCCAATCAGCATTTGCACCATTTGCTTGTTGACTGCAAGATTGGTCTTGAAGGAATCTAATTCTTCAGACTAAGAAATTCTGAAGTTCTAGAGATCTGGGTTTACATCATTGATCTCTGTCTGAGGATATGAAGGGAAGATCTGGGTGAGAAATTTGCCATATATTTAAAAAAAAGTAGTGTGTGGACTTTGACTGAGCTGTGTATCAAGGGTCCAGTGTGCTCTAGAAGCAGCTGCATAGGATTATTTCAGTTTTCCTTCTCTTGGAACCAGCAATTTATTTTCATTTTATTTTACCTAAGTATCAATAGACCGCATTCTTCATATGAGCAGGGGAAAGTAGCCTCTGTACAGCTTGTGGTGTTACAGCTTTCTGTCGTAAGAAGGAAAGGTGAGAAAGGGAGAGGGCGATAAACCCCAAATGGTGTCTAGTGAACCTGAAAGCAGCTTTCTGTAGATAATCAAGAATACAGATCATGTTTTCATGTGATTATTATGTGGCAGTGTCGACGAATTGTTTGTTCTGAATCAGTTCTTCAAAGCAAATTATTTTGTGTTGTGTTCCTCTTTTGGCCATTTTCATGTAAGTATATTTGCCCTCAGAAAAAATGTTTTTCATTGGATCATCTCAGTTTTTTGGTTTATGACAGTTTATCTATGGTAGAGTGGTCTTCATTTTCAAGCAAAGTGATTCTTTTCCATTCTCCCGCGAGTTGTAGCAGGTTTTCAGGTTAGTTATATAACAAGCAATATGAGGAAGGTCAAGCTGCCAGTAAAGACGGCCACATTTTTCAGTGCAAAAGTTATATTAAAGTATGATGTATTAATTTGTGTATTGAAAGAAACTCCTCACTTGAGGGAGTTTTGTGGCCTTCCTATAGTGAACTAAAGAGGCAAAAACTTGAGTATGAGTTTTTTGTGTAAATAATGTGGGAGTATGTGGCTTTGTCTTGTAGGTCTGGTATGCTGCATGTCATGTTTTAGCAGGTTTAATAGCAGTAGTTTTGGTTACATCTAGGAAAGGATTGAATTTGACTACTGGGGTAAGAACTTCATGGTATTCTGATGCAGTGCAGTTTACCTAATTTTTCAGAACTCTGATTTAGATGTGGAGCAAGGTTAGTTTATGTGCTTCTATATACTTTTGGCTTTCAGGTTCTTTACTGTCTAGGACAATAGATGAACTGTAATTGTAATGTTCTCTCACTCCCCCCCCAAAAAAAATTTTTTTTTCAGGGGCATGTGTGTATGTTTCTTCCTGCAGGGATAAGGACTTATTGGAGGTGAAGGATACAGTGGAAAGGACTGGGGAGAATAGATCGATATGACTATGTTCTGTTTCAAGTATGTGAATGGAGACAGCTGTGACAAAAGTCTACATATATATCTATGCTTCTGGAGTAGTTGTGAATCTGTGGGCACACTGATTAGTAATGCTGAGATATTATTAAAAATTAACAAATCAGCTTTGTTAATGTAGACAACAACTGGGCTGCAGTGAAAATAGCTTCCTAAAATAACCAGATCTTTTTCTTAATTTCAGTACTCTTTTTTAAAATTGTTGTAGTATTTGAAAGGCCTGCATGTCTACACTGGTAAGCTTGGGTGAGAAATAGAAATTTGTTAAAACTCAAGGTTCAGAAATAAATTCAGGCATCAAACTATTGCTTGTAATCTCTTTGAAAAGTGCTAGCACATCCTGTTTGTTAAAGTAGAATGGAATGTATTCATATTATTAGAAACAAAGGGACTTCTTCCAGTTAAGCATGGATCTGAATGGTAACCGTGTCCTACAAGTTTAATTTCGGTGGTATGTCATAGACACTTGGGCTTTTGTGTTATGCGGTTTTCTCCTGTAACTTATTGGAGTAATTTTCTGGGCCTGCTTTTAAAACTTTATCTGAGCGTTTCTTTGTTGGAAACCATCTCCGTTCCTGTTCAGTCACATCATTCTTTTTTGACATGTGTTTTTGCTTGTGGATCTTGGACGGCCACAAAAAGTGAAAGCTGCAAAGCTCTTGCACTCTGAAAGTTTGGTTCCTTGTGAAACAAACAGTCCTTTCAAGAAGGAAAATCGGAAACATTGAAACAAAAACCTCTGTTTAAACTCCAGTGGAAAAGCTGTTATATAAATGTGTGATGTTATTGTTGATCCTGTAGTGAAGGAGATGAAATATTTGTGGTACAGGCTATGTAGGAACATCCCCTATAATGAAAGCTTGGATTTTCCTATCTATTACCATTTTTAACTTGTTTGTTTTTTAAAAGCTGTGCTAGTAACTACATTGATCTGAATTTGCAGTTTTCCTAGCATGTGGAGCTATGTGTTACGTCAACATTATTCCTGTAGTTTGGATTCTGTGTGTAAGTGCTAGAAGACCTGACTATGAGATGTGTCTCTCCAAAGCATGGAATCCATGACCTGGGAAAGGCTTTACTACTTATGATAAGGAGCCTATGGAGTTCAGGCACTTTCAGGATATTGCTTTTCCTTAATGCTGATGCTAGCATTCTGCTTACCTTGTACTGAAGGGTGTGTTTTCATGATGGAGTTAAACTATGCTGCCTGCCTCCTGTTGGCAATAGCAGTCCTAGAAAGCTAGCAGTGATGGGAAGAATATTAGTCTTAAAGTAAAATGAGGAAGTAAGTTGATTTGCAGTGAGGTTGCACAATTACTGCAGTAAATGCAAGAGAACTCTGGAATTAGGGCCAGGTCATGCTTTACTGCAATTGAGAGGTGAATGAATGATCATAAGAACAGAAATGAGAGGGCAACCTCTATCAGAAAGATGAGTAAATAAATAGGTAACTCCTTCATATAGATTGCTTATTACTTCCTGCCCTGTATACTTTGCAACGCATGATCTCAGTCTGCATGGTTGCAATTTTGCTATGTACTAAAGATGTACAACACCATGGCAGGCTTACCTCAGTTCTGCAGTCGGTGCGCTTCTGAAATACTGGAGAGATGTACAAAAAAATTGCGAAATTCCATTTTGATAACTGGCATTAAAATAGTCAATGATTAACTTCCCAATACTTTGGATTAATTGAAGAATGGAATAAAAATTTTCTTTGCTAAGAGGCTGTTTTCTCTTGTGAATGTCCTCTGGGTTGAGATATTATTTGCATGTAAATTCTTCATCTTTAACATTCTTAAGAATAAATAGACTTAAATTTTCTAAGAGTATATTTCTGTACCTGAACAGGCTTTCAGTGACTTTTTAAAGCTAGCTGTCTTAAAGTAGGAAAAAAGAATAACATGGCATTTAGCAGAGATTGCCTACTATTCTATCTTTCTTTTTGCACTTGCATGGGAAAGACGTGATTGTACATCTGCAAAATTGAGATGCGCGTTTAAAATAAAATATTCTACAGACTGCTTTTTGCCATCAAAGTTCCAGAGGGATCTTTGTGTATGGAAAGAAGATTGTATTTTGGTTTTGGCTTTTTTTGTTTTGTTTTTGAGAGTCTTGTTACTAGTGAACTCAAGAAGTTGAAACTGCCCTAGTTTTAATGAAGAGTGATCAAGCAAAGGGTGTTACCTGAAGTATTTGTTTTACTCATGTTGTCTAGGGCTAAATCCTTTGACTTCCCAACATTATTTTTCAGTAGGTGGTATGCTTATTAAGATCTAGTACACTGTGCCTTATCTGTGTTTCTTTTTAGGCAGCTTAGTTGTTTGCTGTTTACTGCTATTATGCAGTATATCCCAAACACAGTGAGTGTTTTTTTTGTTTGTTTTTTTTTAGATGTCTTGGAGTGACTTTTTCATTTTGTTTTCTCCTGTGTACTCTTTGACTGGTGTGAACTAGAAACATCTAGTAACGTGTAGTTTCTTTTGTTCATGACAAAAGAAAAAGTTTTAAGTTACTATGGCATTGATAGTTCAGCCTTCAATAATGTGTGTTTTCCCCTTTTATTTCAAGGCTTTCATAATCTCAGGAGACCTATATTAAAAATCAGTCTTGCTTGATCATCTAGTCATGGTTGTGTTTCAGTAAGCAGAGGTTTTTCATTTGTATATTTGATTGAAATTTCCTTTCTATAAGCCAGTTGCTGATAAATTTACTGTTGAGAAGTATTTTATTTTAGTGGTAGTGTATTTTTTCTAAACCGTAAGAAAATCAAGGGTTTGTGGAGATAACATAGATCTTCCTCTTTACATTTTAGGTTTTGGTTTCTTTCATTTTTTTCAAGTATTATGCCATCCACCTTCTTCTTTTTTTCTTTCTTTCTTTTTTTTTTTTTTTTGGTCCCAACTCTGAGGCTTTGTTAGTTTGCCAGAGAAATGTTCTCCAGTGCTCCATTGACTGAAAACCTTACTCAAGTTCTTTGCCTCTTCTATAGGAGACAGCACAATAGACTTTACTTTTTTGGCACTGGAGGTCAGGCTTTCAAACTGAAAACTGTTAGTACTGGTCAGCTGGTGCTCTTGCAGCAGCAACCTTTCTTTTTATGACTTTTCTTCGACTTCTCCCTCTCCCCCCCCTCCCCGAATTCTGCCTTTGTAGCACCTCTTGCTGCTGTTGTACTGCTCACCACTGGTGCACTGGTAAAGTTGTGGGTTTTCTGCTGTTCTGTTTGAAGAGAGTGCTATTTGCAGGAGTAACGATCTCATTACGTATGCTTTATTCCAGTGTGGTGAAGGTGGGGGGAATTTCAAAATTTATTCAACACACAGTACTGTTTTTTTTCATGGATTCCAGTATTTTTCCTGATGAATTTACAGGGCTTAAGGTAAAGTAAATTTGGGGGGGCTTTGGTGCATGTGTTTTTGTTTTTCTTAATATGAGCTACCTCTGTTGCAACTTTTCTGTTAACTGAAGTTTTATTTAGGATCGTATGGTAATGCATAGTTTGCCTCTTGTTGGAATGTGTTGTCTTCAACTTGAAAATGTTAGTCTGCTATGCTTGCCTCTTAAAAATTTAGCTTGAATGAAAGCTTTTGAATTCAGGATTTGTATAAATTGATCAAAAATAAATACCCATGGCACAAATCAATGCGACTGAAATTTGAAGCTTTTTAGGCTTAGTTCTGCAGAGATAACCTGATAACTTTTCAATGTAAAGTTGTGCTGGTAAACTTTCCTCTGTCGTAAGGTTAATGACCATTAATAGCAACAGTAAACAGAAAACTAATTGTCAATGTTACTTCCTGGATTTGTGTTGTACCTTTTTATGTTCCTGCTCCACCGTTCATGCAGAGTTAAATATGTCTTTAAAAACAACACGTCAGCTTTAACTGTCATTCGTGAGGGTTTTTGTTTTTCTTTTATGCAGATTTGATATCATTCAGACCTATAATAAAGGATTATCTTCATCAACTTTTGCTTGGATATAATGCTGAAGCAGTCTGTTTACACTGAAGACTGCTGCCAAATATTGACACTGTCTTGGAACATGTTTATTTGCAAGTAGTTGTTCATTTTGACAGCTTTCCATTCTATTTTCTGTGAGCACCTCATATTTTGAATATTGACTTAGTATTTTTTGAACTTGGAACATATATTAGCTTTCATTTAACCTTTAGTAGACAGAGCTTCTAAATACGGCATAGATCAATGTAACTGATCTGCTACTGTAAATGCTGGAAGCCTTTGTCTGTCTTTTTTAGAAATAAAGTTCAACTGCAATATATAAATCCTCTCAGAACATTTCAAAAGTGAACTAGAATTTCAGCTCCTACTACAGCAGTTACGTATAACTAGAAAAGTAGGTCATTGTGGCAGGGAGTAGTCCAAACAGTCTACTGGTTGCTAGAGCAACGACCTACTTTAAGAAACTATTTTTGTTGATTCATATTGAAACATTCTACTTGCAAATGGTATAAGGAAATGATCAGGTTATGAGCTATACAGTAATGAAAACTGCAAAGTTCCTAGGGGTTTTTTTTGTTTGTGGGGGGTTTGGGGGTACTTTTTTTTTCCCATACCCCTTGATCTTGAAGCATGGGGATTAAAGCAAGTAAAGTTTGTTTTTCGGTTTGACCTCTAGTGGGGAATACCTCTTCTTCCTTGAAGGTCTTGTATAGCAATAATACTTACTTAGCAATGGTGATTAAGTTTCCAATTCAGAGGCTACAAATGCTCCCCTGTCATTTTTGGCTATAGAAATAACCTCAGAGTAAAGGAATAAATATGTGTGTGTGGGATACATATACATATATGTATAAATAATTTTTTTTTTGTTTTTCCTAAGAAGCAGAACTTTTCTCTAGAATGCTCATGGTTTCTGACTGCTAGATATTCAATTGTTCTTCTTGTTTTTGACCACTCTGTCTTCAACAAAGATTAGCAGCCTTCAGGAAGGTGGTGTTGGTTCCCCATCCCTAACTTTTTTTGTTCTTAGCTGGCAACCTTCCCTTCTGCCTCCCCCAACCCTTCCGTGTTGCAACTAATTCTGATGCTGGCACAAGCAAACCGGAAAAAATAATGTGGCCATGTGTCGGGTGTTGTTTTTCAGTTGTCTGCCTTTATTCTTTCAGCAGTCTAGAGTCAAAAATCTGACAGTGGTGTCCAGGAGGTGAATTTTGGTATTTCATTCCCTTCTAATGAAAGGAATAGGTAGATGGGTAAAATGCAGGGGGAGAGGGGAACAGTTCTAAGAATAAAATTTTCATTCTTTATAAAATAATAGTTCATCTAAACTACTGTCACTTCTACAGAGATGATGGAGTATTGCTTTTTATTTATGTAGTACAGTTAAGTGGAACATTCTAATGATTTTTTTTTTTTAATATTCATTTAATTTAGTTGCTTCAAGTGAGGTACTTCAGGTTGGTCATTGAGCCCTGTTTGATACTGACCTTCTATAGTCCAGTGAACTGCTGCTGTTGTGGCAGATGAAGATAGCATGTTTGTCTAAAGGTTATTTGAATTTTTTCAGCTATTATTATTTCAGCCTTGACTTGTATTTTAATGTTGTATACCAGGAATTATTTACTGAGCTCATTGCATCTTTTTAAAGAGACTTAGACTTTGAAGTGAAGGCTTTTGTCAGTATGAAATGAGCCATTAACTCCATTAGTCTCCTTATGCTGTAAGAAAGTTGGGACAAAGGAGTATTTTTGGGCTTACATAGCTTACTAAATAAAGGTGTTTCACTTATATGGGATTTTTTTGATATTTCTTAAAAACACTGATTCTTTCTACACTGCTATGACTCGAACCTGAACAGATTTTCACAGAATCACAGAACAGCTGAGGCTGGAGGGGAACTCAAGATCATGTAGTCCAACCCCCCTGCTCAAGCAGGGTCACCTAGAGCAGGTTGCTCAGGATCCTGTCCAGATGACTTTTGAGTGTCTCCAAGGATGGAGACTCCACAGCGTCTCTGGGAAATGTGTTCCAGTGCTCTGTCACCCTCACAGTGGAAAAGCATTTCCTTGTGTTCAGATGGAACTTCCTGTGTTTGTGCCTGTTGCCTCTCGTCCTGTCACTGGGCACCAGTGGAAAGAGTCTGGCCCCATCCTCTTTACACCCTCTCTTCAGGTATTTATATGCATTGATAAAATCTCCCTCAGTCTTCTCTTCTCCAGGCTGAACAGTCCCAGCTCTCTCAGCCTTTCCTCATATGAAAGATGCTCCAGTCCCTTAATCATATTAGTAGCCTTTCACTGGACTCACTCCAGTAGCTCCATGTCTCTCTTACATTGTGGAGCCCAGAACTCTGTTCATGTTTACCTTGCATTCAGATATAAATGACTAATTTCAGTTTTGAAAGACCAGTTTGGAAAATCTTGGCCACCTTGATTCATAAGGGTAGTAGTGGAAAGTTAGGATAATACTGCATGTCTGACCACTGTAAGGCAAGCGTTTCCCAATGCTTCATTTCTGGTAAGCTTAAAACTGTCTGAAATCTTATTAGCAGCACTTAAAAAGATCACTTTAATGTAAGAAAATTTTTTTTATTAAAGTAAATGGGCCGCATAAAACTTGTCCTTCAGCATCAGCTTGCACAGGACTATATCTTGCTATAATGCTTTTATGTCTCTCTTTTTTTTTCTGGAATGTTAATTAAAATATATATATATTTCTGCAAAGTTTGTTTGAAATGAGGCATAGCTGTTATTCTCATGGATAGGTTAGATTGTGGAGAGCAATGTGGCTGAACTATTTTGTTCAGTGGCAGGAATAAAAGGCAGACCAACTCTGGTTTAATTGTATCAAGCCTTTTGAGCAGCTCATTTAAACAAGAGGGCTCATGAGAATAAGCAGCTTGAAACTTATTTAACCATGAACATGTCTCTACTGTCAAATAACTGGGTTCTGTAACTTGCATCTAGGTCCTATTTCCCTAGCTATCCACACTGCAGATATGTTTGCTCCCAGACTTTCTTTTAGGGATCCAACTAGTTTCTTCTGATATGAAGCCCAGGTGCTATTTTCAGGACAGTTTGCTTGAGAGGTTGTTGGCATTGTGAGTGAGCCTGCAGGGAGCCAGTTCTCCTGTGCTGTCCTGGTAGGTGTTACGCCCTCTGCTCTTCTCGGTGGTCTTCATATGTGCTTGACATCTTACAGAAGAGCACTACTTTGGCAAGCTGTAGTACTGTAATGCCATGTAATACCATCTTACCTTATCACAGATTCTTTGAATAGAGAAAAATACACATGACTAATGGCCTTGTAGGACCCTGGTGCAGTGTTTGGGGACCAGAGAAGGCCCAGGCCCAAGTGTCACGTGTGCTGTGTGGTTTCAGCCACTGCTCTCTGCAGAGGTCTGTAAATGTGAGCTACTCCACACTAGTTAGCATAGAGTCAATACTATATTGTCTTTTTTGAGTAAAATCTGTGAGTGATGATAGGAAAAGCAGGATTTGGGTAGGCTTTATGAGGCCATGATGTTCAGGAGAACGACTTGCATCTTACATTTCTGGAAAGAATTGGCAGAAGGCAAGTAACAAGGACTTTCATCTGTCAGACCAGAATTAGAGGATTAGAGAAAAATAAACATTGAGCATGTAATTTGGAAAGAATGACATACTGTGGGGCAGAGCTTTAAGAAGCTGCAAGTCTGTTAGCCTGATATCACCAGAAGGCTGACCTTTGTAACAAGCAAGTAATTTGAGAAGTTTGCTGCTAGATATACAGGAATGAATTTAGGAAATTATAAGTGCTTTTTGAATGTGGAGTTTAGATCCAGATCTTCACTGAGACTAAATATACTATTTGCTATAAAGTATGGTTCATAAAATAGGAGCTAAATACATATTGCTGTTGGAAGATTAGGAATGCTCCTTGAATAGGACAAAAGAAATTCTTGTGTGCTTCCTTTCTTGGGGATTAATAACTGTGAGAAAGGGGTTCAGTCAGAAAGAAATTAATGAGGAATGATATGTAAGGAAATGATAGTTTGTCTAATGTAATCTAGATAGATTCAAATTTAGTTTCTTCTTAATACAGCAGTAGCTCTTGCTATAGTTGGTATTCTGCCTCTCTGCATATGTGAGAATGTCTTTACTACTTAGCTTCAAAGAAGATGCTCCTGAAAGGACTTGGCTTGAAGATGCATGGAGATTAAATTTTAAATATTGCTTTATCTCAAGTTTTGTCATATGCCCCTTCTTTCATCCTTTTTCAAACAGTTAAAATTTCAATTTGTTTTTTAAGAACCAGTTTCACAGTAATCATGAATACTGCAGCTGGACTCGGGCTTGGGTGTGTTTGTCTGCTTCCTCCATTGCAGTTTTGCTTTGGCAAGTAATATATAGTAACAGTTGTAAATGGTAAAGGAAGAAAACCAAGCAACGCACATCTGTCTTGGTTTGTTTTTGCATGCAGATCAGCTTTTATTAAGTTATGAAAGATGCTGAAGTCCCTAGTCGCACTCTAAAGGAGCCTTTCTCTCTCCATTGATTATAGAGCAAACCTGCAGGTTCACTTAAGTATCTATAGGTGAATAGTGTGAACTTTTGCCCAGTCCAGTGTATAAGCTTAAAGGATAATGCCTCTAATCAAATGTATTATTGCATACCTTTTTAGGATATGAAAGTTGTATGCTATATTCACTGAAACAATGTAAGGTAATAAAGCCAGCCTCTGTGTGACCTTGATTTGGTAATAGGAAAATATTGCTATGGCCTACTGCCAAAGGATGATGTGGAGTGTACATAACACTTAAATCCTGTCTGAGCTTAATCTTCTTATAGTTTCACAAGAATATACTGCTAATGCTGCCTAAGATACATTGGTTTGTGGAAGTCAAACAGAAAAATATACTGATAAGATATTAAAAAATTGTGTATAGAAAAATCAAATATCAGATGCTTCTTGGTGTTGCATATGACTGTTAGACGAAATCTGTGTTATGATTCCTCTGGAAGCAAATATGAGGAATATGCTTACCTAGATGATATTTTATACCTTTATAGTGGCCTGACTGAACATACGGCAGAATAGCAGATATTTGTTAAATAAGGGCTCAATAGTCTCTTTTTCCATGAATGGAAATAAACATTACATGATGTATTGATGCAATCAGTGTCTAATGCTGAAAACTTTACTAGTTCAAATATAAAAACAGTTGATGCTATACAGTATGTAATATTCTTCTTTCTTTTTATTGACCCCAGCTCTTTACTGAAGTCTGTAAGAGACAAAGCAGGAATATCTGATAGCAATGTTGAAAAAAAAATTTTTGAATTGGAAAATAAAACCAAAAGACATTATACTGCTTAAGATAATTCTGATAAACAAATTCTAGGTGGTGATCAAACATCCATAACGACATAGTCTCTTGTTTGATAGTGCTTTTCTTTTGTTGGAAAGATTGAAATTAAGGACTTGGCATGAGAGCTAATGATTAGATAAAAGGTATTTTAAAACATGGGTTAAGCAGAAGTTTGGATGGGTTGCAAGAAGCTGACAATTTCTAGGTAAAAATACTAATTAAACTTAGAAACAAAACAACTTTTAGCACCATCTTTTTACTCAACTTGTTTTTTTAACTTCTTCATCAGAGTTGGGAAGCCTAGCTAGATTCCATTTTGTATTGTAGTGGTAGTGAAGGCTAACACTGCTGCCTTTCCTAACAGTTAAATTCAGAATCTGAGTCAGTTCAGGAAAAAATACAGAATAAATTTGAAATCGAAGCTCTTTGATCGTTAATGATTTTGACACCACCATTTTCAGATGCGCATGACACCTGAAAGATAGGTCACTGGAGTTTTAGTCAATTCACAGTAACTGTCCTCATTTCATACTGGCAAGGATGGATCCATATGACTACAGTTTCTGGGTGTTCATCATTCCTAAAAATAACTCCAAAACAAGATTTAATTTGAAGCCTTAAAAAGAGTGACTAAAGGTATCTTTTCTGTAAGTGTTTCTTGCAAATAAAAATGCTACTGCCTTTTTAACAGCCTACTACTGACTTCTTCACTGGAGAAAGTCTTTAGTCCTGTTAATATTACAGAGCTGGGATGTCTGCATGATGTGGTGTTTA
Source organism: Apteryx rowi (assembly GCF_003343035.1). Lineage (NCBI taxonomy): Eukaryota > Metazoa > Chordata > Aves > Apterygiformes > Apterygidae > Apteryx > Apteryx rowi. The sequence continues at coordinate 1,736,904 of NW_020447564.1, forward strand.
GTTTTGGTTGTGTTATTAACAGTTTTGTTAACTGTGTTAACAATTAGTTACTTAGCTTTTGAATTTCTGCCTTGATGATACCTGTTTATTTCAGTTGCATCTTAGTTAAAATTATGATCTGTGTTACGTGAATCAATTTTCTGGCAGTCACTGTTAAGATGCAAAGGGGAAAAACATCTAGCTTAGATTTTTGGATCCCAAGCAGACTTTTCACAGTTGGAGGCAGGGAAGGTTGTGGTCTGGAATAAACAGATAAGATTTTTATGTAAATTTCTTCTAAAGAATGTGGTCTGCAAAAAGCTCACATGAAAATTCTAAATACCATTAAAATAATTAGATAACCCTGAGCAAAATAGGTGTGTGATGCCCTCTAAGAATGTTGCTTGAAGACAGGTATGTTTCTCATGCATATAATGTCTAGCATGGGCATCTTCTCTGTGTTGCAATAAACAAGCCTTTTCTGTCTCCCTCCATCATCTCAGTTATACCCATACCCTTACACAGTTTACTACTGTGAAATTAATGGCAGATTTTTCCTTCCTTTGGCTTGACCCAGGGAGGGTGAAGACCAGATGCAGAAACCTGGACTGACACTCTTACCTGATAAAATAATTTGTCCTTTCTCTGCCTTTTTATTGAATTTATGTCATGTTCTTCTTATATTTATTCAGGGTGACAAAGAAAGTGCTTCCCTGTTTGACTGTTAGGTTGAGAGGAAGAAGTTGGTTTAGACTGCAGACTCAAAAACATGACCTGTTCCTACAAGGAGAGATTTAAGTAGCTCACAATTGCCAGACTTTGGTGTAAAGTGTAAGCGAGTTCAAACCTAGCAGCTGTTACTTCATAGCTACTATGAAGAAACTGCCCAAAAGCTTCATGTACTGAAAATAAATGGCTCTTTATGAGATGAAGCTTTCATGTTTGGTTTCAGTTCACGGATTAATTTTCAGCGTACTTGTGTTAGTCTAAGAAAGGAACATGTTTGTGAGCATTTTGGTGTGTCTCTTCAGAGAGAAAACTTGAACAATTTAGCCTTGTCTGTGCTAAAATGCTGCTCCTAATTATGCTTAAATGTGTGCACTGAACAAAACATATGCATGTTCCTATTCTGCAGTAAGTGCCCATGCATGGAGTTAGAATAACTTGGAGCTATTTTCACTTGCAAACAAGTCTTATCAGTCAAAACGAAATCTTGAAAAACTGGTTCTGTAAAAACACTTTTGTTTCAGATCCCATAATAGTTTGCACTGACAGTACTGAAAATGAGGGATATTTGTTCTTCTATTAGCGTGCTTTAAAATATGTGTTGGACGTTCATGTTGTGGATATGTGTATATGTTATTACTTTGGTATGTGATAGATGATGCACTTTAATTAGTTAGGGCAGGCAATAAATGCAATGCATCAGAACGCCATGCTAAAAATAGGGGAAGTTCTGGAATTAAATGTTGTCCCAGGAAGTTAGTATCATTAAAAAAAAATAAAAAAAAATCCTTTCACATAGGCATGCCTTAACAGATTATATGAATTTTGAAGTTTTGAAAGGTAGGATTTTTCCTTCTTTAAATTCAAAGTAACTTGTATTTGGATATATCTAAAGCTAGGTGTTATTTAGCATGTATTTAACCATAGTGAAGTTGCAGTGCTGCTTCTATGTGTCTTAAAGGAACTCATGAGAAAAAGATGAAAATCCTGCTTATGGCAAGTATTTGCTTCAGCTAGAAGTTTCTTGGTAGTGTCTTTATCTAGAAGCAATGATTTAAGAAGGTTCATTTTTAATTGAGCAAGGAAAGTCTATATAAAGACTTCTCATACAAATGTTATTAACATTTTAATGAAAAATGCCTTTGAAAACAATATAGTGGGTTTCATTATTTGCAGCACATTTTAAGTACATTGGTCCAATAGAAATATTCAAATATGTTTAAATTGCATGTTTATTCTGAGTAATCACTTGTTGCGAACTGAACCCACGTTCTGAAAGTCAAAATGAGCCTTCTTTTATGTTCTGTTACATAGATATCGTAGGGTCACTGGAGTTTAATTTGGTCTATTATCTTTGAACAATATGCTTTCAGTGACAGTATTACAATTCAAGCTGTGATTTGGCTACCTTACCTTTCTTTTGTTCTGTTTTTGTTCAAGTAGTGTGGTTGTTTTTGAAGGGTTCCCCCCACCCCCACCTGTCTTCTCTCCCTCTCCCTATGTGTATTGAAGAATCTGAGTCTAGACCATTATGAAGAGCAATACTTAACGCAGGCAAACAAATTAAAGACTTGTGTTGTTTGGATTTTAAACTTTAAACATTTGAGTGCACCATCCATGCGGAGTATGTTTTACTGAAGTGCATGATTACCTTGAATTTGACACTTAACTACACCAAAGCAGCACATGCTTGTTAAATACATGAGAGTTTTCTGGAGATTGAAATGCAGGAGCAGTAAGAGACAGTTAAGAGATAATCGAGGAGACTTTGGGAGCCAACAAAATAGAGATTAGATAGTATTAACGGCAAGTTTAGGGACCTTGGAAGTGAATTGAAGACTGGATCACTGCATGTAATCTTCTTGAATAGGATTTTGCCAAGTCCAGGCTAGAAGTTGTATCTTCTTCCTAACCTAATTGATAATAGTGTAAAGACAAATTGAGAAAAGAGAAGGAACTGAGATGCAAGTTGAAGGAGGAGAGAATAACCCTTTCCTAAAAGACAATAAGATTTTTGTTCGGAATATTTAGGAACACTTTATGTTACCATTTTATCTCATACTTTTTCCCTATATTCTGTGATACGAAGTTTAAAAAAAAAAAAAACCTCTCCTGTTCCAAAGACATCTGGGAAACTCTTCTAGTTTATCTTCATAGTGATTTGTGAAGTATATATGAATGCATGTGTTCCCTGAAAGCAAGATACAGATGGATAAGATTAATAAAATAAGATCTGTAATTCCAGGATTAAAAAAAAGAATGATAAAAGCTGTGCTTTTCACATTCCATCTGGAGGTAACTTTGGTCTAGGGACTTAGGGCCAAAATTCTGTTTAATAGAAGCATATGTGATTCTACTCTGTTTCTTAAAATGACTATTGCATGGTTTCTAATTAAATGAGTATACACAACTTTTCTTCTTTTTAGATGCAGCATATCTTGCTTCATGGTATCCCTACCTCCTTCCTGAATTTAGATATATATATTTTTCAAAACTAAATTAAGCAAAGTGAGAGTATAGACGTTTTAATTTTCCAGTCATTACATATAGGCATAGTTGTCAGTCAGGAAGTTGTTGTATTCTCATACACTGGCTTCTTTTATCACACCTTGTCTGCTTTCTATTACCGTTTTTGGCATGTAATTAGCAGCTAGATGATTTTCCTCCCAGCCTTCTATATATTATTTTTGATCTATTTTTTCTGTGCAAAGTTGGAGGTAATGATGTGTGTTAGACTGGCATCATTTAAATCGCTATGAAACATAAAGAATAATTAGTCTTTTATTTCACAGTTTAGATGGGTTTACAACTGTGCTGTATCCCTTCTAGCAGCAGATGTGGCATTTTGATTGTAACTGATTGTGTTTTCAAACTGGCTTCAGTGACTTATGAACTTCTGCTTTTCGTAAACCTTGTTGCCCAATGCCTTAGGTGCCATTGCCTGTGTCCTGCTGGGGACCTGCCTTTTGCAGTCTGAAGGCTGCCCTTGGCTGGTGGCTCTGTCCCTGTCCCCCTGCTGCTGGGGCAGTGCTTGCGGAGCTGCCGGGGGCTCTTGGCATTCTCGGGCTGTTGCTCTCATGGCCTTGCACCTGCATGTGGTGGTGTTACGGCAGCTTCTCTTGAGAAGCGATTGCCACCAGCATGGCAGTCACCCCCTTTCCCCCTGCCTTTTCCTATCCTTTGGGTGTAGCTTTTGATTTTTGGTAGGGGATCAAATAAAGTGTGCGCACGGTGCTTAACAACCGACAGGCAGTGCCGTCCCTGCCCAGTCGACACGTGCTTATGTCAGTGCCAACAGCATCATAAAGCAGGAGAAACCAGCAATGGGTTTGAGCAGATCCAGATGAAAATTATATAGTTATTCAAGAAAAGTATTATGGAGGGAACCACCTGTCCCTATTCTGCAGTGTCCAGGGAGTTACAGGAAGTCCAGGGAAAGGATGTGCATCTAGAGACCCCCCCATCGCCTTCCTTCCTGGCTGGCTACCACGGAAAGTGTTCCTTTCTCCTCTCTTTGCTTTTGTTTTTATTTCTTCCCAAAGCCAGCTTTCAACATTAGAGTCAATGTCTGTCGTCAACTATGGAAGCTGTTAATAAATCTTTGTGCATGTGAACCTCCTTTTTTGACAATCTCTTTTTTTTCTGGAAGACTTGCAGATTTGAAGCACCCTTTCCCCCCCCCCCCTTTTTTTTCCTTGTTTGTTTGTTCATTAAATAATTCGGGGGGGATTATAGCCAAAATGCATGAAGGTTTCTGTTATAAAGAGGGCTGTTTTTATAAATGAAGGCCAGAGGGATTGTCATCTAGTCTCACCTCTGATATGCTGTTTTCAATAATAGTTTAGGCTGCAGTGTTGTAAGAGGGACTTGCATTAAGTTTAGTAATAGTAGCATGCCAACAGCTGATTGTCTGCTATGTTGTTGTGGTATGCTTTTTCTCTTTAGACTGACAGTATACTTCTAGTTCTAGTTAAGACTTGATTATGTTTTAATACATTCCAAAATTAAATGTAGCATTGAGGTGAAAATTGAAATGACAATGCAGTTTAGTTTTCTGAATTAGGTATCATTGAGTATATAATATGCCATTAAACTACTCTAAGCTAAGCGTTATTAGGATGTTAACATGAATGTGTGAACAAAAGTCTGCAAAGTTCTGTTTGATTATTCCTTTTAGTTCCCTTTTCCTATTTTAAAGTTGTCTGGTCTGCTTCAGAAAGTAATGTGGTTTTTTTACAATTCTTTGCAGATTTCTACTTCAGTGTCTTGAGGATCTTGATGCCAATCTACGGAAACTGAATTCTCGCTTGTTTGTTATTCGCGGACAGCCAGCAGATGTTTTCCCCAGACTTTTTAAGGTAAATGCTAGAAATATGTACAATTAAAATATTAAATTCTTTTTTTCTCTTTGCTTCTGCCAATAAACGTGACTGTCATACTGGTTTCAGCTAGGAATATTTCTTGTTCTAATACACTTTAACACAAGTTCTGTGATATGTGAACAATTAACAATATCCTTGCTGCAGTTTCCCTTGCAGGTTATTTTTTGTTAAATTTGGGGCAGGGGAAGGAAGGGTTCCCTCTAACATGCTTATCGCCAACTAAACTGAACAGTCTTAGACTTCAGTTTTGTGTTTCTTTTCTCTCCAGAAATAAAAGCAATTTCTAATGGTTTGCTAAGTATAGGTAAACTGTATATTATTAAGTTTTCCTTCCAGGTGCCTTTTGAAATACTGAAAAATGATTTTGCACAGTTGAATTCAGGTTCAAAGCCTGACCTCTAAAAACAATGCTTTATTTAGGCCAAATCTCTGCTGTGGTTTGCTTTTTTAACCAATAAAATGGTTTGTTTTGATAGGCTTTTATCTGGTAATAGACTTGCTGGAAAGCAGGGTTACCTCTGTTCCCCTTTTAAGTGTTATTCTTGCCTAGTTTCAGAGGAAGGATTTCTGCATATCTGACTTCTTTTTTGATCTTTTTCTGAAGTAGTACATAACTGAAAACTCGCAATTGTTCTTGACCTAGAGAAACAGTGAAAGCTGAACCTAAGATTGAAAATTCTCAACTTTAATTTGATTAGATACCTCTTCTTTGCAGGCTAACTATTTAAGCTCATCAAAAAGTGATTTCTGGTCAAGGAAGTTAAGGCTTTTGTGGGAAAGGCTCTTATTATTGAACAAATTAAAACTGTCGAAGATTGTTACTGATATTAGATTTGTTTTCCCTGGTCAATAGTGTGTTTAAGGCAACAGTATTACACTACTATTGTAAAAAATGAACACTTTGCAAATTGATTCTTAAAGTTCTTGCAGAATGACTGGATTGAGGTGACTGAGACAAGCAAGACTGTGGTGGTGGTGGGGAGGGGAATATCTGTGTTTTCAAAGAGACTACCTATTCAATAATTTCATTCACAAGTTTTCAACACCAAACTATGGAAGGTCTTCAAGATTTTAGTCTTTATTCTCATGTTTTAATTGTGAAGTTCTAATTGGATGATATTCTAACTGGTCTGTTTTTGATTTCCAATCGGTGAAGAATTTCCTGCAGGAGTATGTGGCATTAGCTGCTGCTCACAGCAGCACTTGGATATTCAAGGTGACTTTTTCTTCCTGCCAGTTTGGTTAAATTCCATTTAAAGAGGCGCAAAGATCTTGTGGTTGCTATCATCTCAGGTTCTGGTACCATGTCAGAATTGTGGCACTTTATATAGCTTGTTTGGGGTTTTTCCTGCTTCTTATTGGTAGCTACATTAGCATTGCCTTAACATCTTAGTAACTGTTATGCATGTTATTTTTTGGATTTGAGTCATATGGGACAAGTTTTTCTAAATTGTTTTGATGAACACTTTGACAGTTCCTGTTTCAGACTTTTAGTACTAGGCCGATCTATTTACATTTAACTGCACAGGAGATTACTGCATCTTCAGAACATTATTTTAGTGCTAAGAAGGTAATGAAAATAACTTGTTGTGCAGATAGTGCATAGCATTCAAATAAGAATGTTTGTGTCTGTTCTGGTTCCTCAAAATACCGAAAAGTGTCTTTATCATCTGTATTTTAGTTGATTGTAGGGCTTTTCAGGACAGCATGCTCTAACTTCAGACAAGTAAGAAGCATGTGCTTAAGCTTCTAAGGACTACTTTAACTTCTGACAGAAGACTACCAGAAACATGCATCTATCTTATATAAATAATCTCACAGGCCTTTTTTGCCTGAGCTGTACCTGTGTATCAGGCATGTGCAGCTGTGCAGAAGGTATATAACATTGTGAACCAAATGTTTCAGATCATCCTCATTAAACACCCCACAAAAGTTAGCAACCATTGTGAGCCTGAAGAACACATGTAGATGTTTTCTTGCCTTGAAGAGGATAACTTTAAGTAAATCATGGTAGGAGGTGGTGGGTGGAACTTCTGTAGAGTTGTGTCAGGAGCCCTGTCATGGATCCCTGGGGATGAATGTTTCACAAAGGTTTCCTGATAGGGCTGCTCTTTGCACAAAACCAAAGGACAAGTCCTTCAAAAAGCAGGTCGTCGATCCATCTCTGTTCTTGCAAAAGGCCTCATGGAATATTTAAGGTCTTTCCTATATGTGACTTTGCTTTCCTCTTTTCCATCCACTTAAAACCCTTGAGAGCAGCTTTACTCCCCTTAAGACACTGAATTCAGCAGCACCTGTTTTCAGCAGTAGCAGCTAACAGCGTTGCTGATAGCAGCAGTAGGCTGTCATCCTCTAGAGTAGAGCACAGAGGCAGAGTATTTTTACCTGTGGATTTTGCAGGTCTCTGCAGAATTTTTTTTCTTTTCTTTCTTTTAAGTAACTTGAAAATGGTGGTTCTATCTGACTCTGCAGAGATTGGACTTCCACTAGTAGCAGGCACCCAGTTACCCCAAAACTTGATTGTTTTTTGCCTTGTTCTGTTCAATTTGTGCCTGTCTGCTCTGTCTCTCCAGCTCTTTGGGACTGGTTTAGTAAAGAAATCGGAAGGGGGACAATCTCTAATTCTTTACATGCATCTGTGTTTCTAAAAGAATCCACTGCAGGGAGCAGTATGTGCAAAGTGATTTGTGTCCGTGTTTCTAAGTGCCTAGCTTGTGCTAATATGACCTAGCTGTATTCACACTACATAGGATTTGTATGAGAGTTCCTTGGGACCCTGTGGGACATGACTGTGGCCCTTGGACACTTTTTTTAATTTTTTCTTTTCAAAATGCCTGAGAAAAGAAGAAAATTGTGCTGCAACCTGTCAGACAGTGACTTTATATTATGAAATGGAAAATAAATGTTTTATGAGGGTGTGGGAGGTTGCTTGAGGGTTCAAGGCCTGCTGGGACTGTGCTGGCAGACTGCGAGGTGGAAGGAGCCAAACCTCCTCCTATCAAGCCCTCACTGAAATGGCCTGTCCCCAGAGCTGTATCTGGACTTAATCGGGGGACGAGTTGGAGAGTCCAGAAGTGAAACAGCACCCTAGGTGAACAGGATAGAGTACCCTGTGTCTCCTTGGTGTAAATCCACTTCTCTGAAATAATTTGGCTGGTGTATCTGAATCACCTGACTAACAGATCTGGGATTGGAAAGGCTTTTTTCTGAGTTTAATTGGCTGCGTGGTTTTCTAGGATCATTTGGGCATAACTCACCTTATCAGTTTTCTACTGTTTCAGAAGCCTTTAGCCATGTGATGCATTTCTTCATTTTTTTTTTTCTCCCCTGCTTGTTAGTGGTGGCCTTGATAACAGCATGTGTGGGTAAATTATAATGGCCTGTGACAAAGTATATTAGGCTTGCTTGAAGGTGTCGTCTTCTTAAGAGATTGGAGAGAGATTTTTTTAATTTTTTTTTGTCTCTTCCCCTTGCTGCCTTCCTCATCTTTGAGAATTTGAAGGTTGTTCTGGGTGGGGAGGGAGGGAGGGAAAGACTGGGAAAGGGAGGAAAAGCTTGTGGTAGTTGAGATTTTTTGCTTATTTTCCACCCTCCCCCCTCCTTCTGTCTTTGAGTAGTTTTGGAAAGAATTTGAATTCATTTCTCCCCAGGAACTTAACCTCTGCTGTTGAAGCTGACAGGGATATGTGAAAAGCAGTATCTTGCTCTGCAGAAAAGCTGCTGAATAATGTCCAGAAGAGAGCCTGTGTCATCTCTCTCCTTTTTTTTTTCCTTTTTTTTTCTTAAACCTAAAATTGGAGTGGAGTTTTCTTTTCCAATTTTGCACATATATGTAGTGGGCCAGATCAATAAAGGTGATTTGTGTGTGTGTGCACCTGATACATTTAGGCATCTAAATAAGATAGGTTTTATTTCCATAAGGCTGGGTGTCTAAATGTTTTGTGCCTTTGTGCATCTTTGCGAATTATCAATGGAAAGCAACTGTTGTTCCAGCCTGCCCCTGTCCTTCCACTTCTCCTTTCTCTCACCCTCCATCAAGCAGCTGAATTGCTGAAGGACCACATTTTTACTGTGTTTCAGGAATGGAACATTGCAAAACTTTCTATCGAATATGATTCTGAACCATTTGGGAAAGAAAGAGATGCCGCAATTAAGAAACTGGCTAGTGAAGCTGGAGTGGAGGTCATTGTTCGAATTTCCCATACATTGTATGACCTAGACAAGTAAGTTACCATTACCCTAGTTTTAAGAACAAAGAAGGTATGACTCTTATGTAGTATTTATTTGGTTAGTCATTGTGTGCTACTTTCTATGCAGAGCACTTTGCATCTTTAGTAAAGACGACTAAAACTTGTTCCCTGTTTTTCATTTATCCATTCATCTATCCAAATTTTATTACAGGCTGAGTATGATTTTGCAACTCCAAAATGGATCCAGAAAACCTGAAAATGTAGCCTTGGTTTGGGGTTCCTTTGAAAATAATGATCCTGTTAATTATAGTGAAGTGTTTTTATAGGGAAGTGTCTCATACACTCCTATAACTTTTCCAAAATAGGAGCTATTGTAGTTTAGTATATGCTAACCTTAACAATTGAATACCATTGTTCCATATCCATTGGGTGTCAAAGACTTAGCTAAAAATAGTAAAAATAATTGTTCTGTCCTTATTTTACTTGCTGTATACAAGCAAGCTGAAAGTTTTTCAAGTAGTATTTCTTATCTGTTATGTATTCAATAAATAATTGGGGATAGTTTGCTATCTCAGTGTTGCATTACTTAATGTCTTGTTTATATTTTTCCACAGATCTCTGTTTAAGTGGATTAGCATTAACTCCCTATTATAGAAACATAATCCACAAACTATTCCAAAGTATGGCTTGGCTTTTCTTAACGTTGAGTAATTGATGTGGTAGATTCCTCTTTCCCTTCCAGTGAAGGAGAAAATTCCTTCATTGTTTTTAAACCAGTAGTTATTTTTTATCATAAGTTGAGAATTTCCTTTCTTTTTTTTCCCCCTCATGCCCCTCTCCTGAACAGTTGGTTCCATCTAACGCTTTGTGTAAATAATTTCTTGGAGGTTTTCCTGTTTTCTGATTTAAATATATTTAAGGCTGAACAATGCAGAATATGAAAATTGTGTGTTTTGACAGCAGATGTGGTGTATAAACTTAATTTTTTCCCACATTAAACTGTTGTAGTATTGAACAGTGTTCTCAATACCAAATAGAAATACTTGTTTTCTATGCAAATATCTTAATTTTGTTTTTTTAAAAAAATTTTTTTTTGGTAAGTTGAATGTGTCTTTATGCAGCTGTGGTCTGTCTATGGCTTTGCTGATACATATTTTATTTCCCTTGAGCTGGGTATATTCATTAGTTACTCATTCTTGAGGGACTTTCCTCAACCTGGGAATTATTCTTAATTGACTTGTTATAAGTAGTTAATTTATGTGTCTCCCTAGTGAGAAAGGATGGTAAAATTAAGGTTCAAACTGTCTAGATTACCATGTCTGCCTGTCTATATAATAAGCAAATGGCAGGTAAGAAGATATTTCCTTTCTCCATGTGTATATGAGTAGATATATATACATATTATAATAACATTGTAATATACAGCTGTCTGACATACCTGTGGTGTTTTTTTTTTTGTTTTTCAAACACAGAATAATAGAATTAAATGGAGGACAGCCTCCTCTTACTTACAAGCGATTCCAGACTCTAATTAGTAGAATGGAACCCCTGGAGATGCCAGTGGAAACTATAACTCCAGAAGTAATGGAAAAATGTACTACTCCAGTTTCTGATGACCATGATGAGAAATATGGTGTGCCGTCACTTGAAGAGCTAGGTATACTTTAAGACTTCTTGACATTGTGTAACGGATCAGACTTAATCTACCACTCAGAGCATAATGTTTAAAATAACCACATGAGAGAGGTTCTGTTTGTGCTTTATTCTTAAACCGATGCCGATTATGACATACAAAAGGAACGGAAAAGCATAATCAACTTTGTAAATTTAAAGAGTTTTTTGGGAGGGGAGTTGTTTTTTTTTTTTTTTTTTTTTTTAAATGGTAGGTCAGATAGGTCAAACTACACTTAAATACTATTTGGTTTCATGTAGTGTAGCACAGTTCAGCATCATATAGCTGTTCTCCCATGATACTAAATCATCAATAAACTAATAGCCTTTGATACTTCACTTTGTAATAAACGCATTTGGTATCCTTGTGCTTCAGATTGGTAATCTGCCATTTTGTAAGTTAATTTAAAAAAAAAAAAAGTTGTCTTGCAGGGCCCCAAAAGGTTGTAATAAGGCAAATAAGCAATGAAGGCTAATTTGTCTATTACTTTTCTACTTCATCTACATTGGCTGAGAATGTTGTTTACTGGAAGTTTTAGGGGACTGGGACTAATATGTTGTATAATACAGCATATATGAATAGTATTAATACTTGAACAGGCATGGATTTCAATCCAGGTGTTTCCTAAGGCTGCTCACCCATTGCATGTTGTTTCAGAAGCTTCTTTAAAAAAACAAAACAAAACTCTTCTGTTCCTGTAAATTTAGTTTTAAGGGAAACTCTTGCCCTCCTTCCCCTCCCCACCATGAAATAAAAGCAAATATGGTCTGAACTCCAAATTGCTGACAAGAGGATCTGGAGAAATTTTAGCTAAGCTCCCCTGCTCTGTGCAGTCCGCTTGAACTCTTGCATAACAGACCTTGCTTTTAAAGCCTTTTTAATGCTGTGCAATGGTTAAACTATAGGTGGGTGTGTTATCTTGTGCACCTGGTGAACAATCTCTGGAAAAGGGGGGAGAAAATACTGATATCTTCTTTTAAGCTTTTGCAGTCAATCTCTCTCTCTCTCCCTCTCTCTCTCTCTCTCTCTCTCATTATGAAGAAATTATGCTCATAGTTGATGTGAAAAGTTTTTCATCATTCTTTAAATTACAATAGCAATTGTTGCTTCTTCATAGTAATTTGGGGGTGGGGAATGGAGGTAAAAATCATGATTTGGGGAGGTACCACATATTGCAGAGCTGAGAATTTGAAAATAACTTGGAAAATAAATGAAAGAGATTGTGCAAAGACAAGAGAAGTTGAATTAAAATAAAATCATTCTGCATTAAACTTCATAATGGAATGGAAAAATTGCCTCTTGCTACAAGTTACAAGTATTCTAATGTGATTTGATGTGAGGGGGTTCCAATGGCAAACGCTGGTTTTAAAACTTTTACTTTGCCATGCATTCAACTTCAGGCTATTTTCAACATGCAATAAAATGTATCCCAGTATCAGTACATTATACTTCTGTTGCCCTACAGTGTAAACAAACAAGGAATTTCCTTGTTTTAATTTGTTTTTCAGGTTTCGACACAGATGGTCTGCCTTCCGCAGTATGGCCAGGGGGAGAAACAGAAGCTCTGACACGACTGGAAAGACATTTAGAACGAAAGGTATATTACAAATCATTGTAAGCAGGACTTGATACCTGGAAAATATAGTTGCTCTTTGCAATTAAATGCAAAAAGAATTGGGCTTTTCTGTCTTTTAAAAAACTCGAACTCAAGGCCTGGATATAATGTTATAAATCAAGTTGCTGTTTCTTGTTTTTATATGATGGTAGCAGGTTGTCGCCTAATTTTAATTTTAGAGAAAGTCTTTTATACTCTGAAAAGCAGAATTCTTATTTTTTATTGGAGGTCATCTTAACTTGAAACACAGTTTTTGTTTATTTTGAAGAGGGATTCCTCTAAAGGCCAACATGTTGCTAGTTGTCTGGGTTTCCGCTGTATTTAATAGAAAGAGATAGGCAGTTTTGGAGGACAGGCCATGCCTTCTGCATTGGGATGATCTATCTTCTAAAGATTCCACTGATGCAAGAAGAACTCTTAGATATTGTAGATAATGTGATCAACTGTCCAGTGTCTAGATTCAGTTAAAGTTTTCTATGTATATATTTAGTGTTTGATTTATCCCTTTATCCTTATATGCAGCTACAGAGTCTATGATCTGATGTTGGTGTTTTCAATTCTTTAGGCTTGGGTAGCAAACTTTGAAAGACCACGAATGAATGCGAATTCCCTTCTGGCAAGTCCTACAGGGCTTAGTCCCTACCTCCGTTTTGGCTGTTTGTCCTGTCGTCTCTTTTATTTCAAGTTAACGGACCTGTATAAAAAGGTATGATTTTTGTATGGTCTGCTTCTTTCTTAGATGCTGTGATTTTTTNATAAAATATTTTTCTTTAATGGTGGTTTTCAGGTAAAAAAGAACAGCTCCCCTCCCCTCTCTCTCTATGGCCAGCTGTTATGGCGTGAATTTTTCTACACAGCAGCAACTAACAATCCACGATTTGATAAAATGGAGGGAAATCCTATCTGTGTTCAAATTCCCTGGGATAAGAATCCTGAGGCTTTGGCCAAGTGGGCAGAAGGCAGGACAGGTTTTCCCTGGATTGATGCAATTATGACACAGCTTCGCCAAGAAGGCTGGATTCACCATCTAGCTCGGCATGCTGTGGCATGCTTCTTGACTCGAGGTGACCTCTGGATTAGCTGGGAAGAAGGAATGAAGGTACTGTTTCTCATTCTTGAATATATATTTTTTTAAAGTGTCTATTCTAAAATGAATTTTTGAAACTTTAACTTATACCATACAGTAAAAATAATTAAAATTTAAAATCTAAGCTGCAGCCAAAGTTAAATCATTTCTGATCAAACTAATGGCACTGAAGTTTTGCCTCTTGAATGAATTTTATTGGAATATTAGAATAGGTCTGCAGTTCTTTTAAATTTGAGAGCTCTTCCTAAATCTTGGCAAATAAATATGAATTCCTCTTTTAATTGAAGTTTCTTTCTGATCATATTGTGTGAACAGTTTCTGTTCACCTCTGTAATGTCCCCTTCCCTGCTAAGGGAAATCACCATAGGAATTAAATGGAGAAAACTAAAAATTGAGACTGTGTCCTGTCTTCCACTTCCATCCCATCATCTCATGTTAGAAGTGTGCACAAGGGCAACATGGTTTGGCTGTAGTTTCAGTGCAATTAATTTCTGTCAGGTGTCCAGGATACCTGGAGGTTCAAAGTACAAATGTTAGTCTCTTTGAAGAAAAAAATGGAATAATTTAATCTCTGCCTTTTGTGTCAGTTTAAAATTTTTTTTAAAAGGTAACACTTTATTGAATAATAATTGTCAATAAGAACTACTGTTATTTTTGAAATGTTAGGAACAATTTTTTCCCCATCAGGATTGTGACCTCACATTTATGTGTGTATATAATCTTAATGAAATTTCACCTTTCCAAACAAATAAGTTGTAAGCAAACCCTTTGCAATTAAAAAAAAAAAAAAAATCTTTGCTATACAACAACATAAACTGCTTTAGGAATTTTCCTTTTGCAGTTCACAGATACAGACATAGATACAAATGTGTAGATAACAGTCAAATGAAAACACTGAATATTACAGATCAAAACCAAATTGTTCTTACTCTTGAAGTAATACAGATTAACAGAAGGTCTGGACTTTTGCAGTGCAAGGTGGTGTAATTTAGACATCCACAGCTAGCAAAAGTTAATCTGGCCTTCTGAGGCGATGTTATTTCCAAAGTTTATTACATGGCAGCATCTAGTGGAACAGTTGTGTGCTAACATTTAATGTTACTTTCATCTAAAGGTCTTGTTGCATTATTAGTTACTTTCTGTTTAAATTGTTTTTAAAAGTGCTTCTTAAATCTTATTTTTCAAAACAAATATTCTTTTCTAAAGGTTGCATATATTCAGGCAAAGATACTTTCATAACTCTTATTCAGTGTATAGTGTAGTATGAATGCCATATTGAATATATGTTGAGAGAGATCCTTTTTGAATGGTATTACCTTATTTAGACTTTATATTAGAATAAAACTAGTTGAAGTTAGGTTGTAATAGTGAGATATGTTAAGTTTTAATGTCTTAGAATGAAGAAAGTTGATGGTTTCTTTGGAATGCTTGGAGATGATGCAAGTTTGAAAGGAAGATCAGGGCTTTGAAAAACATGTACTAAATAAGTATCTGTTTTGAAAACTACTTTTCAGTGCTTTTATATATATATTTATATATATTATAAATATATTTATATATTTTTATATATGTGTATATATATATATAAGAGGCCTTGAATGTTCTCCTTCAAAGAATAAGGGGCTCCCTTCCCCGGTGAGCCTACTTTGGCAGTGATCTCACTGAGCAGAGGAACTTCTTGTGCAAGTTAGGATTGTCTGTATTAATAATAATAAAAAAAATCAGTGCTAGAAACTCAAATATCTAAGAAGTGTTGAGTTCCATATTTAAAGAAAGACCTTGAAAATCTTCATGTTTCTCATGGGATCTTTTTAATATAATAGGAGTAGCAATTACCAGAGAAGACATTTTTGTCTTCTAACTAGATTTCATTATCTCTCTGACCGTTCTTCATTGTGCTTGGTGGCTCATATACCTCCAGGAATTTAAGCTCACATCCTCAGAACTGTGACTTATTAGAATAATTAGTGGCCTTCAGGAACACTGCCTCTGAATGTTTGTGCTACCCAGAATTTCTTGAATGTTACTCTTGGGTCTCCTTGCATAGCAAAAGTTGCTGAGGAAGTTCCAGGCTCCAGACTGGCAATTTGAGTTTGAAATGTGTGCCTCTATGTTCCCTGTTCTCTGGAAGTTTGCAAAGCTTATTCAGTTGTCACATGAAGAAGCAGCTCTTCTGAAAACAACAAATAAATTTGTGAAAGACTAGACTACAGCCATCCTTTGGGAGACTTATTTTGAAGCATGTGTTTATGCAAAAATGTGTATTTTCTTGCAAAAGTCTCAAAGCTAAGACCAAGTTTTTACATGGTAAGAGCCAGACAGGCGCTTTCACCATTGTCCTTGGATTTGGCTTTTAGGTAAGTACTTGCAGTTGTGTGCTGAGCACTTTGTGAATGTTGCCAGGTTGGAAGGAATGCTGTCATGTTGAAGAACATGGTTTTCTCTGCCGAAATCTGAAACTCTGAACAACTCCTGAAAATAAGCATTTCAAAGATGTTCCCATCTCCAGACTAATTTGGTACTCTAATTTCTCAAGGTGTTTGAAGAACTCCTACTTGATGCAGATTGGAGTGTGAATGCTGGAAGCTGGATGTGGCTCTCCTGTAGTTCCTTTTTTCAACAGTTCTTTCACTGCTACTGTCCAGTGGGTTTTGGCAGAAGAACTGACCCAAATGGGGATTATATCAGGTAATTCACAATCCAGAAACTGTAATGCATCATTGAATTTGCTTAAACTTTTAAATGGCTTTATATTTAAAATGTCCTTTTTAATTCTTTCAAGACGTTATTTGCCTGTACTCAGAGGTTTCCCTGCAAAATACATCTATGATCCTTGGAATGCACCAGAGAGTGTCCAGAAGGCTGCAAAATGCATTATCGGAGTTAATTATCCCAAACCGATGGTAAATCATGCAGAGGCAAGCCGTCTGAATATTGAGAGGATGAAACAAATCTACCAGCAGCTTTCACGATATAGAGGACTGGGTATGGTTTTAGGCTATTTGCTTTATTTATTTGAAAATTTCTCTCTATCTCCCTTAATTGATAGTTTTGTCCCATAGCAGTGGTAATCATTTGTGAGCTCAAAGTTGTGACTGGGGTTGTATGTCCAAATAAATTGAAATATTAGAGATGTAACCAAGAAGGGGGGGGGGGGGAGTCAGAGCTTGAGTGGGAGTGCCTCTTTCCATATCTTAACTTGTCTAGAAAATTACTTTTCAGTGGGTTTATGGAAGTTTAAACTGGGTCTTCTGAGCATTGTGATTCTCTTGTACAGTTTTACACCAGTGATTAGAAATTGAAAGCAGTTCATAACTTAAACTATACCATTTTCAAATGCTCAGATAGACTGAGGAAAACTCTGGTAGCATTCTTTCTACTTTGGAAAGAATATCTGCTTTGTTCTGAGAAGTAAAACATCTGCATTTGTGTTGCTCAGCAAGGTGTAAGCAGTCTGTGTATTCTAATGATACTGGATATAGAATCAGGAGCCATTGCACTCCAGTGTAACACAGTGAATATATGCAACTGATGTGTACTGGAGAAGTCATACAGAATATTTTGTACAAAATGCCTGCTAAATTTTGTGAACTAAAATTACCTGACAGGATCCCAAGCATTTGTGGGGATGGAGAGATGCTCTCCTATTACGAAGATAAATACTCGTGGCGAGGATGGAGAACTGACTATTAGGAGAATAAAGCATGCTACATTAAACCTTTCTTGCTGTCTGGTCTTTATGCCTTTGCGTTTTATTTTGTTGCTTAGGTCTTCTTGCAACAGTGCCTTCTAATCCAAATGGAAATGGAAATGGTGGCCTAATGGGATATTCCCCAGGAGAAAACATTTCTGCTTGTGGTAGTACAGGAGGTCAGTCAAATTCTTAATTCACAGAAGTATTGGAACTGAACTGCACAAACTTCTTATGTTTCATAGGAAAGAGCTGTCTTCACAAGACAGTTTAAAGTGCAAATGAGTCAAACATTTTCAGATTTCTTAAGTTTGCTAATATTTGTAGAAAGACATCTTCAGATTTTTTTTATGTGAGGAACAGATAGAATAATTTTTTTTACTTTTTTTTTCCAAATTATATATTAACATGTATCAGTTTGGTTTCAAAAGCCTTTGAACATATGATCTTATTTTAGAAATCAGCAAGCCATCTGACATTTGTAGTAAACAGTGATTTGTGAATTCTTTTAAGTCAAACCTGTTACTTTAAGTCTTCTAATGCTAGCATTAGATTGCTTATTGGAATCTGTAAACCTATGATACTGACAACAGCAGTACGGTAGGCAGTGTCTGTAAGTACATAATACCTAACTTATATGATTTTGATGAAAATTACTTTAGGCTATTAATATTCTTTCTGTAACTTAGATTAGTATTAACGAGTTACTAGGAAAGAAATACAAATTGAGATAACATTGTATAAATCCATAGTGCATCAGCACCTTGAAAACTATGTACACTTGGGCTCCTCCTTTTAAAAGGGTGCAACAGAACTGGAAATTTGCTGGGTTTATGTTCACTGTAGGCTTAGAAGCAGGTTGTAGAGGAAGATGGACCTTCTTGGTCTGACTAAGCAAAGCTGCTGTTAGAGAATAAAAGTCTAGAGCTCTAAAAGCTGGCTGCTTGAGCTTTGATTTGTTTATTTTAAGTTTAGGGCTTTAATAGACAAAGAGAGCTTAATTCAACAATTAATGTTATGTGTCCTTTCTTCTCCTTCAAATGCATACATATATAAGCTCCACTTACACTTCTTATATCAGGAATGTAAGGGTCATCTACTGTGTCTCAGATTACTATACTTGTCTGAATTTGCAAATTTGAATTTGCAAAACCATTAAAGCTTTGGATCTTGTTTGAGATGATTAAAAAAAATAGAACAAGAAAAAAATTGCACTTAAATCTACCCTCTTGGAAAAAAACCCCCTACTTTTAACTCTAAAACTGGAATTGTATATGCTAAAACATAATCTTTGGTCATGTGTAAAATTTTTTTCTCACCTTTCTCAGGAGCTCAGTTAGGAACGGGTGACGGCCATACTGTTGGTGTTCAGACATGTGCCCTGGGAGATTCTCATACTGGAGCAAGTGGAATTCAGCAGCAAGGTATTATGAGAGTACCTGTCTATATCTCCAAATTCTTGCAACTTTAGAAAAACAGACAAAACATCAAAACAACTTGAATCAATTTTTGGTGACAGCTGCTGTCTACAACTTGAAATGGCCTTGTTTCTGTTCTTTAAACATAAATTATCTTTTAGAGTGAACTTGCTTGTCTTGTCACTTTTATCTCTAAAATCCTAATCTAGAACAATATTCATATATTGTTTCGTGATTGGAGAGGGGAAAATGACAAGTATAACTTAACAAAAAAATCTGTTAATATTATCTTAGGTTACTTTAAATGCAAAATACTGAAAGAAGAATTAGTGTTAGTATTTTTGTGTTTGATAGCAAAACTTGCATGTTATCATTTTTCCTGATTTCCCCCCCCCCCCATCTTTCTTATATGTAATCAACTTTCAATGTTTTGTCTGGGTATTCTCATATAATGGAAGCAAATTTTTATTACTTTAACTACACAAAAATTTCAGGTGTGGTTAGTAGTAGATCAAAATTGCAGGCAGATTTATCCCACCTGTCTTTTCTCTGCAGTCTTGATGGAGGTTGTGTATTCACCGGTCATGAAGAGTGTACTCTTTAAGTGCCCAGAACATAACTGGAACACAGTAACTGTTCAGAATAAGAAAACTTGCAGCTGCTTTTGCTAATTTGCTCTACTTATTCAGAGGGCTCAGTGTCAGGGTTGCCAGTTTACATGAATGAAAAAATGGTTTGCGTCTAAGTAACTTCCAATTTTTCTGCCACTTAGCTACGTTAAAGTTTTGTTATTATTGCTATAACAATAATAAAAAGGATGACGAGAGTTGGCAGTACAAAAGTTAAATTTTATAGCAGCTTAGAAAATGGCAATATATCCAAACATCTTATGCTTGCAACAAATAGGAAAAATAATACATTAATGTCTATGCACTTAATACATTGCTTTACACATACTTATTTATTAACAGCATTTTTTAATTACTGTACATGATGTCATGAGTATTTTTTTTGGTAAGGAAACTTCTTCTTTCAAGATAGTTTCTATCAGGATTTTTTGTGATAGTGATGGAAAGCTAATCAATTGGCTCTTTTTTGCTGTAAATCTTAAAGAATGTAATTGTACACTTGGTTCTGGTTCTAAATTTTATTATGATAAATATCTACTCTATCTGAACAGGTTACTGTCAAGCAAGTAGTATCTTACACTACGCTCATGGAGACAATCACCAATCACACTTATTGCAAACAGGTAATTAAAAAAAAAAAAGGCTTCCTGTGTGTATATATAAAGGCACAATAGAGTCTTAAGTATTGGTTTTAAATTATCAGGAAGAACATCCCTTGGTACTGGCATTAGTGCAGGCAAACGCCCAAATCCAGAAGAAGAAACTCAGAGCATTGGGCCAAAAGTCCAGCGACAGAGCACAAATTAAACTGGTAAGAACTGAGAAACTTCAAAGTTGTCCTGTCAGTAAGTTATTGTACAGGTTTTGTATCTATTAATAACATTTGTATTGCTGCAATACAAAGTACCTTAAACTATTGTTCTAGATCCTTCAGTTTCAGGTGCTGTGCAAACATAAAACATAAATTCTGGCCCTAGAAAGCTTGCAAAGTAGGAGATAGGAAGCAGAAGAACAGATCAAGACTGAAGAATAGCAGACACCTTATTTAAGGTGTCAAAGAAATGGAGGTCCATGAACTGTGGTTCCATAAACATTAGCAGAGCTGCTTATGTAGCCTCATTTACTCTCTGCTTCTGAATCTTGCCTTAGACTGTGCCAGCAGCACTGCTTGTGTGAATATACAGTCAACTGCATCAGAAAACTGACAGAGCTTAAAGGGAAGTCTCAGAGCCTGGATTAGAGCTTTTAGATGTGCAACTGAATCAGGAAGGCCGTGTTTTAAAGAGACTATGCAAAAAAACTGATGTAGTCCTTGGATTCTTGGATCCTTGTACTGGAGACCTTTTGTCACTGGCCCATAATCCAAGCAGGATGCTCAGATTGCCGAAGTTTGTCAAGAAGAACTGTGGTGAAAAGTAGTTGAATTTGAGGAAGGAGGCATGGGTGAGAGGATGATCATGAGTTGTACTTCTGGCCACCCTGAATTTGGGCTGATAGCTAGTTATGCATGAACCGGTGTCAAAATATGTGTAGTGAGAGGAAGTAAATTGTGAAAAATTTGATTTGTGTGAAATGATCAACATAAAGAAGTTTACTGGATTTTGTGTTTTGGATACAATTACTTAGGAATAGGGTAAGGAGGGAGAAGAGGACCAAAGACATTGTACCTTTCCTGTGAGCTTGAGTTGAGAGTAATTAGGAAAATCACTTGAGATGCATGTTAAAGACTAATTACTTAGAAGGGAAGCCAGGAAAGGATGGCTGTCTGAAACAAGAAGGGACAAGATTTCAGGAGCATAGATTAAAGGCAGTCAACATGTCATTCCATCTGTATCTTTCATAGAAATTTTAAGAGTTGGTCATTATGGAGTTTGGAGAAAGTAACAAAAATAATGGGTGTAGAGCCTTTGGTGGAACTGGGAGATAGGAATGCCATACAGCAATTGTAGAAAGCACATTCAGCATCTCTAGAGATAAAATAGCAGATTTAATCTTTTGTATTTGGCTTTGACAGCAAGATCTAATTTTGCTTGTTATGCAGCATCAGCATTTTGACAAAGTTATTGCAGTGCATTATGAACAGTTGTGCTGTACTGATTTGATTCAGTAAAGAACTACAGCATTGTTCCCTTGATGCCTATCATTCTCCGTTTCTTAAAGAAGTGAGCTGAGACACTACTGCTTGTTCCATCTGCTATTTTCTCATATATATGGAGCAGTGTAAACTGTGCTTCTGTGTTCTCAACAGAACTTTTGGCACTGAGATAGGCCAAAGCGGAGCGCAAGTCCGAGAGAGTCCATATTTTGGTAGCTGTCTAATTCTTAGTATGTGTAGATTTCATTCAGCATCCATGTTTTGTATTGCAGAATTCCTTAGGTGCTCATGTCTTTGTAAAAGTAATACCTGTAGAGAGAACAGCTGGGTCCTGTATAAGTGCTTATTCAATGGAGAGATGGGTTGGAGGGGTTTCTAGTTCTGCAGAGAAGACTGACTTTCTGTTAGGGATGTTCAGGGCATGCAGCAAGAGCATTGGAGTTGGATATAAAAATTAACCAAGATTCAAAAGCACTGCTGGCAAATAAATGCACACTTTGTGATTAGCCATAAAGTACAGAGGTGGTGGATTTTTTTCCCCTTTTGGCATCGAAGGAGTAAGAATAAGAGTTCTGAGTCATTTGGGCCTGTAAAAGGGCTTACTGCACTGAGAAAGGGGGAAAGAGTATTGGTCCCTTGAATTACTTCTGCCTTCCCCAAAGACAATTTGCTTAAATGGGGTTTTGTTTTCTTTTCTTGCAGCATTATTGGAAGAGAACGTACCACACAAAGAACACGCGGGACAAAATTCTGCTACTCTGTATTGGAACTGAAGTGTTGTGAGAGTACTTGTACTAAAACAACATACTTTTTCATAAATTATTTTCAATTGTTCTCAGTTGTTGTAAACAAGTCCAATTTTTGGAATGCATTATTTCTAACTGGCATTTCTATGTTTTTTAACTTTTTAATGACGCTTTCACAAAGGGCAAATTGAGTTTTGTATATAAAGTATTTGGTGAAGAATTTGTTAACTTAATGTAAATATAAACATTCATGATTAGCGATAGACCCATCAATATATTTTTGATAATCTTTCATGTATATGGTAGTAGGAAAAGCTGTAGTGATGTTCTGTAAAATGGATGGACATAGAAGGTTTTGAGGTTTTTAAACTATTACTATTTTTAGATTTCAGAATTTGACCTCTGTATGATCAACTTCATACTTTCATAATTTAGGTGCTTAGGACTGTGTTTAATCAAAATACAGTAGAGTGGCAACCTTTATTAAATGCATTTGTATATAAGTCATATGTCAATTTTTTGTCAAGTTGTAAAATTATCATGTATACGTTCAGTCCTTGTATTTTGCAGTTGCCTTGTTCAGTAATGATATTGACCCTGTTAATAATAAAAAAAAATAATAATAAAAAAATTGTATATACAGATACATGTGTCTTTTTGTGTATGCTATTGCTCCGGTATATATTTCCTAACAAAATTATTTGAAAAAAAAATAAGGGAGATGTAATGTTCAGACTTGGTATAGTTAATTGTACATGGCTTCTAGTTTGACTTTCACTCAGGTTTCATGATACTGAAACAAGATGCTGTCCAAATTATTTGGCTGTTTTTATTGAAATTGTATGTGTGTATGTAGTCTTGCATTAAATATTTTTTCCCAATCAAATTCATTAGGTGTTTCTGCAAAATTTAAATTTTATGTGTTTTTTTGCTATATCTATCATTTGCTTGATAGCCTGGCAGTGTTTCCTGCAGCTGGTTTGCTGCTCTTCAAGGATGCTGACTTCTAAAAATGCATCATGTTTATTGGCCACTATGTCAAAACTCTGCCTCTATCTGAAATGTTTAAAGAAATTGTTTATAATGTTTTCTCAGAATGTTAAGATCTCTGAAGAAACAGTCTGAATTAATACATTTACATAAAACTAGGTCAATTGTCCACTTTAGTGGATGTACAAATTATTCTCATGTGTGAGGAATTAATTATCTGTTCTTAGTATCATGTGATTGACATGGGGCACTTGGAGATAAAATTCAGACCAGATTCATGGGTTGACAATATGTGCAGCAGGACAAGCTGCCATGATTCTGTCTATTCATAGATTTTTAGATAATAGTTAATGTAAATATCTTTGCATACTGATTTGGGCACCATAGCAAAATTAAAAGTCCTACTAAAAAATACAGGTATATGCATTAAAGCAGAGGATCTTTGACTGGTCTTCAAGAAAAAACCTCAACACTGAAAATGGAGAAACAGATGTTAAGTATTTTCCACAGGTCAATCCAAGCAGAATGGAGAGGTTTCCTGGTAACATACATAAACCAACAGATTACACAATTCTCTTGCTCATTTCAGTAATCTAAAAAAGGAGAGGTTAGACCAGAGGCCTATAATGTTTTAGGAAATGTTTTATCCTGTCAAGATAAGGGAAGGGAAGTACCTGGGACAACACACCCTGTGCCTTGCCGGAACGCCTGGAAGAAGCGGTGAGTGATTGTTAGGGGGGACTCCCTGCTGCAGGGGATGGAGGCATCTATCTGCCGACCTGACCTCATGTCTAGAGAGGTTTGTGGCCTGCCAGGGGCTCACGTGAGAGATGTCATGCAAAGACTGCCAAGGCTTGTCCACGCTTCGGACTATTACCCACTGCTGCTCTTCCATGTGGGTGCCAATGACACCAAGG
>NW_020447564.1:1763895-1827971 GCF_003343035.1 Apteryx rowi
AACTGAAACACAGACAATTCCATCTGAACATGAGGAAAAACTTTTTCACTGTGAGGGTGACAGAGCACTGGAACAGGTTGCCCAGAGAGGTGGTGGAATCTCCTTCTCTGGAGATATTCAAAACACGCCTGGACGCAATCCTGTGCAATGTGCTCTAGGTGACCCTGCTTGAGCAGGGGGGTTGGACTAGATGATCTCCAGAGGTCCCTTCCAACCTCAGCAATTCTGTGATTCTGTGATAAGATCCTATTAATGTTTTCTGCTTATTTCTACTAAAAAGAAATCATACCATCTAAATGAAATGTTCCAATGGCTTTTCTAAATGAATGGGCTGTGAAACTCCTGCAGAGAAATTTAATCAAGATAAGAAAATACAGTTATTAACTATCACCTTCCCCCAACCAATCTGAAAGTTGAATAGGTACGGAAGAAATTTTCCAAGGAGTGAGATTCTAAGGTAAGTTAATTTCGCCCCCTCCTTAAATACAAAAAGAAGGAGTCCTCTTTTTGCTGCAGCCAAGTCCTTAGACTTGCAAGGGAAAATTCCCAATGAAGGTTTTGTTTCACTTGCATGCCAGATTGTATGCGTTATGGCATCAGGACTGCAGTGGAAGAAATGATCTGTAAGTAGTTCAACGTGAGAGAAAAGCTAAGTTAGCTTCTGACTAGTACTGAGTTTGTAAGAGTGCTTTGCTTCATGCTCTTCCTTCCCTTCCCACTTCTATTTTTTGTCACCACAAAAAGCTGGAACTTTGTGCCTTCTAGCACAGTAAAATTGGGTAAAGCCATTGAGGACACTTTCTCCCCCACCCCTTTGCAATTTTTGTGGAAGAGTTAGATGCTTCTTATAAAGCTATCATGGATAAGGGCCAGGAAACTGATGTTTTCTTATTGGACATTTTATACAGTAATTGAGCTTGATGTACTCCTCCAAGTTCAATTTTTGAGAGATTTAGTTAGCGCTTCCATGAGTTGAGGGTGGGGAAGTGTTAAAGCCTGAGGTTTCTTGGAAACCAACCTCCACCCCAATACTTTAAGTGTGTAGGGACAACTGCAGCTGATCTGCAAATACTTCTGTGCAAGTGTATTTAAGCCTTCAGGAACTGAGTGTTTCCAAAGGAACTCTTACAAGGTTTCTCAGAACACCAGTGCTATCTGCTTACATGCACTTTATTATTATTATTTATTTTTTATTTTTTTAGAAGCGGGGGTGGGGAATGAAAACCTTTAAAATTCAGAGCAAACCTGAAAAAGCCCTACAGAGTGTGACTGCTAAATGTTTGACTTAGAATGAGGAGAAGTAGCTGTCAATTAGAAATCAGAAATTGTTTTTTATATTGGGCTTAGCAACATAGTTGATTGGTTTCTGCTAAAGAAAAAGTCATGATTCACACGAGCCTTTCTTTAACTTAGAAATCCTGTCTACTTGGCATTAGCAGATTAAAAAACAACAAAAGAACCCCAGCAAGCTGTGATGTGTGTGTTTACAGGTTGCCTACCCTGTCAAGAAAAGATCGCTTGCAATGATGCTAAGTGCTCCCTGCTTCTCCCCCAGGTAGTAGGCAGGCTTGCTTGCAGCTGTCTGCAAATACATCAAGAACTGCAGCTGTATATATAGGTTTCAACTACTGATAGTAGTAGAAGTTGTAGAGCTACTGCCATTTCCTATTATTTCATAAGTTCTTTGAGCATTTATTATTTTAAACTGATATTTTCAAATTTTATGGCAAATTAGACCAAAATATTCTATGTAGCTTGAAGCAGAGTATATCCTACTTGTTAAAATTTTCAAGTCAAAATGACTCAGTTGTTTTTTGAATATGAGACAAAGGGAAAAATTCATGGTTTACTACGTTACAAGCCATAAAAATACAAATTTCTGGAGACACGTTCCCTCTGTGTAGTAGTCTGTACGGGGCAACTAGTTGCATACTGTCTTGGCTGTTGCTTATCTCTTAGTTCTGGGCTCATGGAATCACAAGCACGTGGTCCCAATTCACATGAGTTTGCTGAGAAAAGCCTTGGAGAGCTTGCCTTATAACTTCGACTCCCTTCACTTCCACTTAGGAACAAATTACCTTTTGAGGAAGAATGCCGACCTGTTTCCTTATTCTTGTTTAAAACTTGCCTGCTTTTTTCCCTGCTTTTGCACATTTGATCTCTAGATGGTGCTCTGAGAGCTGGATTGTTCCACATGGCACTAAGGATTTTGCAAGCAACGGATGGCAAGAGGGTTTGTGTAAGTACGTCACCTCAGCGTAGCCCAACTCTAGCACAAATTTCTCACCTCTTCACAAGGAGGAATGGCAATCTTTGTTAAATAGCCTGCAGAGAAGGAACACGCAAAAAATCTTTTAATAAAAGTTTAAGACTGCCCTTGAGTGAAAACTTTAATTTTGAGAGGAAGAAACAGTTCTTGAGTCATCCAATGCATTGTGCTAGCAGCTGGGGAAGGTGAACTATGTAAAAGACATAGAATTGCTGTATAGTTGCAAATCTAGGTGCTGTGCATTCAGAAATCAGAACCCAAATCTCTTCCACTCTTAAACTTGTCTTTCAGGAGAGATGTGCCGCTTGCTTGACTGCATAAAGATATTCCCTCTGTAAAAAAAATTTGCAATTGCTTAAAACCTGGCTTTTGAAAATATGGTCAAGCTTTTAACTACCTGAAACGCTTCCTCAGTTGCATCTGTTCCTGGGAGTCTTGTGGCTAAAGCATGGGTCTGGGACCCCTGAGCTCTGGGTTCTCCTCTCAGCTCTGCTGCAAACCTGCCAAGTGGCTTCAGGTAAGTCCCAACATATTCCCAAGGCTTTTGCACACAAACCTGTGGTCTCTTAGCCATGTTGCTGTATTTTGTTGTATGACAGATTAGCTCAAAAGGAGCAGGAGAGACAGAGAAGCTCCTCTCTCTCGCTTGTGCCCCTTATCTCCAATAGAAAAATTTGTTTTGGCAAGAATTCCCTCTCTTAAAAGGCCAAGCAAACAAAATTCTCACACTTTGTCCATTACCACAGCTTTCAACTTACATGTTTATTGTGTTGTTTTTTTTCCAGAAATTAGAACTTATGAGCATGGTGACAAATTTCTAGGGAGAGGGGAAACCTCCATTGATCCAAAAAGCACAGAGAATTTTTTAGCAGAGACAAAGAAAGAATTTTAATGTTGATTTGAAGTCATTTGAGCTTCTGAAGTGCAACTGTGTGCATTTGAAATGCAAAATTAATTCAGTATTAACTTAAAAGTGCAAATGCAGTTGTTTCCATTAATTTTTACAGACTCTTCCGCAGAAAAGGGCAAGGGAAGATGTAGAAAGGAAGATGGAAGCAACAGGAAAAAGGAGCATCTCTCTTCAGAGTTATGTCGCTTTACTTGCTTGCAACAGGTCTTACATCTATGTGTAAAATTCATAACCCCAAACTGCTACTGAAGAGCTGTGAAATGCCTGAGTGCAGCCAATGTGCAGAATGATGCATCAGACGATCCTGGATTAGTGGGAGCTTGTGCACCCAATGCCAGGTAGGTTACTTTTTTCTCTGATTTTTCTCTCTGGTAATTACATCTAGAACAAGAAGATAATCCTGTTAACTGTGATTATTTTGACAGAGTGCAGTCAGTAAACACATAAATAAATAATGAAAGAGGAATTTATAGTCAGCAGTTATAGAGAGGGAGGATTTTCCTGAGGTCAGCTTTGCCCAATCTGTTTTACTTTCCAGAGCTTCAGACCATGTGGTCATTGCAAGGACTTGAATTACCTATGTTGTATGTGTTTCTCAAGTGCCTTTTACCCTAACCAAACTAGGTATATTTTTACCTAAGCAGTCATCTTTATCTGCTGGTGCATACAGAGTACTGCTTTGAGAAAAGGCTTGACCTAGCAAACATCATTAATGTTGCATTGAGATCTCAAGGTGACCGGTATGTACACGAGGGTAGGGGATGTCAAGGACACTTGGTGAATAGATGGAAGAAAGATGATGAAAATAAGGAAAGATTTTACAGAAATCGTAGAGAGGGAAGAAGGAAAATTAAAGGGACAGTGTAAGGGAGGTAGCCAGCTGAAAAAAAGAAGCAAAATTTCAGGTAAGAAATGAAAGTGGATTGGCAGATGAGGGTGAATGGATAAATTAGCATCTGTTGTGTGATGATTAAATTAATAATTAGTCCTTCTATAGCATAACCCTTTTTGGGAGTGAATGATATTTTGCAATGAATTCATGTCTCTTCCTGTACATGCCTATTATAGAGAAAAAAAAGTGTGCATTTATAATGTTTTAAATGAAAATTGATGTTTTAGGTATTACAGATTATTATGATTTTTCTGAAGTGAATACAGTACACGTTGCTTTGATTTCCAAGTGTTTGGGAGTTTGATGGGTTTGGTTCCAGTCCTACAATTGGCACCTCCAGGGAAGAGCATTAAGCTTTAGTACACCTGACTTCTCTTCCTTCTGCAGTGCAGTGGAGTCACTTCCATGCCCAGTGCTTTAGTTTCCCTGTTGCGCTCTCAGTCAACTTGGCAAAGCGTGGCTGGGAGTTTAAGAACATGGACCACCTCTTGCAAAGTATTTGTATATGTGTATGTTTTGGTAGGTAGCATGGTCAGACTTTAATTTTATTTGTGGTATCAAATGCTAATTGCAACAGTTAATAAGGAGGGGACCCATCCTCTGACATGGCTCTTGTAGCCAGACTTCTGCCTGGAAAGTCTGAGATCACAAGAGGCTTTTTCCTTGTGTTGTACACATTTTGAATTTTGATGCTAACAAGTTACAAGGAGGCTGTGATGTTAGGTGCTTACCACGATTTTGGCAAAGTTAGAAAGTTGTGTCATCCAGCTTGGCTCTTAGGTAACTCGTAAAATACCAAGCTGAGGAGTTATGTAACAAAAGTTATTTGCAGGGCAACACACCTTATAGTCAAGCAATGTAACCTGACAGGCCTGTATATATTCCAAATTACAGTAGGGAGAATTCAGGCCCATTACTTAATTTGTTGTAGCTGCTAGGTCTTTAGCAAACAGCTGCATCTCTGGAGGACAGCTTCCATTAACAACTTTCTTTGCAGGCTGCTGACAAGATGGGCAGCCTGCAAATGGTCACACTTTGGAAAGCCCTGGTTTAATCCTCTGTTATAAGGACTAAAGTGTTGATTAAACATTTAAAAGATCCACTCTCAACTGGTAAAGAAAAAGTTACTTCAGTGAGTGTTTGAAGGTAGCATCTGAAAGATTTATGACAGTTTTATACTCTATACCATAAAGCACTATCATCTGAAGTAATTAAGTCTGTAGATAGAAAAAATTTATTGAAATGTTATCTTTATGACTGGGTAGCATTTGCACTGCAAGGCATTTTGTCATGTGCTTACCATCCTATTGAAATGTGTATTTGTGTATCCGGATAAGAATAATGTAATTTGGAAACTGCAGTAGTACTCATGATGATCCTTTATTTCAGAATGCATGTGCAAGTCCCTTTGAATCAGTGGACAGTTAGAGTATGTACCTGTGAGAGACATCAATCTCCTCTTTCTCCTCTCATTAATGTAGGCGGAAAATCATGACAAAAATGAAGCCATGGAAGATGTTTCGTATGCCAAGATTTTCAAAGTTGCATAGCTAACCTCAGGATCTAAATTCAGACTGAGAGTGTCTCTAAATAATTGGCCAATTAATGACATCAAAATATACTAAGAGTCTCATACTTGGCCAAATTATTTCTCAGATGAAACAGGTTTCAATGAGAATTTTGTCATCAGTACATGTACTTTGATTGTGTTCCTGTGGAATTCAGACCTTGATTGTGAATTTCAGATTTTCTTCCCTTGGGCCTGAGTCTGCTATCCTCACACACATGGAGTAGCACCTTATTTCTCCGCTGCCTGTGGAAAGCAAGCATTTAGTATCCACAAAAAGCTTAGGTACCTGTGGTGAATGCTTGGGTACTTGAGATGTTCATAAGTGCTCAGTTTTGCCTGGGTACACAATTGCCTTTGGAAGATGCGCGCATAACCTCTTGTATATAGGTACCCTGGCTCCTTAGCTCATCTCCTGCCCAAATTCAAACTACTGCTCTTTTCACCTGGGCCTCGGCTGTTAGACACACTGAACACATATCTCCATGAAAAATAGCTAGCAACTAAATACATAGGTGTGTGGGTATATCTATGTCAGTGGTTAAAGAACTCACTCAGTAGACTGTCCCAGGTTTAAGTCCTCTTCTTTGTGATCTGGAGCAGAGACTTGACTCTAGTCTCCTGCTGACCTAGCAGATGCTCTAAGTTTAGACACAGTTCTCTGAAGGCAGAACTAAGCCTCAATTTATAGGCATTTTGCATTGTTTGGCAGGCCCTGTTACTAGTTAGCATGATTTATGTCTTACTTTCACTCCTGCAAGAGTTGGCATTGTCATATGGAGCATATTTACAATGGAAAGAGATTCCTGCTGCTTCACAGAGGTGGTGAATGGTTTCCATTCCCAAGGTATCTTAGCTATTTTTATCAGATGATCTGTGGTGGGCTTATGTCTCTACAACTATCATGACATGATGAGTTTTAACTTACTTGGCAACAATTATGATCCATAAGTTTCTTTCAGCCTCTCATGCCCCAACAATGAAACCAAGATTTCCACCTCTGCCAAAGAAATTTTCTTGTATGCAAGGGCGCTGATTTCCAAAAGGGTCTCTTCTTACATGACAAGTATATACAAATGGGTCCTTTTTTTCTCTCTGATTATAACAGCAGTCTGACAATTGTGGTGTCTCTACTGGATACTAAGTGTTGGTCAGGGGTGGAGATCTATTTTCTATTGGAATTCCTTCCATGTTGTGTGTTGTGATGAGAATATTCTGGCAAATTTTCTCTCCAATCATTCTCTTTAATTTTTGTCTGTAGTTCTTGTTCGCGTCTATGCATAGCAGAGTATGTTTTGCTTCTTCTAATTAAGAAGATAATTTTGAAATATCTCTTGAATTCTTGACCTTTAGAATTCCCTCAGACATTGTCCCTGTGATCTGCAGAGAGCTCTCTCAAGGGTTGCCACTGTCCATGTGAAAATAGGTAGGGTGTAATTTGCAAATATTTATAAAGTTCTTTTCTGGGTAATTGAAACTGCTCTTAATTGCTCATGTCTTCAATGCAGACAGCTGGTTTGTTTTTCTGCGCCGCTCCCACAGGAGAAGTTGCATTACTCAATGCCTCAAACCCCCAAAGGCTTGCTGTTTTGCATGGCATATTGTCTATCTATCTACCACATTTGCAGTAATACTTGACTGAGTAGTAAAGGCAACTGTGGCTTGTTCTGGGCATTGAGAAGGAGAATAGACAATATGTAGAGCTTTTGACTTTGAAAATTTGAGAATGATGGCACAGGGAGCTGAATGGATGTGAATAAGACAGGAAGCAGAACTGTCTACTGAGGCTCTAAGTAACATGGCAGACCTAGTTAGGAGGGTGGATGTTAGGAAATCTCTTAAATGGTAATCTGAGGTTAGATTTCATCTTTGATTCAGATTAACCAAATCTCCAAAGGTCAAGATAAATATACTTCATTGCTGCGGAGCGCATTTCACCAGAAGACTTGTGTCTAAGGGTGAGTAGATCCCATTGGACAACTAACAAGGACACAGAAAATGAAATGACAGGAAAGCTGTTGCATATTCTTCCTGAGAGGAATCTATTAGAAGAGGGAACTAGTGTTGAGAGCAACCAGGAAAATTCAAGCAGCTGCAGAAGAAAAAGAGTGAACATTCAGGGTCCGATAAATCAATAAGGTAATCAAAAGCCATGTAATTACAAGAATGTAAGAAGCTGAACTTAAACACAGCAAAGAACAAAAAGACAAGCAAAAGGAAAGGAATCTACTCTACACACACACATAGTTATGCATGTGTGTGTATATAGCCACATATATAATAAAAGGAAATAGAAGATCAATAAAAGCACTAGTGCTCTTGAAGGAAACAGATTGATGAGTTGAATATTGTTGTGGAACTAAATGGCTCATTAAGGACAGTAAATGAAAAATGGTGTCTGAGATTTGGAAAAATATTAAAGGAATTGAAATGCAATTCTTGCAGAGGATAATCCTGCCTAGTTGACCTGACTGATCCATGTAATTGAATCGCCATCCTTGTGGTTTCTGTTATAGCACTTCATTTTGCAGTTAGGGTGGGCTAGGAGCAATCACATTGTTAGTTACTGCAGGATGGGAAGGAGGGGATTTGGTGTCCCCCATTCATACTAGGGCTTCATCTGCTCCTGCCTAATAGGCAAGCGTAGCAACTACCAGTGATCAGCAAGATGCGAATGTTGAGCTTTGTCAGGGAACCTGGTTGTGAGAACTAGTTAGTTCAGACCAAACAAAATGTAAGTGGACTATGGCAGGAGCTAGCAGTGTGGGAACTCTTAATTATTTTGTGACCAAAGAAAATAGCATAGTCCAGATACAAAGCCCCTGAAAACAAGAAAAGATGCCTAGTGATTTGTGTTTTTGGCTATGCTATGCAATCTTTACAGTTGCAGCAAAACTTCAGTGCATCAGGGTCTCTTAGGCACATACCAAACATGATGTATGTGATTCAAGCTATTTTTTGCTTCTACTGGGACTGCTAGTTTTGAGGTGCTTTTAGTTAGGTTAGTCAGGTTAAACAGAGTAAAAAGTCTATATCAGAAGAGAGACTATATTTAAAGGAAGTTGGGAAAAACAGGGATCAACAGAAATGTGGATAAGTTTCAGTTACGACAGAGAAAAACAGTAGAATGAAAATGCTTTAGATGTAAAAGGATAAAAGGATTTATTTAGATCATTCTTATTAATATCCACCCTATGCTTGTTTATATTTAATATATTATACAGGGTGAAGTGTGTTAATTTCTTTTTTTTTTAAATCTTCATGTGCATAAATTATACCATCCATCCTTTTTCTAAAAATGATTTTTGCAGCTAGCAATTGTATTAATTTGGGAAAAATGGTGGATGTCAGGGGAAGAGGCAAATATACYATCTATCTGCTATGTATAAAAATCAGTCTATTGTCCATTCCTCATTTATTGCCATCCCTGATTTAACTCTGTCTTTAATGGTAAATGCTAATGACTACCCAACAAGAGAAAATACCAGAGGAGACAGAATACGCCCAGTAAGACCCTACAGCCAAATTGAAACTCCCCATAAGTTCTCTGTTAATTAAAATCTCTACAGATGGGTTCCCTTAATTGTAGGAAATGGAATACAATCCCTATAATTAACTTTTCACTCAAAGGCTTTTTTTCCCTCAGCATCTAAAAAGAGCAGCATTGAGTATTTGGCACCTCGTTGCTGGAGGCGGCTGCTGACTCTCTAAAATGATCTGCTGCCCAGGGCCCCACATAAAACCAGTTTGATCTCTTTATTCAGACTCCTTCAGCAACCTCACTGCACCAAGAGGTTTCTGTTTCAGCATTGATCACACCACCAGTACCCTCTAGCACTATTTCTCTTCACTGTGGACAGAAAAAATAGTTCTTCTGTAAGGTCGTCTCTGCCCAGCCTGGTAGGTGAGCATCTTTTATCTGCTACAGCAGGGAGGGATGCCAAGCTGTGGAGCAAGTGACATCAAAGAGGAGTAACTGAAGAAAATGTGAGTCTTGCCATCCACAGAATACCAGGTGGTCTTTGGGGGAGGCTTTGCCTTATGATGAGTTTGTAAAGCATCTAGCAGTGAGGGATCATCTGTCCAGTAGGACTTCTAGTCAATTCTGTGGGTATTTCAGCCTCTGTCTCCAAAGCTTATAGTTTCCTCCAACACAGCTCTGAAGGGCTGCCTTTTCTCTCTGTTCCTATAACTAAAGCCTTGTCCAATCTCTCAACATTTCATGTCCTGGTTCTGCATCTTTCTCCTCTGTCATCCCACTATCACCTCTTTTTTGCATCTTCCTTTGCACAGTCCAAGTCCTATAACCTTCTCATTCTTTTCTTCAGAATGTCACCTTCCGTCTGTTAGCTTTATCCCCTAAATAGCATTGAATCCATGCTATTGTCCTGCCTACTCTTCTTTTTCCATCTTTTCCACTCAGACCAGTTTTGAGCCATTCTAAGTAGCAGGTTGGGAGATGATGTGAAACCAGAGGACCTCAGTTTTCCTGCAGAGAAGATCCATGCTCCTTCATATGCCGGACTGCCAGAGCCAAAAGGAATTATCTGGTTCACAGCCAGAGTAACAAAGGGGAGTATATTTCCCCTTTGCAGTTTTGAAGGAAAGTGAAGCAATTTGGGAGAGGCGGGAACAGTGGGAGGGACAAAGGACAGGGACAAGACAACAGTGAATTACAAACCTGCTTATGATGAGAAACCCTCCTACTTCCAAGCTTCCATATGTACACGGAAGTGCCTACTACTCCTATTGCCTCTGTGCAGGGATCCATTACTGGGGTGCTGCCAGAGGTTCCCAAATGGATATCTTAACTATTCATGGATAGGCACTTCAATGCAGGCACATACAATCTGGCTAAAAAAAGCAGAGAGAGCTAGAAGACCATGTCTGCCTATAATCGAGGCATCCTGTTGGAGAAGGAGGAGGAGATGCCAGGGCAGCTAGATGTTAAACTACTGCAGACTTGTATGTTCAGCAAGGTAAAGGAGAGCAAAGCGCTCTCATTCCCCCACCCCGCCCCCGCTCTTCCCAGAGCAATATGCTACCAGACTTGAAGGAGGCAGAGGTCGAACAATTGAGGCAATCTTAGACTTATAAGACAAAGTTTTCAAAGCCAAGCTGAACTCTTTTTTCAGGTGGAAAGGCAGGCTCTCCGACTCGGTGCGGGATGCAGAGAAAGGGCAGGAGAACAAAGCAGTTTCTTGTCCGTGGCTACTGCAAAGCTGCAGGTAAGGCTGCTCTGTGGGACTGCAGGAGGCTCTGCTGTCGAAGTGCCCCACCACACATAGCGAGAGTTTTCCCTTGATCTCTAAGCTGTTTCTAAATGCCTTAATGTATTACTTTCCTTCGTCTAAGAAAAGAGAAAGAGACAGTTTCATTCACCTGCTCATTTCTGTTCTTTGAAGGTCACACCCATCACATCTAATGCTTTTTATTTTTTCTTATTCTGCTGCAGTGAGGTCAGTAACGAGCATTTGCGGTGCAATGCTATCACAAAAGAAATCTTCCAAAGAAATCATAAGACCGTGCCAGGAAAATTGAAAATCATGCACTCCAGGCCTTGGAGAGAATGGCAGAGGAGGGCAGCTTGCTCCAGGTTTGCCTCACACCCTGTTCCTTTTGGACAGCTTGTATATGCTGTTGCTAGTAACACAATAGCAAAGGCATTGTGTATGGATGTGGCCTCCAAGTATAGGATGTGGTAACTCTGTTATTGGGAGCAGCTGTTGAAGAGAACACTTGCACTCTATAGCCAACTGTTAAGTCTCTGCTACTTGTATTAAATGTTCTTGAGCTATACCACAAACAAACTACATGGATGGAAACAGTCAGAATGGTGGCACTCTGCATGAGGTGGATTTCAGCACTGAGAGCTAGAAGCTGAGCAATTTTTGTTCTAGTAGACGGGATTGATGACTGTGCCTGTTTTAATCCATTTGTTTCAGCAAAAAGAGCTAGCTGGAGGATTTCTTGAGGGCAAAATATTGGAAATAACTTGCTCTGAATAACTTAGTTATTTCTGTCCAAGTAGTAACTTGCACAAGGAACTTTGCTACTTTTTGAGAAAGCCAAGGGCCATCATCTGGAGAGAGAACATATAGTAAGAGCATTTCAGTGGACCCATGGGCCTGGAAGTAAAGCGGATGCCCAGGGTCACTCCACAGATTGCAGCCCTTTCTAAAATTGGTGTGGACCTTGAAGGATCCACAGCTCTTCATGTCTCCATGAACATGGAACAGCTCTTCAGAAGAGAGCTTTTCTTTTACGACTCCTACCTGCCTGCTGTGATCAACAAGGGTCCTGGTAGCTCATGAGAGTGTGGACCCAGCTGTAACACTGGCACGTAGTATGGGTGCAGTCAGGCCTGCTGCAAGCACTAATGATTCCCTACAAGAGTCTCCTCTGGGAGTTGGGAGAGATGAGCAAGAAGTGCAGAAGGCTGCCTTTCTCCCTGCACCCCCAGCCAAAACTACAGAGATTTCTTTGCTAGTGGCTTGGAGAGTACAGCTAGCTCATAACTGTAGGCATGGCAGATAGACTTAAGAGAAGACATGTTCATACATGAAGCTGAGGTAGGGGCTGCAAAGTCACATGGCATCTTGCCTATGTATGTACTTGACTAAGGAAATGAACCTCACGGACTCTCTGAGCTGGCTCTGTCCAGGAACACCACATTCAAAATGGAAAAATATGAGCAGGGGTAATACAAAAAAATTAATCAGCTTTCCCTTTCTGACAGTCAGTATTCATTTTACTGCAGTATGTGGTTACCCACTCAGTAGAAATTACAGTGTGTTTCTGCTGAAGACATTTTCATGTTGTGCAGCACAGCACAGTACAAGGCAGCTGTTAACTGTTGCTTCCCACACTTATCAGGAAATAAAGCCAATAACTGAAATAATGGTTTTCTCTTTTTGTTCTGCAGCAGCAGTCAGAGTTTTCTATCTATGGCATTTTTTTTTTCTAACTTCTAAGATGAGTTAGTTTTAGGAACAAAAATCTGCTTTTAATCAGTGTTTTAAAAAATATTTTTCCCTGGAAATAACTCAAGCATTGGTATCACTGGCATTGCTTGCTCCCTTACAGGAACTCTCAGCTGCTGTGAAACATTAGGATTTGCTGGATGTTCTGCAAACAGTTTCAGGCACTAAAGAGCTGCACATTTGGTTATTGCAGCCAAGCCAGAAATCCTTCAAACTGCAGAGGTTCACCTTGGGGGTGGGCAGTGCCTTCCTGAGCGTGGAGCAGGATCCCTGTGCTCGTGCCTGTGTAAGGTGCTAACCTGCACCTCAGGGAGTCTGTGTTCAGTTTCCCACATTCACATACTGGGAGCATCAGAGCAATTCATTCTGCATAAAACTTCCAGAAACAATGAAGGAAGCCTTAGAGCACATTCTCAAAAGTTACACAGCTACTTTAGAAGCCTACACTTCAGTGCAAGTCAATGGGACTTTTGAAAATGGGAGATGCCTCTAAAGGTGTTGCTAAGTATGTTCACGCCTTGTAAGGCCATCAGACATTATGTAGTGGTGCTATGAAGGGCCGTAAGTTGCTCCTTTGTCACACCACTTGAAGAAGGGGCACTATCACTTTTGCTCTTGCACAAGTATTCAAGTATTTACTTTCTAATACTCGCTCAGCTCCTCTAAGGTGAATATTCTTGTTCCCTCTCTCTGAGATCCCAGTAGAGTAAAAGTTCAGTATAAGCCATTGCTTCAGATTCCAGTGCTCTTAAAGAAAAGAAGTTTATTCATCTGGCAGAGCGGTTTGTTGAGAAATGCAAAACACAGTGCAGGATTCAGCAGCACACTCAAGGATATGCTTTACTAGGGAGAAAGCCTGTGCTTAATTGTTCTGTAGAGTCCCTGCTGTAGTCATTTAGGTCAGTCACCACCAGCCATGCGGCTACAGACGCACCAGTCTCAGCTGTGCAGAATATGAGATAAACAAGCATTACCTGGCTTGTTAGCACCTAGCTGTCTGTAGGCTCAGAGTTCCCACACCTCTGCCAGCAGTCTGCGATGGTCACTGTGTCCTACCCTCATATTCTCCACATCAAGCCAGAAATGATGTAGATACTTAGTTTAACTCCCTCCAGATGATAAACCCTGGTGCCATTGCACACTTGTTCTAATAAGGCCTTAATTGCTCAAAGTGCAGAGTGCAGGTCATACTTCCATCTCACTTGCCTAAACAGAGCTCTGCACATGCTAACTTGTGGATGTGGCTAGGGAGTGGTTTGTTTTCTGTATTTGATGCTTGCAAGAAGACTGATTTAAATTTCATAAATGCTCCCCCTTCTACCAAGGCTATTTAATCTGCAGAAATACAACCAACAAGTGATTTTTCTTGTTGGATATTTCAAGAGGCTGCTTCATGCAAACTGTTACCTCAATGAATGTGCCTTGTAAACCTGTATGACAACTTATTTTACCCTGTTAAACTCTCTAAAGCAGAAGCATTTCCTATATAAAGACAAGTTACCTACTGTCACACAATGAGTTTATAAATGCCTCTTTTCTTCCTTTTATTTCAATGGCCTTTGTTGTTGAGCCATTATGATCAGGATACAGACATTTTTTTTCCCTGTTATATGTATAAGAGTATAAAACTATAAGTATTCATTCAGTTGTATTCTCATCTTGTAAGAATCAGTCTAATAGCCATAGTGAAGTCCTGCTTTTCTACTGCTTACTGAGTAAATAACAATTTTGTCTACCTCTTCCTAGGCAGAAAGTATCCTTCTGACTTTTCACACTATAGGCTTGTTCCTATGCCACCAGACTTGACAGGGGGGTTGTCACTGATTTTTTTTTTCTTTCTTTTTTTTTTTTATACTCTTTACCTTGTAAGGTAGATTATAGCCAATAAGATGATGTGGAGTCTGATCCTGTTGGTATTAGCGTCAATATACAATGCTCATGGATTTCAGTGGCACTGAATTAACTCATTAGTTGTAGCTCTGTTTGTAGGGATGAGTGGACTGTGAAACACCCAGATTACACCTGCCGTGGTACAGTCATAGATGCAAAAGCTACTCTGACATCCTTAGCCACAATCATGTGGGATGCAGACTAGATAAAGACTAATCAACTCTGAAATCAGTGCACAGCCCAGGAGCTCCTGTGAGCTCTTCTTTCTAGGAGTGAAGTATGCCTGCCTGAGTGTCTCTACGTAGAATAATTTCTTAGGTGTAAAACTGCAAGCTAAAAACATCCAAAATAAAGGAGAACCCTGTGTCAAAACACGGCAAACTTTGGGAGTCTAACATCATATTTTACTGATGTTGATATCTGCTCTTTCCACTGATCTCTCAGGGGAAAAAAGACTATTGCTTTTGCTTTCCAGCTCTGGCCCTGTGTAGTGCTGTAGTCAAGGGTAAATGTAAGTTAGCAGAATGTACTCGCTTCTAATCTGAGCAAGATAGAGTTTACCTGCTTTTCATATGCTAAGTTTGTTTAATATATTTAAACCTGTTTTCTCTTTCTCTCATTGATATGTTGCAGTAGGTGCAAGTACGACATAGAAACTTCAGAAACAAAGGCCTCAAGGAGGCTGGTGGTTCTGGCCACTTGGATTTGTTGTCATTGTTCCTCACATTTAGGGCATAACTTTTCCTTGTACTGGCAGTACCAATATCTGTCACATGAGGCTCGTTCCTTTTTGTGTTCCTGTTAGAGGGAATTACGTGCAATGGCATTTTTTAGGAGGTTATGCTTATAAATGTACATATACACAAAATCATCAGTTCTTAAACCCAGGGCATTCAGCCTAGAAT
Organism: Apteryx rowi; assembly: GCF_003343035.1. Taxonomy (NCBI): domain Eukaryota; kingdom Metazoa; phylum Chordata; class Aves; order Apterygiformes; family Apterygidae; genus Apteryx; species Apteryx rowi. The sequence goes on from NW_020447564.1 coordinate 1,779,312, forward strand.
GGGATTTTGGGCTCTGGAAGCAGGGTCAGGACTAGAAACAGTAGGGAACAGCAGTACTAGTCACTAGCTAAATGTAGCTAGGAAGAGAAAATGATCTCATGGAAATACTTCCACTGGTCTCATTTCTTTGCAAAACTTCTAGGGCCAAATTTGACCCAGTAATGTTTTTAATTTTGCAAACTTCCAATAGAAATATTGAGGTATTGGGAAAGTATAGACTTGACAGTTAATGACTCATCAGTCTAATTTTATGGACTGCCTCGGTCTCTCAGCTCTTCTAATCAAATATTCATTGCTTGGAAATGCCCTCCTAGTGTGCCCCTGCTGCTTAATTATAATCTCCTCACCTTCACTATGAAACGATCCTGCAGATCAAATGCCGCAAACTGCTGCTTCTTACCCAGGCAAGGGTTCCTCCAACTGCCCTGACTTTGTTAAGGGTGAAATTGTGCGCCTGGGCTGCTGGGTACCAGATCCTGCTCAGGTGTTGGGTCTGCTATCAGCTGCAGGTAAGTCACGGCAGCTTTTGCTTGGAGAAGATCCTTCATTTTCTTGCGGAGCTCAGACTCCCAACCCACAAATTCAGTGAAAGGTGTTGAAAGAGGAAGAGGACTAATCCTTGACCAAAAATGACCAAGGAATGACCCCCCCCCAAAAAAAAAAAAAGAAAAGAAAGAAAAAAAAAGAACACTGGACTTCTGCAGCTGTCCTGATAACTTCCTGTGTGAGTGTAGGTCAAATGTCACCAAAGTCCAGGTAGATTAGATCTACCACATTTCCCTTATCAAGAGAAGCAGATATCCAAACAAGTTTAATCTGACACAATCTGTCTTTCATTAAAAAAAAAAAAAAGGCATTTTGTCCCATTTGTTTCTATGTCTTAACTATAATTTCCTTCCATATTTCTTTTAAAGTGTCGCTTGTGGTAGAGGTCAGACTAATGACCTGTACTTTCTGAATGATTTTTTTCCCAGCTCAAGATCTACCCCCATGTCTTTAAAACTCTCTCAGTAATTTAAGTGCCAGCATTATCTCTATTGCTTCCAGTGTATTGCAATACACTGGAATACACAACATTGCAATATTCAGTGAAGCTATGAATATCCTTGAACTGTCAGTATACACAGGTTCTCTGGCTGTTCAACATCAGATTAAGTTTGAGAGAGTTTGAACATTATGCAGTTTAAGACTTCCTCTATTTGCAGCCTTAAATTTGTACCTATCATGCAATAGCTGCTACTCAGTATTGCAGTCATATCAATAGTTAACAGATGTAGGCAAAAATGTTCCTCTGCTTCATTTACTTGAGTCTCTCAGATCAATAGAAGAAGCCTCTTTTTCTGTGTGTGTGTGACTTTCCTATGCAAAAATGTCATCAATTATTAATCAAAGCAGACTAGATTTCATTGAAGATCTGACTTCCTGCAGCAAGATACAATATCCTAAACGTTAAAGGTGCATTCTTTCTTAAAATGCTGCATGGTCAAATAGTTTTTAACTGCAAAATGAAGCAGATTTAATGGAAGAGTCTAAATGACTGTACCTGTGAAATGTGGGCTGCAATTCTTCTACATGTGGAGAACTTCAGTGAGAGTACAGCCAGTATGCAGAACAGCATGCAATAGGAATATCACTTCAGGACAGCAGCAGAAAGCACCCATCCCGGACCCAATACTACCAAAATCCAAATCGCATTTAGCACAGCCCCTCACTAAGAAGTAGGGGCTGCCAAAAGCCAAAACTCAGGGCAGGGGGTTTCTTGCTGGGAGCGGTCTCTGGTGACCCACCAGCCTGTCCCAGGCAAGCAAAGAGGTGCTGGGACTCCTGCACCGGCCAGGGCCAGGCTGGACCTGGGCTGCCGAGGGAAGCAGCAAATTGCGCTTGGCTGCGCCTTAGACCCTGCAGCAACTTTCAGCAAACAACTTCTAGTATTTATCTTAAAGCTCTGCTGGCTTAGTTTAAACCATGTCGACCTATACAGCAGGCTGCCCTGTCCTGTCCGTCATGAGCGTTGTGTTCAAACACAACAAGCTAAAATGACTTAAGGACACGTTTAGAAGGGCTGTGAACCTTGTCAGAATTGATAAGTAAGGCCATGCTTTCTTTATTACTTTCACACACTCAATTTATTGAATATGTGCAGAGAATGAATTGAAAACAAAGTGCTGTATTTGTGTGACGTATTTAAATTGTGTATTGGTAGCCCAAGACACTGTGTTAGCCATTAAATAAATCACTGTAAACAGACCAATTCAGAATGATCTATTTTTATATTTACATTAGTTTGGCCAAAGAAAGGAAATGGAAGCTTTTTACAGGGAAAAAAAATCCATCCATCATGGGGTCCTCTAACTAAAGTATTGAATGCTAGCAAAAATGGTATTTTAGAACATAGTATTAAATGGTTTCCCAGGTTCTCCCAGGAGTGGAAAGTTGTGCAAGTTTCTTTGCTTCACCTTTCTAGTTTTCCTGTGATTTATGTGTTAATTTTGAGAGAAATGTAAGAACAGTTTGTTAGGTTTTTTTGTTTTATTTTTAAAGAAAATTGTTTTCCTTTAACGAAAATTGAAATTCACCCCTCGTCTTAAATTTTACCTGCTGACCTTATTGTGTTTCATTTACTTTAGTGCCTAATTTTAAGCAGTGAATCTCCTAGCTTTCAGGAGCTGATCAGTCTCTTTTGGCATCCCTGATAAACCCCTTGAAAGCCATGGATACTAAATCAAAAGTGAATATTCAGAGATGTTATCTTTCTATGAATGTGCGTTTTTAACACAAGAACAGAAAAAAAATCCTACATTTTACTATCACCCCCAAAAAAGCACAAAAATCAACAATAAAAACCACCAAAAGCTTGTTTTTCCCTTTGTGTAAATATGCTCACTCACATCAGCTGAGATCTGAACCCATGTAGGAAACTTGAGACACTGTATCCCGCTGTCAGGAATAGATTCTCCTATAGTAGTACCTTGTAAGAAAAAGAACAAACTGTTCTTTTGAAAGAAGAAAAATTGCACATTTTTGTGTAAGAATGATGCATCTGTTACACTTGCACAATTTCACTAAAGATTCTCCTAGCAGGAGGAAAGCACTGGGAAAGTATGCTTTACAAGTCCAACACTGCCAATAATATCAGCCATGCAAACAACACCTCTGTGTATGTCACCTTATGTAAACTCATTTAGCTAAATGTTTAACTAAATATTTCTGCTATTTCTCTCTCACCCTGAGAGTTGTTTGCATTAGAAAACTGAGTCTAATGTTTATGTACACAGTCACCCACTCTGTCTCCCTCCATCATTTAGTTTTTCTTCTGGGGAATTATTCTCTCCAGTGATGCAAGGCTGCTCTGCTGCTATAATCACTCAGCCAAAGAATCCTACCTCTTAAAAGAGAGTTGTACCAACTAGGCCAGAAGATAAAAGCTGGCTTTGTGCACTCTAATTGGCAACAAAAGTTCTTTTAATCAAAAGCAAACAGCACTATCACAGTATTGCTGTGATGGGAAAAGACATGGATGAGAATGGAAAGCAGCTGTCCTGCTCTTGCTGCAAGTTATCACAGGTAGCATGAAAAGTATGTTCACAGAAGGAGAGAGAAAAAGAAACTTCAATTAAGCGCTTAGCATCCATGCAGGGCTGGTGACCAATTAAGTTCACGGTGGTTCACACAGCTGGGTGATTGTATTTATTCTTATTCCCAGATGGGGCACCTGTGGCACAGAGACTTGTGAAAGGTCTGTTCCAGGTTGGAGAGATTCAGGAGTAGAAATGGAAATAGAAGTTTTATTTTCCGATTCTATATTCACTGCTCTATCCCCTGGAGCCCAGTGCATACTACTGAGGAGTTTGTTCTCCTCTCTCTGGCTGTTAAGTAGTACTGTTGTTAAAATAGACTCTTTCCAGTCATCCTTATCATTGATCCTAGAAACTGCAATAGTAAAAGTGGCAAGAATTGTCTTCCTCTGCCTTTGATTTACTAAGAAACTTTGTCTGTTACCTTGAATTATGGGTCCAATCTTTTGTTGCCCCAAATGACTTTCTCCAAAAGCAAAAGGGGAATCCTTCACTGCTTCTGTAGTGTGTGCCATGTATAGTCCCATGCTCAAATATGATAATGATGGACCATATTTTAAGATCCCCAGTGGACCGAAGGAGCAGTCTGTGCTTATGTAAGAAAGCCTGCAGAATATGTCTGCTGTTCCTGGCTGAAACCTGCCCTCCTGAGGGGCCCAGTCCTGCTTTCCAAGGCCACCTGTGGGGAAGTGCTTCCTTGCTGTGTGGCAATGCAATTTGTGCTGAAGGACATGGGGATGCCAGCCTCTGGCTTAGCCTGGATAGGAGATTATTCCTTGGATTGCGCTCGGGAGCACTCACTGTCATGTGGCTGACAGAGAGCGGATGAAGAACCTGCTGCAAGGACCTTCACGTGGCCATCAGCAGGTGAGCCACAATGAGAAAGCAGCAATGACTTGAGCGTGCCCAACGCAGGGGATGGTGTCCGCACGGACTTACACCTTGCCTCCCTCTGGTCTGGTTTTGGGAGTGCCACCATACTGAAGCTTGTGCAGGAGGAGACCAGCCTGCTGGGCTGCTCAGCTTGACTGCTGCCAGATGGTGGTGCAAAGCCCACCTTCCCTGGGTCCAGCTGAGAGAGGAAAGAAACCCTTCAGTGCCAGAGTGCTGCAAATCTGTTCCTTTCTCAGTGCATCTCCTCCTTCCTTTTCCAGCTTCAGGTGACAAACAGGATGTTCAGAATGGGTGAGAGGGAGAGGCTCCAAAATAAGCTGCAGCCCTGCTGTCTCCTCTTGTCACCATATTGCTACTCAGCTCCCACCACGTGTATGAGAGTGACTGGCTTTACGTGATGACTGCACCTGAACGGTCTTCCCGAGGCATCAGGGACAGTGTGGGAGGGCGCACACGTGTGCGTGTGTGGTGATGGCGTGCCGGGGTAGGCGGGAAGGGAAGGCGACTGCATGTGCCCAGGGGGGAAAGTCAGAGTTTTGTAATTGCTTTCAGCAGAACTGAGATTTGAGTCCAGGCATTATGCACAAACTGATAGGCTCCCATCGAACACAAGCTTGAGCTGGATCAGTCTTTGAATCATTGCTTTCAGATAGGGGTTTCCTATCCCTGTTTGGAGCAGAATTTAGAGACTGGAGATACCCAACAAAGCACAGAACTGTGATAAAATAGAGCTCTGTTCTTCCATTTTTACACCAACAAAAGTCCCATTGAAAGCACTAAGACATTGAGTCCTCTAATTGAAATATGTATATATATATACACGTATAAATTTGATGTATTACAGTTTCAGCTCTACACTTGCCCTTGATTCTAATGTTCTCTGTGGAGTTTAAATACAGAGTGCTCCTTCACTGCTTTCTTTCAAAGCCTTTTTCTGGCTTTCATAGTTAAACTCATTTAAAGCCCTTAGATTTTTCTCCCAGCTGTGGAAGGCAAAGACAGAGAGCAAGAGAGGAAAGTCAAAGATTCTTTTACAGCACTGGAACCCTTAAAGATTGTGTTTGAAATAAAGAAATAAATAATTGATACTTTTTTTTTTTAAAGCAAGTTATCTTTCTGAGCGAGGCCTTTTCCCATTTTACAAGTATGAAATAATTAAATCATGAGCATGCATAATTGTGCTCTGTCTCTAAACTTGCCAGGATTGTTTTTTTTTCCACTTTCGCTCCTATTTTATCTCCTTTATGTTACTTATTGGATATCATTTTCAGAGCAGGTACCCTAGGAAAGGAGGAGTTCCTGAGCTTAATCCAGAATAACTGTTCTTGTTCTTCAGCAAAACCAGTTTTCCAGGGTGGGCCATGTGCAGCATATGAAGTACTCAGGCCGGTGACTGTCTCTGGTCTTTTGTCTGGCAAGTGTAGATGTTGCTGTCTGGGATTTTGTTTCCAGTCATCCTTTTCTGTACCTGATGTGGCTGCTTATAATCTGTCTTTGCTTCTTATGGGGAAAAAATGAAGCAGCGTGCATGCAAATACCTCTTGGACATCCTAACATCCTGTATGATGATTAACCTGGATGATTAAACTCTTGTTAATTGGGCTGCAGCCACATTCTCAGCCCACACCTTGGTGGATCTGAGAAGTGCAAGGCCACCAGGGCCTGTTTATGGAGGGCAGTGGGAGCAGCAGCCGGCAGACACAGTGGTTTGTGCAGCACCTTCTGGGCTCTGCTTCAAGATCTTTGAGGTCTTCTGGGAACTTCTGAGATTGTCAGGGAGCTCCTGGGACCTTGGAGGCACCTGCTGCTGCTGGCCAAGGATAGCGACAGGAGGCTGTGCCTGCTTGTGAGCTCTGGCAGCCTCCAACGGGCTATTGACTGCCCTTGCTCCAAGGGCTGGGGGATTTTTTTGCAGCTTGATGATGAGCAAGGCTGGGGCATGATCCCCATCAGTGCTAGGGAGCAGCTGGTACAAGTGCCAGCCCAGGGCACAGCCAGCAGACATGACAATTTGTGCAGAGAGGAGCCAGATGACTGGAAGAATGGACTTCCTGAAAGGCTGGGAGCTGGTGGTTCCTGGCGTCAGGAGGAGGCTCCTGCTCCACCTGCAGATCTGCAGCTCCTGTGTGGGCTCAGCACCCCTGGAGCAGATGAGGTCCTTCCTTTAGGAAGGGTGGGCCGGGATGCCGATGGGGGGAGTTTCCCTGTGTGAGAGCATAGTGGGAGTGCATGGTGCTGTGCCTGGAGATGGCAAGGAGTCAGCTGGGCTGGGCTGGGCTGATGAGCTCCAGAGGTCCCTTCCAGCCTCAGCAATGTTGCAACTGCTGTGCTACTGAGGTGCCCAAGCTGGGCAGGTTGGATAAGCGCAGATGCTTTGGGTCATATAATGGCTGCTGTAGCTTTAATTCCCAGTAATTTGGTTCCCTTCTTGTTCGGGGGCAAGATGGAGTGGAGGTGGGAGGACAAGGACCTTCTTGTATGGCAGTACCTAGGTAAACAGAAATTCTACTTAAATTTCCATGAGCCACATCCCTTCTTAAAACTCTTGTTTGCTGATTCCTCTTTTTTGAAGCAACCCCTTGTACTGACTTGAGGTGGTGGTGGCAATCAGTTCAAAGCACAAAAGAGGGTATAAAGGTCTTTTCATTTTCTGTCTCTTTGCCACTAGCTTTCTGCTGCTGGTCCAGTCACTCTGCTTTGCTATCCCTCACTGCCACAGGCCTGCAGGAGCGTGACCGGAGGAAGGTACATGGGGAAAATAGATAGGACTAAAAACTGCAGATCAGGCTTACTTTCAACAGCAGCTGCCACCTTTGGTTATAGAGGGGAGGTGAATGGTACTGAAAGGATGGGGGGCGGAGAAGGAGGGAGAGAAAGTCTGGTGGGTCACAACTGGAGGAGAAGACCTAAATGGCAAGGCTGCAGTTAAGAAGTGATGGTGCTGACAGGAGACTGGCCGAAAAGACCATGAAAGGGGCAGATGCCAGCTGGCGAAGATCAGGCAATTTAGAGACACATCTCTGCTGCTTTGGGAGACTGCTGTCCTGAGCTTATGGGACATCCTCAAACGCAGTCCAAAAGTGAGATACCTGGGAGTGGTGGGGAGCTTGGCCTTGAGAGCGTGGCCAAAGGGGTTTGCAAGGTGGGAGTTCACTGCTGGGACCGTGGAGCATGAGGGAGAGAGCAAGGCATCTTGAGAGTACCTTGAGGCAGCATCCGGATCCTCTTACATAGTTTATGGGGTGCCAACCACATGTCCAGCATTAAGCAAGTATGGAGGAAGGAAATAGGGGGAAAAGGATGAAAAGAAAAAGGAGAAGAGAAAAGGAGGGGGGAAAAAAAGGACCAAGCAAGTAAGAAAGCTTTTTGTATTGCTGTAAAGTGCTGATTTACTGGAACTTTTTGCAGACACTTACCTGTTTCAGTGACAATTTGCTTGAGAGAGGACCCCTGCCAATGGTGAGAGCTCTCAGCCCTGACCCATCTTGTGCAGGCCACAGATCTGGCCCTCCAGACCTTACAAGTAGGCAAGTCTTTTTTTTGCTTTCCTGAACGCCTCAAGAGCACTGAATGGTCCTGATTTCACCCTGGGCAGGAATGGGAAAATGTCTGAAATGGCGCTTTTTTTCCCCCCCTCAGAATATAAGGTTTCATTTCTTTATTTTTCCCAGAAGTAAAATAAGTTAGAGGAAAAAAGTTAGTTTTTTTTTGTTGTTGTATTGTTAAATTTGATTCTCTGTATCCTGTGTTTCCTTTTTGCTTTTTCTCCTCCCCCAAAAATCTTTCTCTTTGCCCTTCAGAGCATTTGCTATATTACTATCACTGGCTGTGCTGGATTCTAAAGTTAAGCAGCTGGAGGAAAAGGCAGGGAAAGCAAGCTGTATCTCCCCAGAGTGTACACGAAACAGGCTGGCACTGTGGGCCTAGCAGCCATCCAACCTTTTGGTGACAATAGTGTCTTGAAATCCCTTTCAAAGGATTGAAGGCAGCTTTGTGCGCAAGCTGAGGTAGAAGGGTGGGTGGCCTCTGTGGACATGCTCCTTGGTTGCTACTCTCAGATTATGCTTCTCTACCATGACAAGACCTGAGGCATCAGACACATGCCCTGGTATGTCACTCAATGAGGTGCTGTCCTGTGCACCAGGGAGGCAGATACTTGAGGTCTTGGAGAAAGGGGGGGAGAGAAAAATACGGACATAAATGTGCACTCTTGGTTTACAGAGTTGTCTATATGTTTGTAAAATGCCTTGGTAAGAAATGGGGGACTGTGATTAGTTAGTTTCTCCCTTTATTTTCTCTGGATGAGGCATTTATTTGTACAGCATAATTGGGGGGGATATATACAGGTGTTTGCCATCTGGAGTGCTTCCAATTAAATTAGGAAAATAAAAAAATGTGCTGGGATGCTCTAGGAGAACAAGAGAGTGAGAGGGGAAGGGATGTCAGGAATAACCCTGATGAGTGGCTCTGCTGCAATGCTGCTCATTTGGAACCACCTCCTTGACCAGACCATGCAGCCTCAGGAGGATCCATGTGCAGGGGACTTCATGCGGGACTGAGGAACTCCCAGCCTTGCCGAGAGCAGCAAGTGCAGCATTTACTCCTTCTCTGTTGCTGCAGGTGCTAGTTTCTCTGCTGCTGATGTAACGCAGAGCGCTGGGGGCGATTCAGATTTTCCCTCCCCTCTGCATCAGACATGTGCGTGCGGGAACCAGGTGCTTCGGAAAGCAGCTCGTGGGCACGGGAGGGTCTCTGGTGCAGACGGTGCTAGTGGTAGGTCCTTCTTTTTTGCCCTCCTTGTCTCACAAAAATGTGCCATTGCTGTGGGATTTCGCGCACTGTGCATGGAGGAGTGGTGTGGAGATGAAGGGCAGTGGGTCCCACAGAGAGTGACAGTGTTTGCTTCCATGTGTGGGATGAGCACATTTTTCAGCCTGCTGTCCTGAGGTGATGGGACTTGTCTGCCTGTCACCCCCACTTTAGATCCCGTGGGCCAATTCTAGCTGAATTTGAGAGAGAGACGGGGATCTCAAAGCTGATTGTGTTCTAGGTGGTTTTATGGAGATGGTCAGCTAAGTCAAGGAGGTGGGCTCAGATTGGGGTCCACCACGGAGAAGGCAGGGAGAGCTCAGATGCGAGAGTCTCAGTTTGGCAGCAGCCAGCTGATTAGTCATCCAACATGTAGGTAGGATGCACATGCCTCCAGCTAGCACATACCCCCTATCAGCGCATACAGCCAGCTAGCTGACTGATTGGCACATTTGTAGCTCAGCCCAGCCATTGCATGTCCGGTGTCCTGCCTGTGGGTATGTCACCAAAGGCAGAGCTGGTAGGAGCTAGTTATTGCAGGAGCATGGGGATTGAAGATGCAAATCTGTAGAAAACCAGGCTTCATGAATTCCATTGATGGCAGGGGGGAGAGGGAGGGAGAAGAATAGCCTTTGCTAGGATGCTTGGGAATATTAAGACAAATCTACTAACGCTATGAAATGAATATGCTTAAGTGCACCACGTCTCTGGATGTTCATATCTGGAAGTCACTTTTTTCCATCCCATCAGATCTTTGGTGTTATATAGCTGAAAAATAGTTGGGAGCGTAAGAAGCCCCCAGGCAGAGCTCAGGGTGGCCAGCAGGTGCATAGGATTGCATGTGAGCAGGAGCTCATCATGTGAAAGGTGATGAAGTACAAGGAAAATCTCAGACAAAAGAAAGCATTTCCAAAGTCCAGAGAAAAGGAGAGGCTGAATATTCTGCCTATATATGAAATACATCTCTCCTGCTAGGTTTTTCAGGGAGGTTACTCTAAGGGGCCTGTCATGGCTTTATTTCTCAAGCATGTCAGAGAGGCTCTTCTAAGATCACTGATATTACTTACATTTCCACTGCCTTTTGAGAGCTGCAGATTCTCAGCAATGCCTGTTGTGAAGCCCCACCTCAAGTGCATTAAAAAATGTAGAGCCACACTTAGCCAGCTCTTCTACCAGGACTTGATAGATCTTCTGTGTATGTTACACAACTCCTGGCACCTCGTGAGCGACTCAAGTATTTTTCTATTTAAAAATGGCACAAACCCACTTCCTAAGTCAGAACTGCAGACGAGTCATGGAAGGGATCAATAAAATAATTCTTTTTTTAAATAAGTAAGTGTGCTCTTCCCCTGCCAATGCAGCCCATGTAGATACGTCTAGACTGCAGGCTGTGGTGCAGAGCAGGGAACCCATGTGGCTCTTTACAAGGTAGATATTGGAAGTGCCCGGTCACATCAGTGGGGTGGTCCCAGTGGGATAAATTAGCTGCTGCTGAGTCCTGTGCTGCCACAGGAAGATTATTAGTGGCACTCGAGCTAGCTCATTTACAGCTGTTAGCTGCAATATAGACTCTCAGGTACATGGTGGCTTTAAAAAAGAAAAGAGATTTTAGCTGAAATTTTCTGGGTTATGGGTCAGCAGGGTTACGGGTCTCTCCCCTCATCGCTTTCAGTCTGTTTGTGTAGCAACACAAATGGGCTCCCCTTGAACTGGGCTCCCTGGGGTGCAGTACTACACAGCCACATTTTAACAGGCACTCACTGCCTTGATGAATTTCTCCCATAATATAAAAGGCAAAGGGTGAGAAGGAAAACACAGGTACAGGGAGGGCCTGTCACTTGCCTGGGGAGCCTGGGTGTCAGCAGCAGAGCCAGGGATGGCAGGAGAGACCCCATCCAATGCCTTGCTGGTGAACTGTGTTGCCTTTCCCACTGCTATGCCTGTCTCACTTTCCTTCAGAGACAGAGGTGGGGGGGAGTTTGTTTAGCCCCTCGCTGGCGGAGAGCTGTTCGCTCTGCATCTCCCCTGTGCTCACGCAGAGGTGGCCGATCTGCTTGCCAACCGGCTTCCCTTGTGCTGGCAAACGCACCGTGGGAGCTGCTCAGCCAACAGCATTTGCTCCATTGCTGAATGCCTCGCTCGGTCCATCCAGAGTACCCCGAAGGACCGTGCCAAACACCACGTGTGTGCCTCAATCAGAGGTAGCGAGGACCTGGAGAGGTTTTGCTGCCCATGGACAGCCTGCTGCAGAGGGCCGTGACAGCTGGGCCAGCTCCATGTGCCGGATGGGGCCATGCTGCCAGCGTGGGGGTTAACCCTTGAACCTAACGTCTTCCAGATGGGGAAGCTGCTGCAGGGCTGCAAAGGCTGAGAAACCAGGTGGTTAATGCACTCAGACTGTTCTGTAGGTGCTGCAAAGTGCTAGATATCTTGCTGTAATGTCTGATGTGAGACTCCCTGAGGGCATTTTTTTCAGGGGTGAAAGCAACGTGTGTACAGAGAGTCATGGTCAATCCCAAGAGGTTGAAAGCAACAGCTCCTGCAAGGTGGAGCAAGCCTGTAAGGCTGGCAAAAGCTGTTTTGATGTAAGGCATTCGGTGCTTTTGGTCCCACGTGCAGCCCATGGCTCCCTCGCTTCTCTGGTCTCTCATGGGCTGAAGGATCACACACTGGTCTTGCTATGTGGCCTCGTTGTGGCTGCTGGTGAAATTCCCATTGACTTTAATAAAAGACATACTGAAACCCGACCCTGCCATTCTTCCAATTCTTCCATGCCCTTTCATTGCTAAAAAGTGTGATTTTCAATTCTCCACACATCTTGCTGGATCCACACAGAAAGAAAACAATCTGGGGGCAGACTGTCCTCACCTGAAGAGATAAATCAGGGGTCGTCTTCTCGTGTGAAGTGTAGGAAACCCCCACACTGAAACTGCTGTAGGATGGAATACAGTCAGGCTCCCCTGGGCCTTGCTTAGTAGGTGGTAGGCTGGAGAAGCCTCTACAAGACATATCGTCTCCCAGAACATGAAGCAGAATTTTAAGGGATCTCATTGAAATAACTCCTTTGCACTTTTAGTTCCAGCTGGTGCTCTTTGTCATGCTTCACAGCCTCCTTACCTACTTGTTTCCCCTTTCCTTCATGCTGGTATCTCCGAAAATGTTTGGGCAGTTAGCAGTTTGCTGTCACCTTTGGTCCTTTTTCTCAAAACTGGACATGCTAGATACAGAAGTATATCCTTTAATTAATTTATACTTAGAATTAATTTTATATTTGGCTCTTTAAGAAAGTTAATAGCTGCATCAAATCTTTCAGTCTCAGATTTTCTTGATAGCGGAGTCACACACACCTCACACTCTCCATATAGTAGAAATGAAATCTGGGGCCCAGGTAACATTGAAAAATATTAGGTTGTAATTATGCTAAATGATTAAGAATTGTATTTAATTATTGTAAGTATAGTAGGTTAAAATAGGGTCAAGTCAATAGCTTAGATAAGACTTAAGTGAGGCCATTATGACGCCAAACCTCAAATAACCTTCCACCATCCTGCCTGTATAGCTAATTGGTGAGAAATGATTCAAATGTCTGTAATGAGGAAAATATATGGGCAAGCAGGGACCCACGCACGAGGGCTCTGCGGCAGATAAGGCAACATGGCTCCTTTGCTCTGTGAAGCTTTGCGGCCACGTAGTGACATGGCCATGCAGGACTGCTGCCTGCAGCCTCGCGTGCCCGTGTGATGGTGCAGCGGCTCGGTGGGCAGCCCGTCGTGCACACATGCAGACAGACGGACAGAAATGCAGGAGCGCTTGCTGAGGCAGCCGGCACAACATGCAAAGACGGGCCTGTGGGCAGGCAGTTGGGCACTGGTCCAGGCTGCCTGGAGGCATTGCCTGCTTCGGGTTCATAGCCTGGCGCTTGCTACTGGCGTTAGGCTAGGCTTTTCTTACCACGTATGGGGACTGATCCACCTTTTACTTAACGACCCTTCAGTTAAGGCGTTTGCCCCGAGTGTCCTCTGCCTGAGTCCCCATCTCCCACTTCCAAGATGGGGATCTTCCTTACCTGTTGAAGGCTACCCCTCCAGTCAAACTTGTTTTGCTGTGTGCAAATATTGCCATGTTCCCTGTGACCCACACAGAAACCAGTTCCTAGCCTACTGGCTAAGACACTTGTCCATCCAAGGTATCGAAAGGTGGAGTTGGTTTCTGTCCCTGTTCCCACAGATGTTTAAATACTTTATATCAAGCATCCATGGAAACAAGGGCTGGAGGCCCATTTCTTCCTGCTTGTTGGCCCAGGGGATGTTAACGTTTTCCATGGCAAGTGGTACAGCTTTGAGAGGTGATGGGGGAGCTCAGCTCCCAGGGGCTGAGGAAGGTTTGGAGCTCAGCCTGGCGTGTGGGCCTGCCAAAGGCCAGCAGCACTGGCTGGAGAGGGAAAGGCTAATTACTGTGTCTCTGAGTCAGTGTGATTTGTGTTTGTGCAGCTGTGTGTGTTGTCATTGTAGCCATCAGGTTAGACATTGCTTGTATCTAATCATAATATTATTAACAGTATTAACAATAATAATTGGGATGTCGTTTTATGTGATGAAGGGTGCATAACCCAATGATCCTTGTGTTGGCCATCATCTGATGCAACCACTGGTGCCTCTGTGTACATTGATCCTTAAGTCCCGGAGCTTCAGTTGCCCTGTGACTTCTCCTAGGTCTACTCTTGAGAGAGGGCCCCATTCTCCAGCGGCAGGAGGGGCCCCACGAGCCTCTGCAGAGGTGACCAGCCCAGGCTGGCCATGTGGATGCCTCTCCTTTGTGGGAGCTAGGCACTGGGGTGGTGGACTTTGGGCTGCTCCTCCCTGGTTTGACCAGATACTTGTATGGATGCCTGCCAGTGGAAATGGAGGCACTTAGGGAGTTGTGCTGACTGAAATGCAGGTGTTGTGGGACTTTACCTGCATCCAGAACTAGGTAGCAGATGTAAGAGAGGGTTGGAGATGTGCATTTTGGCTTTAGGCACCTTTAGCCTAGGCCTAATCCCTTCAATCTAGATGATGGGCTTTCCTTGTCTTCCTTCACAGAGCATCCATGGCTCTATTGAAGCTTTCCAAAGGAAGCCAAGCGTTAAGGACCAGGTTCTCCAGGCCACCAGGCTTTGGTGGTCGAGTCAGTTGTGTACAAGAGTAAGTGGGTCATTAGGAGTGGCTGAGTGCACTGTGTTGGGGTGTCAGCAAATCCATCACTGAGAGCTAAAGCAAAAAAAAGAGTTTATGAATGACAGTTGTATTACGCAAACAGTCAGGAGAGGGCTGAAGGGCAGTCGATAAATTGCTCAGTGTGTACCTGAGAGGCATAAGCAGTCTGAGAGGCAGGGCTGTCACAGCTTGTGTCAAAGGGAGGACAGGGAAGGTGGCAAGCGGGGTATGTGCAAAAGGAAGAAGTTGGAAATATTATTGTCCTCTCCTTGCCTCTGCTTACCCCACCAGAGTAGTCCTTGAGATCTCCAGAGAAAAGGAGTGGGAACTGGCTCGGGGTTAATCAGATCTCTCAGGCATAAAGATCTCCAGATTGAGAAAGCTCAAATGGGATTGATTTTGCAAGCAGGGATGCCGACGTTCGCGTGGCCACGGAGAGAGACCTGCTTCTCCCGACCGCACCAGTTTGCTGTGGCATTCTCTTCCTGCCCGTTTCTTTAGCGGCTGTGTGAACTCATTCAAGCTGCTTTCCCAGTTAAACTGAAAACTAAGAATTAATAATAATAATCTAGGAACATTGTAATTATTTCTCCTGTTTTTCTTGGAAATCAGGAGTTATGCTGCCCTTGCTTACCTCAAAGCAGTCAGAGTTGTTCTCACTCCCCAGTGAAAGCACACAAATGACCATGTCTCTATCCTGGCATGACAATGCAAAGAGAAAATTGCATCTTTAAATACCAACTTAATCTAATCTAGGAAAAAAACAATAAAACGCTTTAATCATAGTTGCATGGTGCCTGCATGCTGTCACCACAGGGCAGAAACAAGGTTGTCCATTGCCACGTGTGGATAGTTTAGAAATTAAATCCCTTTTTCACAAAGGCAATAAATTTTACTTTAGCTTGTGCCCTTTCCAAATATTTCAGCTCTGTAACCAGATAGCTCATTTCATCAGCATCTGTCAGAGACAGTCTCTTGCTTCTGTCAAACTACGTACAAAGGGCCAAGGAGAAATGTCTTTATAATACTATACATGCCTGGTTTCATAACATCACAGCTTACATGAAATACTAGCTTGAAATATAAACAGGAGGCTGACTTTTCCTTCACATGAATTTTGCACTGTTTTGTACTTGTAGTGTACACACTCCATGGATGCATCCCAACCTGGTTACCCACAGCAAAAATTGGGAGTGTCTAGTAGGAATTAATCTTTGATCGTGAACTGTTCTTATATGGTACATGTGGAAAATTGCACTGTGGTTTCAGCTTAGAAGACTAAAGGTTTCAAAGCCCAAACCAGTAAGGTACAATTTGTACAAGAAAGTTGCCTGCCCTGCGCAGGGAAAGGCATATTCTGAGAACTGCAATGCAATCCCTAGTCCTCCTCTGTTTTCTGTTTCCTAAATTGGAAAGACAGGGAGGGGTTGAGACCATCAGTGGCAGTCTATGAATTCATTTTTGTTCTGGTGAACATCATGAGGTTTTCAGCAGCAGGAAACCAGCTCAGTCTTAGATACTGAAGCAAGGCACATCAACCTTGAGAAACCCCACCCTGGTAGGGCACTGGCAGCAACGAGTAGTCATTGACTCTAAACAACTCTGTCAGCATTTCCACTTGAGGACTAGAGCATGGAAAATCCCCGTATAACAAGGGGAATGGGCAGAAGTGCCACAGACTGACTGTCCTAAAAAGAAATGCCCAGCAAGCACTCACTAGAACCAGATGCTGAAGTCGGAGACCTGGGGTCCCTGAATTTCCTGCAAATACCGGTCAGGTCCCCAAGGCTTGTTGGCAGCAAAGGACCCTGAGGGGAGGGAAATGCACTCAGGTGTCTGCTTTCATGGCTGCCTGCCTCCTGGTTGTGATTTATGAGCTAATTGGTATATTTAAGAAGAGTTTTTTATAAGACTTTACAATCCTACGTTGTGGCTCCTGGATAGTCCAGCTGTATACAAACATCAAGGACTTGGCACCTTGCGGGGCTGGAAGTCCTACACCACATGATGCTAGTCAGGAAACATGCTCGAGAGACCAGGATTACATACAGGATCTGAACACTGTTCATAGCTTTGGAAGCACCAAGGCAGACTTGAGGGACAGCATGGGAGTAAGCATGAATGCACGAATCCCTGAATACAGGTTAAGTAAATATAATTTCTTGTGCTTTGTCCTTGTGTACTGATAGATAATTCTGGATGAAGCACTCAGCTCTGTGTGTGTCCCTATCTGAACAGAAGAAAAATGATTGGAGAAATCCATAGGTTGGGAAGGATAGTCCTATGGCTGAGCCCAGCGGTATAGTGATGCAGAAAGATGCTGGACACCAGTTGGAGTTGACAAGGTTTGAAGTATTCCCACACCTGAAATTCCATGGATCTGCAAAATCAAAACAAAGAAGTTGAGCTGAAATTAGACATTGTCCTAAGAGGACACAGAGGTCTCATAGGAAGCTAAATAGATACGTAGTGAGGCAGTTCAGTGTTGCAGATATCAGCCACATTGTTACAGATGTAGCATCTTCTCATTGAGTTCCTTCTCACTCCAAGCTCCAGCATATTTGGCGACTAGCGAATGCACCAGGAAGGACAGTGGCTCAGTGTGCGTGTGTGTTTGGTTAGAAGACACTGCAGCAAACAGAACAAGGAAGCTGTGGCTCTTCCGGCAGGTCTGGTTTGAAAGGGCTATTGCTGCAGGATGCACAGAGAATTTGAGAAAAGATAGTCCTACATACGCTCTTGCAATTCAGTTACTGATGTTCCCCTCTCCTTCCTCCTCCCACAGTGCTGGCCAAGGAGCTAATGTAGTCATCAGAAGATGTGTTTTCCCATTGACATCTGTTCGCCACCAGTTCAGGGAGGGGTTTCCTTGGGGACACCTTGGTGAGAAGTAGGAGACAGGGGGCACTGAGTGCCTGCAGTCTGGATGGAGTGCCTGGTTTGCCAGGTGCTCTAAAATCACCTTTAACACCAATTAGACTTCAGTAAATGTAAAGAAAAGCATTTACTCACAGGTTCCAGATGATGGACATACAAATGTTGTAACAACAAGTGAACACAAAAAAGCAGGGTTCTCTCACATTTTTTTCTACTAAAGTAAGATGCAGGAGGCTTTGTCTTTCTCTCTGCTTTCCACCCATCACATTGTTTACATGGTTCATGTGATGAGGGATCTAATTCTTTTTATGATCTTAAATTTGTGATCAAGAATAGAATAAAAGATTAGGGGAAACAGACTTGCTCTTTTACCCACTCCCACTCGCAAGGACTCATTCAGAGTCCAATCTCTCCCTGCCCTGCACCAGAATATCTTGTTCTTTGCTTTAATTAGAAAAGTATTTATACACGAGGTCAGGCAATAGAACAGGGGAAGAGGGAAGAAGGCTTGTCAAATCAGGTAGCATGTTGCAAATACATATTGTTAGGTAAAGCTTTTTTTCTGTCTTACTGGCTAATTTTCAGGGTCTGCATTTATCCTTTCATACCTTAAACCTTAAATTTTTGATAAGTTAACCAGTCTTGTAACATTCTGATCCCATCTGTATGATTATATTTTTAGTTCCTTTCCCCCTTTTTACGGTTTCTAGACAAAAGTCAGTAGCTGAACACTTTGGAGTGGTAGTGGATTGGCACAGCTGACTCTTGACAGGTAGCGAGACACTCATGTCCTGCCAAGCTGTGGTGCTTCCCTGCTGAACTGCCATGAAGCAGACCTCTTCAGGTTCTCCTAGCTCTTCCCTACAAACCCTGCAAAACTACCGGGGCAAGGGAGAAAGGATGCTGGGGATGGAAGGGGCAGAGACTAGGAAAATCTGCAGGAATTGTGAAATTCCTGTGACAGCACAGAGTTCTTGTGAAACTGCTGAGGTTCCAACAGTACAAGGTAAATTGACAGGAGCAGCAAACAACAAAACTCCTTATTGAGGTCAATAAATCAGCCCCACTGCTTTCCTTCTCCCTCTTGGCCCTCAGGGGAGCATGAATATGACCACAGAAAAAGGCCTAGTTTGAACAGTCCTCCCTCATGGTCCCCGAGAAGATGAGAGATGCGACACAAGGAGAGAAGAAAATTTAACGTCTTTATTCTAACCTGGGGCAAAAAAACATGAAAGGGTCTTGATTCAACCTATACAGTCATGGTATTGTACCTCACCTTGAAGTAGAGGCAAGTTGGTTTGACTGTTCTGCATATATATTACCATGCTCAAACAGGCTTGCATTATTTCAGTACATCTATCATTCTGAATGTCTAACATTTAGTTTTTGGATAATTGCAACATGTATGTAGTGTTTTACCCCAAAATGCCATTTTGGACTGTCTCCCTTTAAATATACCCTAAAATAGCTTTGGTTTGGGAAAAGCTATGCTGTGCAAAATAGCACTGTATCAGGCTACACATATTGAACAGCAAAAAGACAGAAGGTGATGCTTTGTTTTTATTTGGGGTTTCTGCTTGATGCTTAATTTAGTAAAACAGTTTTTCACCTTGTGTTTATGGAGGCTGGATTTCTGACACCAGTTGCTGTTCATATGCTCCCATAACACCTTATGTTTCCAGAAATTCTCCCTTCATCTGTGTTCAAGGGTGGGTCTGGAGAGGTGGGAAGCAGAAGGCTGTTGCCGCTGAAGCTGGTTTGAGCCACGTACCACTAAATGACCAGGTTTAGTATCCTGTTCAGTCTGCTGTTCATCACTGCAATGTGACTGCTGAGCTGGAGAGGAGATTCAGCGTTCAGCAAGAAAACACTTCTGATCAGAAGCAGGGATCACTGGGACACTTGCCAAATCAGACTAGAAACAGTTTATGTAACCATCATAAGGGTTTATCACAAAGTGTCTGGACATGTAAGACATCAGCACATAAGCAAGATATCCTCTGAATTTCTAATTCTTAATTATTTTGGCCAGAGATGGTGAAAAGCATTTTACAGGCCAGATCCTTTGTAGTGCTGGACATCCTCAACCTCTGCAGCCCTCCTTGGGATCTAGCATGCTCGGCACCTTCCCATGAGGTGCATCTGGTACCGGTCCCACGCTGCCCTCCCTCCCAGCAGAACACCCCAAGGATGGCAATTAAAAGAGCGATGTGACCCCTTCCAGAACCACAAAACATTCCTTGTATGTGAGATTATTTCAGCTTCAAGATTTCTACATAGCTGTTCTGCTGCTTACAGAAACATGTTTTCACAGCTTAAATGTGTTAACCCCTGATGGACCTTAGATCTCTGTGTAGGATTTGACACATCTTCAGGACCTGTGCAGGAATCTGTGTGAACTAAGCAGCAACAAGAAGATAAAAGGCCACTCCTGGAAATTAAAAAATAACTGAATTTAGATTAAACACATCAAAAGTCTGACTTTTACTCTAAAAGGTTAACAAGTGTTTGGAATTTTTGGCTGTGGGGGATTCCTTGCGTAACTACTGAAAGTCAAGATCAAAAACCAAAATCGTCTTTTTGTGTGCCTGGATATCATGCCTGGACAAAAACAAGATAGATCAGCACTAACAGTATTTACTTGCAGGCACCCTGCTGAATCTCTGTCCATGTTTAGGATAGGAGGGAATTTCTTCATGTGGTGAATTGGCCAAACCTTGGGGTTTGTCTTGTCCTCATGCCCTGATCAAGGACTGTCTTCTGGAATCTTAGTTCACATTCCTTGACTTTGTGCAGTTTTATGATCAGAGCTAACATTTTTCTCTTCCTGTTATTGAGCCCTGTTTTGTTTCTAAAGAATTCCTTGCCTTTACTGAACAGCTATGGATTGGTTTGATTTTCTGCATTACAAAGCTACTCTAGTAATAGAAAAAATAATCCAGACTATTTCCTGCTTGGAGATAAGGTGCAGGGAAAGGGAGAAGGTAAAGGAAAATTAGCTGCTCAGCCAGTTAGGGCTTTCTATTCTGTGCTTTCTAGAAAATAAATGAATATTAGGATGCTCCAATATTCAGAAGTATGGTCAAAGTACACATTGTGACAGGGACAGCACTATATGTAAGGGGCAACCTCTCTGCTTTCATATGTGACTAGATCATTGTCAGGCCTAGTATGGAAGGAATAAAAATAATTTCTAAATCTAACAGTTAATGAGAACATTCCTTTATCATTCAATTGCTGTTCTGTTTATGAAAATGGTCTGTACGTCTGCTAAATATTTATGTCACACTCGATTACTCTTCTTATTTCAGGCACACTACTTCCAGATCTTTATGAACTGTGCTAATGTTTTCTTTTGTTGTTCTTGCTTGCTTGCTTGCTTGCTTGTTGTTCTTACACGTGCTTCGGCCTTGAAGCCAATGGGAGTCTTTGCGCTGGATTCAAAGAAATAAGTTTTGATTTGGACCAAGTAGAGCCAATATTTCTCTAGTTGTTTTCTCCATTCTGCAAAAGGTAAGCTTATTTTAAGAGAGTAATAGTCCCTAGTGCAGCATACCCCTGTCCCATTCCCAGCACCCATGATTAGAAACCTACCAAGACTAGACATCTATGTGAGGGTTGTCCTCTGAGAATATGGGCAAAACAAAAACTAGAGCTTCAAGAGAAGGGTAAGTTGAATCATTCCTCAAAATAGGATATTCATTTCAGCACGTTATAACTGTAAATGGAGTTTGCAGGTTAACACCCAATCCCGTTAGTAAAATCCGTTCACTCTGAAGGGATAGAGTGTCACTGTCTCCCCTTTCTTCTAAAGCTTTTGCAGTGCTCATCTACTTTAATATCTTCCCCATAATTCATGGGCCAGTCTGTGTATGAGAGGCTACCCAGGAAGGCCATGCGAGGCAATAGCCTGACCGCTGTGAGCGTGGCGGGCAGGCATGACCCCAGCGACGCAGGCGAACAAAGTGCTCATTACTGCAGTCCGGCTCCACCACTGCCCGTTGCGCAAAGTTTAAAAGACTCTTTGAAAGGCCCCGCAACACTCGCACTGAATTCTCTTTCATTGAGCTCCCTTTTTCCCCCGTCCTGCTGCTACTGAAGTCAACAGCAAAAGTCCTTTGACTTGCGCCGCATTGGAATATGTGCCCTGCCTGGCCAAAAAAAAGAGGAGTCGGTCCTACCAGGAGGAATTGAGTGCTGGTCATAGACAACCACTGTGATGATTTATAGCAGGTAGGCAAGAGCTCCTTTTATAATTATTTTATTGTTATTCATTATTTATCATTATTATTATTTATTACTGTTAATTAGAGGAACATATACAGAATACATGGTTATTTGAAACTGATAAAGAGGGAGTGTCTCAAAAAAGCCCTAAACATTTTGAGATCATAAGCCTCAGAAAGATAACAAAATTAGTGCACCTAACTCCCTTGGATTTTCTTCAAATTTGTTGACAAAGTTAGCAATAACCCTTCACTCTGGGAGCGTGTTTTTTTTTTCTTCTAGCAATGTATCCAGATTGGCCATTTTCCGGTCTGATTTATTATTGTATACCCTGTTTTTCTCTTGGAAATTTAAAGAAATAAGAAACAAATTACATGAAAACACTGCAAATTATAAAAAGGCTGGATATGGAAAGAAATTAATAAAGAGTTTTTTTTTTTTTTTTCTTAATCACTAACTTGAAGTATAACTTGAACTGTCCCTAAGTGAATCCCATTTAATACATATGTCCTCTAACTTGAGATAGGGGATGGTTTAAGGAGTTCTGTGGGGAGGAGAATGATGAAACCCAGGTTTGGTGAAACTGCCCAGTGACTAGATTGAGTGTACTCTGTGATACGGCTGCTGCTGGCTGAGCCAAGCTACCCTCAGGTCATTTCTTCTTGGGTTAAGTAACTGAAGCAGCTCTGACTCTCTCCTAGGTACCAGCTCTCAGATATGGCTTGCCTGGAATTAAATTCTAGACTAGTAGCATCCTTTTTAATAGAAAGAACAAACACCTGTTTTTGATCTCCAATTTTCCATTCTCATTGAGCATTGTTAATTTTTACAATTTCTGCTGATTATCCTGCACACCCCCTGCCTCTCCCACATGTTCTGGCTTGTCACAGAAGCATGTTTGTGATGAAACCAAGTGGGACCTATTCATGGGAAAAGGTAGACACAGCCTGGATGCTTCATAGGGTCATTAAGTAGCTCATCTTTATTTCCTCATGGTGTGAACATGAGTTCCTATCCTTGCTAAATCTGGTTGATTCAGAGTTAGGAATGGTGTGTAATGATATTGTTGGGTTATCCTTAGGGCTGAAGATGTTACTTATACTTGAAAATCTCAGTTACTTATGTTCTCAGCAAAAATGCCTAATTTTCTCAGGTATTTCTGTATATTCAGCATAAAAATTGTTGCGTAATGGGCATAGCAACTCCTGCAACTATTGTTTACAATCTCTCAGCTAATCCTTCCTGTAAGACAGGCAGTGCCTGCTGGGTTGGGTCTCTGACAGGGATTAGGAACTCATTATTATTATTATGAATATTGAAGTGCTGCCTGGGGGCCTCAGCAGGATCAGGGCCACCTTGTGCTAGCTACTGTACAAACCCAGAGCTTGTAGCCTGTTGTTAGAGCTCCTGCGTCCTCATCCTGGGTTTGACCCTGTTCCCTTGGGCAAGACATCTAATCCTGCTCTGTCCCTATTTCCATGTCTTTTCAGGGGAGATAATACCTCATTTCCTACCATAAATCAATGCGTGTAGTCACCTGCTTTAAGAGGAGAATGTCATGATGGTGTCATCCAAAGGCCACAGGGAAGTACCACAGGGCAAGCGGGAAATAGTGTTTCCTTTGCTAGAGTGTCCCTGCTACTCAGTAAAATACATTTTATAATGGGTATTTGTGCCATTTACAGCAATTGCTGCCTCAGCCAAAGAATAAGCAAGCACCAAAGTGCAAAAGACTTGAGTTATAGCAATGGTATTTTCAGCCATGTGAGGGGCAGAGTATGTGGGCTTTCATGTTTTTCTTGTCCCTTGCCCATGCTGCACATGGCTCTGGTGCTAATACAGGGTGTGTATGAGGTAGCAGACAGACTTGCCTCCTCCTTGTCCATTTAAATAAAGGCTTCAGCTTCAATATCATACCAAAAAAAAAAAGGTTGATAGGTTCAGATACCAGCGCATCCTCTTTGTACTCCCTCTCTGTACTCCCCTGTTACACATCAGTGTCTAGAGGTAACACCGAGCCTTGCCCACACTTGACAGTCAGGCACTAGCAGTGCCTGATGATGCTAGTGCCCTATGATACTGCTCAGGTGTGAACCATGACTGGCATAAGCTGTGTTTTCCAACACTTTGGAAATGTTACCTTTTTTTGTCTATCCTGGGCATTCTTCTGAGATAGCCATACCAACAGTTTGCAAAAATGGGGCTGAGCCAAACACAGAGGAATGCTTTCTGTGGTGCCTGGTGCCTGAATTCACTTGCTACCCAGGAAGTGGTGCTCAATGGGATCACTTTGTAAGGTGCTCCTAAAGAAGAATAAAGTTGCCTGAGACATGCAAAGGAAGGACCACATTTTTCATGGCCATAAGACCATTAGGACACTTGTATGCTTGTTTTTATACTGAAAGTAAATGGAGCAGAGAAGTCCTAGTTTAAATTCAGTTTAAAAATCTGATCTTCCTAGTGCTACAACCCGAATTCCTCAAAGACAGGAGCAACGGTGGTGCCTGCTGAGGAACAGATGTATATCTTCCCCTTTGTCTGTCTCTTTTCTAAGCCCAGAGCCCTTCTCTAAAAATTGTCTCAACTAATAATATGCTAGTGTTGCCACAGCAATCTCATGCTGGAGCTGGCACGCACAGGGCTCAGTCCTGCTTTGTGAACAATGTGTGTTCTTATGGGAGATTTGAGACCTAAACGCCTGCTTGGTCTGTACCTGCCTATTTGAGTCTGACCAACCTGATTCATATTTGATTGATAAAGTATCAGCAGAGGTCTCAAATGTAGTTAAGTTCCTATCAGTTTAATTAAAGTAGGTCACTGGATAGAGAAACCCTGTGAAATACTCCCATAGAGGAGAAGGCTATGCTATGAATGCTCCCTTTCGTAATCATCAGGGAATCCACACAGCAATGTTATGAAGGCTCTTATCACGGGGTATGTCAGAGTTTAACTCTTCAGACCTCACTACATTTCAAAGAATAGTTGAGACAAGAGTGAGTAAGGAGTAGTCACATTCACTGTATCATGAGAGTAACTGAAAACTAAGAGGAGCAACCATAAGATTATTGGAGACCCAAGTCGGTAGGAAACCAAACTTCATTAATTTTTTGTCCAAGAGACAGCCTGTTTTAGATGGCCAAGGTTTTTGGATGCTATCTTTACATTATTATTGGCACAAGGTCAGTCAGTAAAAACCTTACTAACAGATGCAAAGTGATATTTAAAAACTTTTTCTATCCATTGCATTCCAGCTCTGTCCTGCAGTAGGTTTTCAGGATGTGGTACCATTTGAATGAGGCTGGATATGAGAATCTGGAAAGAGATGATGTGGAGAAGAAAGCCTTTAGGAGAGGTATGGAATTTACTTTGTGTTTCTCTTACCCGTGTGAGTTACTGGTACTGGCCACAGTGGTATGGGCTGTACCAGGCCACCTTCAGTGGCTCAGATGCATTTGATGGAGAGGCTGCTCTGTAGTTTTGTTTTGTCTTTCCAAAATTAGTGTCTGTGGAAACTTACCACAGGTCAAAATAGTGCTTCACTCCCATGGGATGCAGACTTCAGGGTTTAGGCAATACTCTGTGGCTAACAAGAGCCAACAAGTTATACCTGAGTCATTCCCATGAGTGAAACATGCCTTGCTCCAATGATGACAGGAGTGAGCTGAGCATCTTTCTAGGAGATGCCAAATGTCGACACAAGGGCAGTAGTCTCCCATTGTGACTAACCAAGCAGAACTTGCGGTGGAAAAACCACCAAAGCAATCTATCTTATGTTTCTCCTAGTGCTGATACCAGGCTGCTGACTAAATTAGCACGACTACACTTAATGTAGTCTTTTGGTAGTGAGAAAAAGATTTGTATTCTTAGCATAAGCTGCTTAGGAAAAGCTTCTTTTACTTAGCATTTATCATCTATTATTGATGCTTCATTACACTAATAGCCATCTCAAGAAAACATTTTAAAGTCCCTACCTGTTTTACATGTAGGCATATTCCCTTTGCAGCCAAACACATTTTGAGAGAAAATACTGGAGACAAACTGAGTTAGACCTACTTAGTTACACTGATGTAAATTCAGTGTGGCTCCTTTTTTGACCAATAAAACAGGGCCTAATGTGATTTCTGACTCACTATGCTTCTTCCTGTTGGCACCAATGGAAGCTGGATCCAGTTTACAGTGACCTCAGATCTGTGGATCTTACTTGAGAGAAGCCTACAGTGAACTTAACAGGGATTCTGGCTTGAGCAAGAAGTGCAAAATATGATCTAGTAGAGTGCAATATACTGGGTTTCCTCAAACATGTCTCTGGTCCACCATTTTTTTTTCTTTCAAATGAGTGATATCCAAAGGCAGACACATTTCTTCTAGGTGAAATAGTCTTTTTTTGTTTTTCACAAGGCTTTCATGTGTACAAAAGGATAATGCAATGTACATTCATCATCAGCTAACGGTGCTTGTAAATGTGCACTATACAGAAGAGTCCCAGGGTGTTGTACTATGAAATTCTACAGTAATCTTAGTAATGAAGAGCAATTAAAAGCAGCAGCTAACCTATATTTTTCTAGCCTACTTTAAATGTCAACACACACCCAGGCTTGCAAATACTAGTTGAAAGTGCATTGCGCTGTCCAGAGGCGTAATTACAGAAAGCAGTAGCTCTCTTTATCACAAAGTTTTAATTAGCAGGACACATTAAATAATCAGCTGATACAGATCTTAATGAATCATTCATAGGCCTATGTCTAAACTAATTATATGTAGCTGGTCACCCAAAATCACTGGGCAAGTGAAATTGAATACATGTCTTCCTCATGTGAAGTAAAGGTGAAAGATAGGGATGGAATGAAACCAGGGCAACAGCCTACCTTAACCAAACAGTCTATGCATGTGCAGTTGTTGTTAAGACCGTGGGGAAAATAAGAACAGCTGGCTTTGAAGGAGATCTGCCCTGGGCTGCTGGGAAAAGGCAAGAACTCTGGACCCCTGATTTGTTAGCTGGTTCGTTTTCTGTTTTTTTAAATCAGGATAGTTCTCCCAGGTGGGCACTTTCTGCAGGGCTGACCAAGAATGAGGTGAGAGCAGACGAATGCCAGAGTCAGGGCCCTGGTTTCTGAGGCTTTGGTGCCTGCAAGTCGTGTTGAGCCTTTTCTGTGGTTGCCGGGCGGCGCAGCTGGCCGTCAGCAATAGACATAAAGCACACGCTAGACATATCCCTTTTTTCTCCAGCCATGCTGCCTGCCCTGGAGCGGAGCATGGTTGTTATAGAGCAACCACAGCAGACCTCTAGCAGCTGGGTCTCCGTGCTACATCAGGGGAATTCCCAGTGATCCAGTTACACCAGCCGACTGGCTGCTTAGTATGACCAAAGCAGGGCAAAATGCTTGGAAGAAAAAGTGGGAAACGTGCTCAAACATCCAATTGCTCCAGGGCTAATTTTTGCTATGCATACTATTTCATAGACAGATTTCCATGACATTTATTTGTGACTGCTCTTTTATACTAAAATCAGGGAAGTATATTGCATTTTTAACTGAGAAAGTGGAGCAGTCCTGGGAGCAGCTGGCTGTGAAAGCATATGTATTGTCATTGCCGATATATGCCCAGCTTGGTAAGTATATAACCATAGCATTGACTGAAACCACGTAAACAAATAAAACAGATGTGGAGTAATATGCACTTCTTCCTTCCCTGCACCGGGAAGACGTGGCTGGCCATAGGCAGACTGCTCTCATCGCTTGGTTGCAGTGGCAGGACGGTCTGTCTGAAGGATCGTCAGTTGTGATACTTGCTCTTAGAGGAAGTCTGCCAGCCTCCAGGATCTGTATGCAAGGCACAGCACCAATCCCATTTATTTCAGCAGGTGTATTCCTGCCCTTTGCTCTGAGCTTTCTCTAGCCTTCACTTCCCCACTTTCATTCCTTTCTGTCACATGAGCTGACACAGGAAGGGGGTCTCTGTCTCAGGTCCTTCAGTTTTAGGTGGTGCTTAAATAACTTTGAGCCGTTGGTTTCTTCTCCTGGTTTTATCAAGCAGTACTTTAATGCCTGGTTCTGAGCACTACATTATACATTACATCCAAACTGAAATAAGGGCCTCCTGCATTCRATAGGTGGTTTTGACCGTAAGTGTTCTTACAATATCTTATTTGGCCCAACCCTGCTTAGCTGGAGTTGCAGGAGGAGCAGAGCACATGTTTGTCTGACTGCGAGTCAAAAACTAGTGATAAACAAACCCTTGCAAATGCATATTCCGAAAGATCAAGAGCAAAGTATTACCAACCCATACAATATTTTAATCAAAGGTCCTTTAAAAAGCAGGGTCGATTAATTTTCTCGATTAACCACAAAGTCTGCTGTTAACAGGTTTCCCTGGTTCCCCAGCATCTGACACACTCAAACTTCTCCCAGTTTAAGTACAGAGTTCTCCTTAAAATTAGTGGGCTTCTCAGAGTTAATATGTTAATCTGATGAAGCACCACAGCAGGCTTCTGGAATAGATTGCACTAGTTTGTTTATACTGCACTTCCTTTTAGGATGGTTTGAGGCAAGGGAGCACTTGTGGCAAGAAGTAATGTGGTGCAGGGTTTGACAGCATCTTTCCACACCTTGTTTTTGCTTTTGTCAAGGAGGGAGGAACGGAGGCTCCCAGCACAGCTTCTCAGCTACTTCCCATCAAGAGGCTGCCACAGAGTGGGGCACAAGCCCCCACGCAGTGGGGAAAATCTCCAGTTCCTCCAGCATGCCCAGGGTGGGAGAGTTTCCTTTGACTGTTTGCCTTGGAAGCTACTATAAGAGGTTTATTTTCTCTCTCCGAGACAGAGAAGGGGCTGTATGTCGTTTGGGTGCTTCCATGCTCAGGGTGACCAGGCTGCATGGCTCATCAGGCAGGGCGGCTGCCGGGAGCGCTCTTGCAACCATCAGCCCAAACCAACTGTCAGCTTTAACACGCAGGCTGCTCTCATACCTTGTGGGTGTTGCTGTTTTTATCCGCCTGGCCCCCCACAGGAGGTAAGGAAGTCACTTTATGGGGAGAAAGCGAGACATGGCTAGATGAGGCCACACAGGGAAGCTGTGGCTGGGCTGTGCAGCTTGTGGACCCGCCGTCCTTTCCTTATCAGCCATACTTCAGACCTGCATGTAAGTGGGAAATGGGGAAACGGTTGCAGAGTGAATGTGAAAAGTAGGAAGGAGCCAGGGGAATGGGTAGAGCGGTGCCGGCTCCCGCCACCAAAAATGGGCTGCTTGAAAGCCTTTAGTATGCTGCACAATGGCAGAGCTGCTATAGCACCACCCTTTCAGCGGAGCGGCTTTTCCCCAGTTCTCTTGTTAGACTCGCAATCTTGGTTTTCCAGCCACTGCCAACACTGTCTGGGCACAGGTCCATGTTTACTCTAGCTCTACAGCCAGAAATATGGTGATCTCTGGTTCATGCTGGTGTGTGGTTGTGCTCAGTGCATCAAAATGCATCAGCAAGAGTCACCAGCAACATAAAGCGCTGAGCCATGGCAAGGAAATCAAAGAGTATATAGCACAGCACTGAATACGGTAACAGCACTTGAAGCCAGCAACTTATTTAGAACACTCTTAATTCTAAAATCACTTTATCAGAAGGCCATTTCCTAAAGTGGAACATTTCTTTTAGACAGCGCTGTGTTTTGATTTCCGAGCTGTATCAGGAGTGCAGTTTATTTTATAAGAGCCAGTGGTAAGAATTACAGCTTGAGACACTCAGAGCAGCACAAGAGACTCGATCACACATCCTTCGTCAATTATCTGTTGGCCCCATTAACTCTGCAATGATAACACAAGTAAGATGTCACAAGCTCATTTTCTGTCATTAAAATCAGCTGATATGACCCTGATCTGTGCTGGGAACACATCTTCTCAGTTAGAAGATGCAGTTTTATTGCAGTCACTTTTCAAAGTGGAACACCATTTTAATGTTACATTGCATTGAACTTGAGCCCTGCTTTTTCTTGCTCTGCCTTCCCAAAGGAGGGAAGAACTAAGAGCCCAAAATAACCTTCTTATCAGTACAGAGCCTATACTAAGCTTGCTTTATTGACTTCCTTCTCCTCCTCTTTGTCTGATAAAGAAATTAGTCTAATTTCAAAATGCCGACAGGTAGGTACTACTGGTAGGTATTAGCAAGTCAGTTGTATGTAGCTGGAAAACAGTTAACTCAGCTGTTGCTGTTTTAGTTGCTTGATTAGTTGGTGTATATGCCTAAAATGTCTTGGGAGCAAATGCTTCGGATTCGGCATTCTACATTTTGGGCTCCATGGCGAGGCAACACTGCCCTGGGGAGAGTGTCACCTGCCGCTGCAGCCACGGTCCGGGGTCAGCATATTGAACCGGGAGTTGCAGCTTTGGGAACTGTCTCTCCTTTTGGTGCTCCTGTTCCCTCTCCCATCCTCTGCCCCTCTTACCATATATACTTTTGGCACCAAAACCTATCTCTTCCTAGGTAACATCCGGTACCTAACACTGTGCATTAACACCCAGCAATGCACTAATCTGCAATGCACTAATCACTAGCAATGCCGACTTACGTAGCAGCTGCACTGCTAGCCATTTTGGTTTGTGACTGAGACCAAAAAACCCCCAAAACAGCAACAAAAACCCCACTCAGTTTGGAATGACCCCATAATATGTGTAATATTGCTATTTTAAAAAGAAGGGGTGGAATAGCTTGGAAGCTCGTTGAATAGATGGGTGCATCCTGCAGTCTGGCTGGCTGCACCATGCCTCTGAAGATGGCAGCTGGGCTGGAAGCAGGAAGGAGGTAACCTGCTGGAGGAAGGTTCCCAGGCCCCCTCCAAAACCAAAAACAAGAAGAAAGACATTACACTGTCCAAAAGTTTAAAAAGACAGGGTTACACCATGCTCAGTAGCCTCCTCTGTTTGCAATTATAAGCCTTAGGCATCAGTAGCAATAGCATAAGTTTTCTACCAGCTCCCGGAAAGTGCTGCCGCAAGGTGGAAGTGGCGGCTGTGCAGCGGTGAGAGGCAGCTGAGGTTCGGGGTTTCAGAGAGGATCATCCCTGTGCACATCTACCATGGCAGACACCAGTTAGGGAAGGTGGCACGTGGCTGAGATGGGGTCTGGGTTCCTGTTATGATGCTCTGCTAATTCGGGAAGTTTTTATGGGAGGATCCTCTTTGAATCTTCTTCTCTGAGTACTACTGGGTTTGATTTTTTGTGTTGTGATTTAGAATTGTCACAGAGAAAGACTGTTCTTTCCATTACAGCAACTGTTCTGAGACTACCGGAAAAACACCTCTGAGCATGAAATCCTGTGGCTGTGCAGGCAATGGCGAGGCCCTGATCCCAAGAGCTTCGTGCAGACGGAGCCTGACAGAGGGCAGAGCGGCTGTGTGTAAGCCTGGCGTTTCTTCCTCTCCAGGGCTCGCCACAAGATCAGAGACTGGACTGTGATCCAGTGCCCGCAACCTCATTTCTGTTGCAGGGTTACACCTGTGTCATGGACCTTTGCACATACCTGTGTAGCCCAGGGGCTCTGAAGCGTCCCTCTGTCGCAGCTTGAGGACCTGCATCTCTGCACTCATCCGCAGCTACAGGCACAGAAAAACAAGCAATGTGTTGGACTGACAAAACCACACATGACAGTGGGCTAAAACCTTCTGTTCTGAGGCCATCAAGGAAAAATAGCTCACTTTCCCCCCTAGATGTGCTGCAGACTCCCTCCTGGAAGGGCTGCATGCGGCGCTGCTGCAGGGCACCGGGGCTGCTTTCGCCCTGATGCCTGGGCACTGGCAAGGCACCAATGTGAGCGTAGGTGAGCAAGGACTGCCACTTTCCAACCAAACCAGCGTGGGTGAAGGAACAGCTGATTGTCTACACAGATTCACAGAATATGGAAAGCGCATGGATGTTTGTAGGGCACGCATATGCCAATTCTCTTTTGGTCTTGGTTTTCCACATGTAAAACAATATGGCACGAATGTTTTAAAGCGAAATCCATTAAAGATTGCGATGAGGTCAAAAACTGTAGTAGCGGGAACCATATGCATTTGCAATGGGCTGTATCCAGTGAACCTTACAAGAAGGCTGAGGAATTACTATTGTTTATTATTATAATAATTTATTATAATAACTACTTCAGGAATAAGAGGAAACTTTCTAACTTGATTCCTAATAAAATGGGGCTTATGCAGTCATGTTATCTGTCTGTCTCTGCCTGTTTATGCCTGCCCTCTTCTCCTCAGTAACTTTTGACTCTGCTAGTATCACCTGCAACCCTCCAAGACAGTGATGCTCCTACAAGGTCTGTAAACCCTGGCAGCAAGGCTGAGGAGAGACCTGGGGAAGTGCATCCTGCTGGCCAGGCAGGCAGTGCCTCTGCAGCTCCAGGCTCTGCTCGCGCCAGCATCCGTGGGACATTTGGGTCTTCTGGTTATTGGCTTTTGCCAGCTTTCCCGTAAAGGTTTCCATCCTTTCCCTGAAGGACTGACCTCTGCTCTCCTCTACTTCCTTGTGATGCAGAGACTCATCTTCAAAGTCTACAACGCAGGTTTGTTTCACAGGCTACTTCCAGGCTTATCTAAGGGTCTGCTTTAAGCCAGGAGAAATACTGGCAAGTCTGTCACTGATGCGGTATTGCCTAACCCGTATGCTTTTGGGAAGCTAGTTATCAGACAGAATTTTAATGGCTCTTATGGGCTGTATGAAAGACTGGCAATATCAGAGGGAATTCTTAAACAGACTCGTTCTGAGTTTTACATGATGTCTCTTTCTGCCTTGCTGCAGAAATGTGAGCCCTAGTTATGTGCTGCAAGCGGGTTTGGCTGATGGATGCTCTGGAGAGCCTGGTGTTGAGAGAAGCCATCTCCGCTGCTGGATCTGCTGAGGTGGGGGATTTGCATTTGGAGTCCGAGCTGCCAGCATCGTTAACATTGCTAACGAACCGTGCTCCTCTTCTGTGAAAGGGCTGCACACTACACTGCCCCGTGTCCTCCTGGATGGAGCGTCTCTGGATGTGTGGCTCATTGCACAGCTTTAAAGTTGAGTGCTGGCAAGGGGAGAGAGGAAGATCAATAATCCTCAATAAGGGGATAAGTAAGACAATAGCTTAAAGGAAAGCTCCAGAGAGCTCACAGTTATCATTAGGAGGGACAGTCAGTGATGTCTTATTGGCATATCTCATTAGAAATTGCTGGGAGCTACTGGGCTGGACAGTTGCTACGAATGTCAGCCACCTCCAGGGAGCCGAATGTAGATGTTGTAATTGATATAAGGATGGAAGCTGCTCTGCTACAAAGTGACATTTCAGATGATAGTGTGGGAACGGATGATGCAAAACATCCTCAGCTGGATCTGTTTCCCTCAACTCTTTAGACTCCTGTCAGAGGTGCACATTAGAGCTTTTCTCTGGGCAGATGGCTTCTGCAAATAGAGCCTGCTTTGAAATACAAAGTTTTGCTGAATTCATTATATGCCTTCTGACTTCAAAGCTTTGCACTTTCCTCTTTAGTTTTAAATAGAGTCACTGGCTGCTTTCGGGACTGTTACATTTGAGAAGGATGTTGCAGGAGATGCCACCAGGGAAGCGCAACAGCAGCAGGAGAGTTGTTAGGGGTGCGCCGAGCCGTGTCGTGCCCGCCGGGGGCTGTGCCAGGAGCTAGCTGCCTCCCCTGGAGTAGGCCACCTCTGGCCAGGAGGGGCAAGATCACCCACAGAGACGTGGGTCTGGGGGGCTCTCCCTTCCAGGGACCCACAGTCCCGGCTTTCCTTGCTTTCTGCAGCACGGGGGCCAGCTGGCCCCAGGCTCCAGCTCAGGCTCAGCAAGTGGATACCAGTTGTCAGAGGTTACTGCAAGCATAAAGCTGTCTTCATTACTTCACTTTGACTGCGTGAACAAAGTTATGGTTTTGGGGTTTCACATCTCATACTTACTTCTGAGGATATGTTGGAGCCATTCTCAAGGGAGACAAATTGGAGAGCTTCCCCTTTGTATCTGCTTGCTGCTCAGAGAGATGACATTTTGTTGGCCAAAAGTTTTTTTGGAAGGAAAATGTCACTTTGTGAAACTGAAATGGAAAAAATGGAAATGGAATGGAAAAAAACAAAAGCCCAAACTTCAAAGCAGCTGAAACACTCCTTTCCACATCTTCCAGTTTGCCACAACTTTATTTCAAAATCCTTCAGGTTCATTTTGAAAGTTTTAAAAGGCTCAAAGCCAAAATGTTCAGACTGAACAAAATGTAGTGTTTCATCCACAAACTTTTTTTTCATTATTACTATTTTTTTTTAGAACTGTCATCACACTGAAAATCTATTATTCACCCAGCTCTAGCTGTCTACCACATCTGGATAAGTTGGAGGCAGAATTTCCTAAACTGAAAAATATTTAGGCAGAAAAAGTTCCACATTTGTACCTCAACTCTCAGCAGCTGGATCCTTTATGGATGCTCTAAAAGGGGGGGGGGGGTGTATTATGACTTTCTGCATTCCTTAGTATACTCTTGAACTGAGAAGCTTTTGTGGGATTTTTGTCTTATCAGCAATACATTATAAAAATGTCAGCTATTTCCAGACCTTTAAAGTTTCACTGGGAGGACCATTCTTAATTTCAGCCCTGGAGTTGGTTTATGTGTGGTTTGATCATCTGTTCCTCCTTTTGTACAGATGCTATCAACATGGGCAGCAGAACAGTCCTGTCACAGTGGATTAATGGCAGAATGTGGTGTTGCCTGTGGAAGTAAAGTAAGGAAAGATGAACAGTAATATCGTACCAGATGAATAAACATTGAAATTAGAATAATTTTTCTAAATCTTTCAGCATCCTAAGTACAAAGTAATAACCCTGTCAGGAACAATATTCACTACTTTCGTGTCTGGATGTGGTGGAAATTAGCTGCAGCCTCCAAAGAAGAATGTCGGTATTTCAGTGGCAGCTCAGTGGCAGTTTCCACTCAGCGTGCTGTTGTATTGAAGTAAAAAGTAAACAAATCCCTTGGTCACAGTACAGGGATAGAAAATACAATGCTATTTGAAAAACCAGCACTGCTTTGAATATGGCATTTATTTTGGTTTCTTTACGAGAAAGATAATGCAAAAATGGGAAACATATATATGTGTGTGCGTGTGTTTGTGTATATGTATATGTATATATATATATATATATATATATAAAGGCAAAATGGATTGTAGAATTTTGTAAAAGATGAAAAACAGGGTCTGTGAAATCTAGAACTAGGACAGGAAGGTAGAGGACAGGAAGGAAAGACTTACTTGAGTACTCTCTACCGTAATACAGAAACAAGAAGGGGCAAAGCCTCATTTTAAGAATGGAATTTAA
Source organism: Apteryx rowi (assembly GCF_003343035.1). NCBI lineage: Eukaryota > Metazoa > Chordata > Aves > Apterygiformes > Apterygidae > Apteryx > Apteryx rowi. The sequence goes on from NW_020447564.1 coordinate 1,814,210, forward strand.
AATATGGCAGCCCACCTCACAAAAATAAAAATAAATATTCTATGGCATTAGCAGAGCAGGATGGTGGGAGGATACTTAGCCATTTTTCAAATTTGTTAAGATGCTTGCCTCTGGATTTCCATGTGCATTCATTTTTGTAGGGGCCAGCTGAAAGATGTTTGATGCCGAGAAAAATTCTAAAAATCTAGTTCTTCTTCAGTGCCTTAAGGTGAGCACTCAGATCCTTTGAACTTTGGAAACTCCAGGCCTCGGCACTTGAGTAGGAAAACACATGTGCAGGTACGCTGTTTGTACTATTTGCTTGCAAACAGGTTGCGCCCTAGTCATCTTTGCAGACAGATGAAGTCTTCTTCCATAACATCTTGTTGCCCAGCAGCATGTGTCATGGAGGATTTAAGATTCCTTTGGAAGCGACCAACATCGACCGCTGCCAAAAATCACATATGTGATTAACCGGTCTCATGCTTCGCGCTGGTATGGCAAGGGCAGCTCTCAGGGAAAGAGCTGCTGATGGGGGAACAACTGGAGTTACGTGACTCTGGAGCATGAGTTTTCGCATTAGCGCTCGTCCCTTCCAGCCATCAGCCACCATCCAGCCTCACCTGGGCTGTCCCCGTCCACCCACAGCGCCATCCCTAGCCATGCTGGTGTCACTGCGAGCTGTGTCATGGAGCGGAGCTGGCACAAACCCTTCCCCTCGTGCTTCCTCCTTGGGTGTTTTTCCCACCCACCAGGTTGCCGGGTCTGATTTGCAGCACAGCCCCCCGAGCTGCGCTGGCACAGCCGCAGGGACGGGAGCGCTGCCTGCTGCAGTGTTTGCAGGATTAAGGGATTCGAGCAGAAATGCTTCCAGGAGAATAGAAGATTTTTCTGTGTCTGTGGAGCTGTGTGGGTGGATCGGTGAAGCGCGGGTTATTTTATTTGCATTTGGATCCAACTCTCTTGTTTTAGGTATTGTCAAACAACTGGAAGGACTGACATTAGCCGCCTGGTTCCCATTAGCGAAGCCACTTTAAAATTTCTTTGCAAATCACTTTGTTTTCTAATATGTAACTTAAGCCCCTTTTACCATTCCTTTATGTGATAGCTGCTCTATACAGCCTGAGCCATGTAAACAAAAATCAGACACATGCCTCTTGTTGGTATGGGTGTTTTGAAACCCCTTCCAAATACTTCTGCCAGTGGCTGCAGAAAAGCTTTCATAGCACTAAGAATATGTATATTGGGCTTTCTTCCAGAAGATGTGAGAGGGGCATTATTATATGTTGGTGGATTATTTTACCAACTGAATAAGTGCCATCCCTCTTGCAAACAAGAAACTTGGACTATGGCAGAAAAAATAGTTCACTTGAGAAGTGAGTTTTACACATCCTGAGCAGGAACTCAAAGCCTTCACTGTGTAGAGATGCTCGGCTATATGCAAAGAAAGCACCCCAATTTTTTTTAATGTGGCAGTTTTTAATTGTCTGATATTGTGCATGTCTTTTTTCCCCCCTGGAGAAACTGGCTTTTCAAAGCAGTAGCTGAGATCAAGGGGAATATGAGAATACCCAGGCCTGAGGGGGAAAACATGTCTACAAAACCTCAGGTTGGGTTCTGCTTTTGGGCACCACATTTGAAGATTGGAATACTTGCCTTTATCACCCCACTACCCTGTTGTTACGCAGGATGATCGGGCCATATGTCATTGTACATGAGGTGATGGCTTTTTACAATCAAAAGCCTAACTGAGATGCGTAGTCCTTTTATCTGCTGTTGTGTTGTTGAGGTTTTTTTTCCTTTACAGAATGGGAATCAGAAAGCAACAGGTCTCCTCAAGAAATGTGTCATAGGGCTTAAAACTCAGTCTAATGCCTTTTTGGAAGAAGAACAGAGGTATCATCCTAAAATGAAGCCTTTGTTTCTAGTTAGGAAATTAGTTAGATGCTGCACTCTGCAGCTCTGGAAAAATCACGCACAGAAGTTAAAATGAGATGTCACGCAGATGCCTGCAGCAACCATCCAGTGTCCTCTTGGGCCAGCAGTGTGCGTCCCAGCGTGTCCCCACAGCGCTGGAGGCGGTTGTCCCCTCCACACCAAACACCCCAGAGCCCCAGTGCCGTGCGGTCCACAGGAGCCTGCTGCACCTAGCGCAGTGGGGTGATGCGTTGGTACACACAGTCTGGGCAAGCCTGGCTCAGGTACGTCCTTCCTCCACTCTTTTGCGTGCGAGGCGCTTTGGGATCCTCTGTGGTGAGCCCTTGTTAAAACTGGACAGTTTGTGGCAGTCCAAGAAATAAATCAATTCATTCTGTTTCAAGTACAATAAGCGCATTTTGCTTTTGTGGGTAGCTCTTCTAAAGATTTAGTTGGCATTGACTAGTGATGACCAGCATGTAAAGGAAGAGCGGGAGGTAGACAGCGTCTCAGCCACAAGTGACTTTGGGTTGGCTTTTAATGCAAGGTAGCATTAAGCCAGTTTCTTCTGAAGCTTTCTAGAAAAAACGTAAGTTAGTTCTCAAGTTTGCCTGTTAGCTAGATAGTACAGGAGGTGTACAGAAGAGCACAGGAGATATTAGTTTGCGCTTGCATGGAGGTTACTCTGGGATTATTTTTTTTTTTCATTGTCAGTAAATGGGACAGTAGGTGATAAGTGCCTCACTTTGACAATGTATTAAGCATTTAAATACACTGGTAGGGTGCCTTCTTCATATCAAATTCAGATGGCTCATCTGCAAAAAACAAAAACAGTTCTCTTCATATGCAGAAAACTCAGCCAAATCTTTCCTCCTTCTGCAATCAAAGCAAGAAATAAGTAGTTTGGTTTGTGCAATGGGTTCAGATTTTCTACCTCCCTGTAACATAGCTTCCTTCAGTTGTCAGCCAAGAGACATGTTTGGATTTTTCATCCCCATGTGGATTTGTGGAAACATGCAATAGGAGACCAGATCAACATTCTAATAGTGCCTGCATTGATCTAACACAGTGTTTATGTGGACTCTAGCCATTATCCATTTCTTCTCAAGCATCCAGAGGCTTTAATGGATTATTTTATATATAATCATAATAGTGCTTAGCTGTTGTATAGCATTTGCAAGGCATTTTATAAAGCAGGTCAATATAATTATCTCCATTTTACAGCTGGAAAATCAAGGTACAGAAACATGAAATGATTTGTCCAAGCCAATGAGTGCCACCGCAGCGGAGGGACTGGAAGCAGACTCCTGGTGTCTGGAGTCCCGGAGTGGGCTCTGACCGACGCTTCCCAGCTGTGCTGCCACCACGAAGCCGGCTCTTTTCACACCGATTTCCAGGCGCAGGGCCCACCGCAGTGCTGCTGCATGCCCACGCTTCCACCCAGGATGATAGCTCAGCCGCCCGAGAGCGCACAGCTGCTGACGGACGCAGCACGCGTGATTTTGCAGGAAAAAAAAATCCCAAACTGATCTCTCTTTGGTTACCGCAAGACCTACGTGGAGACAGGCACAGTTTCCCCTTTGGGAAATCCCATCGCTGAGATTTGGCCGGAGCATTATCAGTGTCCGTCTCCCCTCGCGGGTTGTTTCCCCACTGAACCGTGACATCTTTGTCTCTCCCACAGCCACTGTGCTCAGCTGGCCCAAGGAGACGGGTCCCGTCGTTCCTCCCCCCATCCGTCTCCGCAACTTCACAGGGGACTGGGAGCCTGGCACGGCCGCCAGGGAGACCCCCTTCCCAGAGCAGAGCAGAGCAGATGGTAAAAGTAAACTGTTTTAAATCGAGTTGCTTTCTCCCTCTTCCCAGCTCAGATGCTCTTGCGTACCGACAGTCTCTGAAACAGCCCCGGCACCGGGGGTGGAGAGAGGCGCTGCCGCCGTCTCCCCGCCACGCGGAGGGGGAGCAGCCTTTTCCGGGCTCTGTAATGAGGCGCGAGAATACAGACCGCTCGAAACACTGACCCAAAATCGCGGTTCACACGCGGATCAAGGCCCCGAGCTGTCACAGCTGCCACAGAGCTGCCAGGTTTGGAAGATTTTGGGCATTCGAGGTCTGCAAAGAGTTTATCTTCAACTCTATTAAAAAAAAAAAAAAAAACTTGTAATTATTCTTTAATAGAGCCTAAAACATCTGTGCATACCAACTGGGCACCCCCTTGCTTGTGCCATATTTGCAGTATAACCTTAACAGCTACTTACAGGCACCCGCCTGCACCGAGCGAGTACAGGCACTGCCCGCAGGGGACGGGAGCAAAGGGTAAATGTGTCATTAGATTTTTTTTTTCCCTTCTACAATCCTTGTGTCTACATAATAAACCTGCGTGTGCACTTAACCCACATCTCCTCCTGGGCCTGAGGTGGGCTCCTGTCCTATATTTGCAGCCTATTTCTATCCCAGATTCGCAACCAGCAGCTGTCATGTGTATCTATCTCACTTTGTGTATTGGAAAAGTTATTTTCCCACTGATATCAACACCTTTGTTGCTGAGATCAGTGTGTGGCAAGCATCAAGGTGTATCCACGTATGCAACAGGGGAACTTTAAAGGAGAAAAGGTTGCTTGTTTGGAAAGGGGTTTTGGCAGGTTTTTCTTTCAAGTACAGGTCATTTGAGAGCTCGGGATCTGAAGTAGAAATTGTTTCCAGCCCTTCCCCCTGCTTCTGCAGCACTTGGTTTCTGAGCCTTTAGGCATCTGCAAATGCAGGAAATATTTAAAATYACAAAAATTGGAAGAGGCAGTTTGGTAGCTCATATTTCTTAAAGTACATGAAACTGCAGTAGGTCACTGGCTGGATAAAGTGGATAAAGCATAATCCCTGTGCAGACYGTAAATAGTTTGTCTACTACCAGCAACGGGAGGGAAAGAGCAGGGAGAAAGTGGGGATTATGCGTCCACTGGGGGAGCGATTTCCGACAAATATGTTATGATATGCTCACAGCATGGCTGTGTGCAAAATCATAAGTTTATAATCACTGTCTGAATCCTGAAAATGCGGTTACTCAGTTCAGAAACTGCAGAGGGTTTGCAGAAGAATTCTCCTCCCGTGCGGAGCCTACCGCCCTCGCCGCACGGTTCCCAAATTTTATTAAGTTACCAATTGTAACCTCTCACAACTGCATTTCTTGGAAGGGAGAGCCTGCTTTTCCTTCCTCGTCTTGCACCCTGAAAGCAACGCTACTGCACGTTTCCCAGTCGCCGGGGTACGTGCGCTGGACCACGCTGTGCCCTGTATGATGGTGAAACAGATGATGAAACGCACCTCGCAACCGTGTTGGGAAACTTCCACTCCGGTCGCCTGGTGCGCTTGTGTCTGCTGACGGAGGGCCGTACTCGGGCTTCAAGGTGAATTTGTCCCTGCTTAACAGCATACATCCCCTGCAAGGTTTCCTCTGTCTGGGAAGCTGCACCTCGTAAGGGTGCAGTTCCCAGCACCACACAGAGGTTTACCTGTAAAGCAAAGAGAAGAAATACTGTGCACGGATCACTTCCAAATTGAAATTGCTTTTAATTCCGATTTTGCTGTGGAGACAAAGCCAAATCAAGGCCCTTTTTGCTGCTGTTCAGCAGGTCCCAAGGGATAGTTCCCATCTCCCAGCCTAATCCTTCCGGTAGGGTGCTCTGAAGTCCTAAAGATTAGCTCTGTTGTCTCCTACTCTATCTATTGGAAAATAATAATATTCTTTAAAAAGAGGGTTGTACTGTATACTGCTATGTTTACTGTTTAATTTTTTTTTTAATGCAAACCTCTAGCAAGAATGTTCCCCTTTCTCTCCTATGAATCAAGTCATAGTTTGCTGTTGAACCTGGCGACCACAGTGACATAACATCTCTCTTCAAGGAAAAGTGCTGAAAGCAAAATGATTTTTTCTGGAGGTACTTCCAGTTAGTTTTCAGCCGGGTGTTTTTTTGCTAATTTATTTACAGGCATTTCAGTAGTACTTTCGGTCAGTCAAGGAATGAACAAAATGCTGTAATGTTAAAAATTGAGCTTTAATCAGGTTTGGAAGTAAACTGCAAGGAAAACATGCAAAATAAGTTGCAAGTACTAGGACAAAGAAAAATGAACTGCCTAATGTTGCTTAGTTCATTAAATTTTATCTTATGCCAAAATGCCTGGGTTTTGTTTTCTTTTTAAAGGAAAGAATTATTGGAACAAAAAGGCCCTTCGTATTAAAACGACTTCTTTTGTGTGCTTTTCTTGGCATTTGCCTACAAATGAAAAGTTCTCGCTTAATATCAGAGACTTGTGTTAGTCTCTTATCTTAATGATGCTTTGTAATTGTGTAGGCCGGTGACTCACTAAAACTTTCCAGAACTACTTTTTTGGATGGGGGGGGAATCTTTGGCTGTTTAAATCCAAAGTGAATGAGGTTGGGAACTTTTGTGCAAAGCCCGTTGCCCTGTCTGAAGCGGCAGAGGATGCAGAAGGACGTCGGAGGTGGCTGCGTGCAATGCAGATGGGGGCACGTACGATGCAGAGATCTTCTTTGCAGGTGGCAAGTTCATTTAAATAAATGTTCATTAAAATAAATTAAAATTAAATATAATAAAATAAATATAATAAATAAATATATATAATATATTTATTATATATGTAAATATATATAATATATATATAAAATAAATAAAATTAAATTAAAATGAATAAATAAAGTGTTATAGAGGGAGATTTAGGAAGGCTCTACCTTGGACTTTCTTGTGTCAAACAGTGCTGTCTGGGAATAAGCTTAACTGACATCATGCCTTTTTAATAGTGGAAATGTGAGTAAGCCCTAAGTACTGGCAAGAAACAGAGTTGCGAATGGATCTCCAGATAACCTAATGTAGTCCATTCTTTTCCTCTCTGCTTTAACAGAAATCTCCAAGAACGGGAAAAGTAGCGAATACAGCTCCCTTCCTTCCTCTCCCTTTCCTTCACACATTCTCCCCATGGAAAGGTCACACTGCCGGAAACTGTAACTACTAAAATTGGATGTAAGACTGTGTGAATTACAGCACCATGAAGAATCATATTTTAAACACACAAAAAGAATGTTTTTCTTTTAAAACCAGGACTCTTAAATTGCAAATAAGAAATAACAACTATAAGTTCTCCAGGAGAGAGCAGGCAATTTGCCTGTCATGCTGGGGTCAGAGCAAGTGCTGCACTCTATCTTCGGCTTTTCGCCTTTTCACAGCTGCAGGATGCAGCAAACATGTTTGCATAACTGTGACTCTGTGTCCTTGCAAAGACCCAAAAGCCTTTGAGCGCTCCACACTTTGAGGAAGCAGAACTGTCATCCCTGAACCACCAAGTATTAAGAGGATTTCAGTGATGATGGACAGAAGGGAGAGAAAGTGATTACTTAAAACAGTAAAGTTAAATCATTTCTCTGTTGAATGTGCTCCCTGGCAAAGAGCAAAGGGCCAGCTAACTCAACAGCCACTGCTTATCGCAAGCTTGTTTGGTGCTTTGTATTTCACCTTTAAATTGTTTTCTCATATTCCCATGAATATATCCCTTATGCAGGTTTGCTGTGTCTTGGGTGGGAACAGAAATTACCACTGGCTGAAAGTACTCTTTCCTCATCTCTGTCCTCAAGGAAGCCTGCTATTCCTGTTTCTCTGAGTTTTCATCAAAATGGAGTATGTATAATCTTATTGTATATAAAGCATGTAAATGTTGTTATGCTTTTTGGGGAGTGGTATAGTGAATTGTGAGAAACACCTACATCTGCTGGCTGGAGGATAAGTAAGTATGAATCCTGCTTGGCTCCATATGCTTTTAGCACTGCCTGAAGTTAAAACGATACAGAGATGTTAGTCTGGTCCACTAACAAAGTCTGGGAGCATCTTTCTATTCTTTACCTTTGTAGCAAAGAGAAGCTTATGTTAGACATTAGGAAAACTGTTTCTAACAGTAAGGTTAAACTGGTCTCAGAAACAGACCATCTAGGGTAATTGTAGTGCCTTCATCATGGGTGATTTTAAGAAAGGAATAGACTAAAATCTGTCAGGATTGGTGTTGTCAGGATTGGTTGTAGTTGATCCTTCCTTAGACCCAAGGAAGGACTGGATGATTGCTCAAGGATTTTATGTCCCTGTTTTCTCTCATCAGGGGGTGAGATGCTCTTATTCTCAAAACCAGCAGTCTGTTTCAGCTGTGTTAGGTCATTTTTCTGCCATTTTCTGCTCAGTTGTCTTCCTTGTAAAGGTTAAATAGTCAAAAAAAAAAAAAATCGTATGCAGTCCGGCTGGCTACAAATTAAGGACAAGAGCCAACATTTTGTAAAGATGTTGGATCAGAGCAGTAAGTGTGGCCATGCTGAGGGTGCAGGCCTCCGAACTGAGCCGCATGCGCCAGTGGGTCGTCATGCTCCAGCCAGGGGTGGCAGCTATTAAAACCTATGGGTTTTGGCCCCGTCTGCATGGCACAGGATCTTGTCTCTTCCAGCTGCCAGCTGCAGACCCATGAGGAGCTAAGTGACTCTGAAGTGCTCCTTTGCCTGGCATAACTTCCCAGTTTCTGGCAAACAGCTGTCGAGAAACTTTCTGCACTGAAGGTTGCATGTACTTAATAGTAGCTAGTGGTCTTGGCCTCCAGGAATTTGTCAGATCTCTTTCTGAATTCATTTATGCTTTAGGCTTCCAAAATGCACCATGGCCATGAATTCCCCAGTGTCATTATATGTTGTTTGACTTGGTCTGGGCTGGCAGTTTCTCCAAGCATCCCCAGTTACCGGCTTCTGAGAAATCCTGAGTAATCGCTCCCCTCCAAGCCAGGCGCAAGTTTATATGTAGCTAATAGACCTCCGCTCTCAGCGCATGAGGACATGGAAGTTACCAGGAGAAAGCCGGGAACGATTTTGAACTCAGCAGGAGTTTGAACTCTGCTGCTTTGCGCCGCAGAAGGATACAGCCAGCTGGCTGCCCCCGGCGAAGCACATTGCTGCGGAGAGGCAGGAGCTGGCTGAAATTCAGGGGCAGCCCTCTTTCTAGAGTCTGCAAGAGCAGCTGATTGCTTGTGAACTTGCCTCTCCCTGGGGCTCCTGCTGAGCCCCTGCCAGGCTTCCTAACGCAGCTCCTTGCTCAAAGGAGCAGTATAGAGCCGACCAGCAAGAGGTAGGTGGCTTGGCAGACTGCTCAGGTGCGCCTGCCTCCCACTAACGCCTCCCTTCCAGCTAAAGAGCAGGCAGCCGCATTGCGTCACTCGTTTCTGCTCCTTCTGGTGGTGCACACACCTGTGAAGTGGCACCAGGAGTCATCTCCTCGAGCCTGCTTCTCTACGTGGCCTGCCAGGACAGGGACGATGCTGCCTGCAGTGCCAGCGCCCTTGTCCTGCCTTGATGGGTGTCTTTGCAGCCCCCAAGGCTCCTTTGCCAGGGACCTGCATTTCACACCTGCTTTACAGAACCTGAATTACAGCATGGCCATGTGGAGGAATCCTCCCTGATTAGAAACATTAGCACCTTGACTTCTCCAGCAATATAGGCAAGGYCCTCAGAAGGTTTCTTTCCTGTCCTTAGTGGTTGAGATAGTGCAGTGAGATAATGCAAATACTGCTTCTGAGATGTTAGTCATCCTTGCCCTGCGTGGCCTGACCCGAGGTACCCTCCTATTCCCTCCACCAGTCTATTTGCTGGCACATTTTTCTTTACAGCTCTCAAAAAGACACCATTTACAGGCAGTTCACTGGGCGGGGAAGGAAAGAGAAAGAATCCTGGAGTTTATGGCCCTCCTGTACAATCTTTAACTTACCATTCACTTGAATTTGCCCTGAGCGACTACGTAAAGTGTGTTTCAATTTACCTCTTTCAGTGCTTTTGTTGGCACTTGCCATCCTGGGAGGATACTAAATCAATTCTTGTCTGAATTCCCAGCTCTGCAAGGATAATTGACGTCCGTCTCCAACTAGCTGAAAGTTGTTCCTTTTCTTCCCCTTCCCGTTGTTTGACATGTAAAGGGACTCTGTTTTCTTCAGTCTCTGTTTTTGTCTAATGGCACTGGCAAGCGCTAAGGCTTGCACAGCTGTTGGCACCTGCTGTTCAGCCCAGGGCAGGAGAGGTCTGGTGTGCTTTCTGGATAAAAGCTGAGGACCGTCTCCCAAGCTCACCCTATGTGGGCACTTATCTTGTTGCAGGGGTGTGTTTCCCTCCAAACTGTTTGATCCAGTCTTTTCCCAAGGCAGTTTCAAGAATAAAGTCACTCTGTCTCGGGACAACACTTTCAGATGTTCTTCCAAATCATGCTCACTCAAGTATGCAGCAGCCAAGGTATCCACACCTGGCAAGCAGAGGTCCTTCAGGTGCTGCAAGATCACCCGACATCCAGAATGGTCATGCTGCACTGGTCTGAGCTAACAGCTCTTTCAATGATAAGGTAATTAGTCTTTCTGAAGAAATGAGTCACAAGTCCTCAGTGGTAGTTTCGAAAGTTTAAACCAGTCTGGTGCTGACATGCATTTGGTGTGTCCAAGTGTTGCAACATTTTCCGACCTGGTGGCATGACTAGGAATCAGCCTGAGAAGCTGCCTTGTGTGATGTAATGTAGCCAAAATCTGTAGTAAGGATTCATATTTTGCTTTCTGAGTTAAAACAAAAAACACCTCTGTAGTTCCAAAGAAAGTTTTTGAAGTACAAACTGACTCTGAAGCAGCAATATAAATGTCTAAGCCTGCAGGCAGCCTGACACAATTGTCCATTTCTCATCTGTTTCATTCATCTCAACACATTGTGAATGCTGTAGCCTAAAATGGTGCTTCAAAGGTCTGCATTAACCTTTTTATTCCTGATCATTGCAACATAAACATCCAGCTCATTTGTTCAGCCCACCCTCCCAGGACACCCAGTSTGTTTCTCGGTGAAGTGCAACAAATCACTTGCTAAAAAACTTCCAAAACTTTTAAGCTTCCCTGAGTTTGACTTGGCTTTCCCTGAGTTTGATTTTGACAAGTGACATGCTGTCAGTGCAAACAGTTGCAGCACTTTGTGAAAGAGCAGGGACCGAGTCAAGCCAATGGAATTTGTCAGAAAAAATAAATAACCGGAGGTGTTCGGTCCTGGTGATGCCTCCATTCTCCTCCCAAATTAAAATGTGGAGAATTTCACTGAGTAGCCCTGAAGCTGAATAGCTACTGCACTGAAGTGCTGAAGACACCAGAGGGCTCTTCTGCAAGATTTACATCTGGTTTGCCACAAAGTCCCCATGATTCTGCTCTCAAGGCACGCTCTGCTTTTTGATGATTCCAGCCCAAGCTGAGCTGCTGCCTGCAGCGTGGGCCTAAACTTGTTATTTGCAGCGTGACAGTCACTCTAGCTCAGGTTGCTCCTGCCCTCAGCCCTGGCATTTCTTAAGACCACTGCAAGGATTTGGTGGTGTTTAGGATTTTCGTGATGCTCTACGGTGCAGGGCATATCTTGTGCAATGATGACTGAGACAATGCTGAGAAACCAGTTTCTGACAGCACTTGACTTAATTGGAATGCAACCCCCCTCTTGGTGTTTTCAGCGATGTCATAGTTTTCCCCAACCTGTTTGACAAATTAGCCTACCTGTAGCTGCATTCATGCCTTTCCTTTAGGAAGTTTATGTTGAAGGAATGCCAGGGTTTGCTCACTTGGACAGGTAAATCTCTTACATGACTTGCCTTGTCTGCTCAAGAATTTTGGCTGACTCTGTTGGCATGATAGGGAAATGTCTTCGCTAGGTGTTTACACTTAAAGGGATAGAATTTTGCTGGTATTTTTTACGCTTAAAAGCATATAACATTTCTTCAGAACAGAACACACAAGAATATATTCTTAGTCTTTTGCCTAGGACATTAGCCCTGCAACTCTTAATAACACTAAAGCCTAGCAATGTAAGATTAAAATATATTAGTTGGGGATAAATTGTCCATGTACTGCGCAGGCGATCTTTATGTGCGAGGGGAATGCATGCCAAACCTAACACGAACCTTACTTTTCAAACCCTTCATGGTACTTAAGGGGTTAATTTCAAGAATTTCTAAGGGTTTTATTGTACTTGTTTTAATTATTTGGAAATTGCTTTTCCTGACTTGAACGATGCTTGGTATTATTACGCGGCAGCTTCTGCTCAGTTTCAAAACATCTTGAATATCTCTATTTGTGTGTGGGTGCGTGTGTGTGCATGTGCACATGTGTGCTGCCTTTAATTTGTTTATAGCAAAATCAGCAAACTGCTGGAATAAAAAACAGTGAGAGCTGGAGCGGGAATCTAATGTATGTGCTTGAGACACAATGGATTTAATAGAAACCTGCCTCACACTTTCCAGTTACTGACGGTGCTTTCTGTCTCCCGCAAAGTTCCCAGGCGCCGAGGGGCCGAGACGGGATTTGGCGAGGCCAGCGCGGAATTAAAATTTCTTAATTTTGCAGCGCGCAAAGTCCCTCCTCTTGGGCCAGCACCCCGCGCACCGGCCCCGSGGAGGCCGCAGGTGCGGAAGGCCCGGGGCATTTTCGCATTTCGGCACCCGGTCCGCGCTCGCCGGGCGCAAGAGGGGGAGAAAGGGCCGAATAAAGCGGGGCGGCGCGGCACGAAGCAGCCCGGCGCCCTCCCCTGCGCTGCGCGGTGCGGTGCGGKGCGGGGCGCTGCGCGGTGCGGGGCGGTGCGGGGCGCTGCGCCCCGAGGCGACTCCGCCGGCAGCACGGCGCCGCCCCATTGGCGGCCGCCGGCGGTGCTTTGCATGTCTCCACCCCCCGCGCCGCCCCATTGGCCGCCAGCCGCGGTGTTTTGCATGGCACCGCCCCCACCGCCTGGCTGGCCGGTGCTGCGGGTGTCGGGGCGGCGCGGCGCAGCGCAGTGCAGGAGCTGGAGCCGGAGCCGGAGCCGGAGCGGGCGGCGGGGCCGGAGCCGGAGCCGCGGCCGCACCGAGACGCTCCCGCTTCGCTGTCGTCTCTCGCCGCCCGGCTGGAGCGCGGCCGCCCCGCTGCGAAAGGCAGAGGCGCGGCGAAGTAGTAAGCGGGGCTCGTCTCCCTGCCTTGTTCTTTCCCCTCCGCTTTCTCTTTCCGAGTTTCCTGCGGGTGCAGCATGAAGTGCAGCGATGGCAAGGAGAGGTAAGACGGTCGTGAGGACGCTGGAAGATTTGACGCTGGATTCTGGTTATGGTGGCGCCGCGGACTCGGTCCGGTCCTCCAACTTGTCGCTGTGCTGCTCGGATTCCCACCCGGCGTACCCCTATGGAGGAAACTGCTGGCCGCAGCTAACTGACTCCATGCACAGTCGGCACAACAGCTTTGACACCGTCAACACCGTCCTAGTGGAAGACTCCGAGGTGCTGGACTGCGCGGGGCAGCAGTGCTCCCGGCTCCTGCCCGACCTTGAGGAGGTCCCCTGGAGCCTGGAGGAGGTGGAGGCGCTGCTGCTGCTGCCGCCGCCGCCGCGCCGGGAGCCGCGGGCGCCGGGCGCCGCCGCCGGCCCCGGCAGCCGGGATGCGGCGGCGCGGCTGTCGACGCTGGTGAGCCGGGCGCTGGTGCGCATCGCCCGGGAGGCGCAGCGGCTGAGCCTCCGCTTCGCCAAGTGCACCAAGCACGAGGTGCAGAGCGCCATGGAGATCGTGCTGGGCTGGACGCTGGCGGCCCGCTGCACGGCGGCCGCGCTGGGCGCCCTCTCCCTCTACAACATGAGCGGCAGCGGCGGCGACCGCTTCAGCCGCGGCAAGTCGGCACGCTGCGGGCTCGCCTTCTCCGTGGGCAAGTTCTACCGCTGGATGGTGGACAGCCGCGTGGCCCTGCGCATCCACGAGCACGCCGCCATCTACCTCACCGCCGGCACCGAGAGCCTCTTCCGCGACATCCACGCGCGGGTGAT